>NC_088177.1:14014098-14319633 GCF_028769735.1 Zonotrichia leucophrys gambelii
CTTTTGACTAGTTCCTTGCTATGATCAGAACTACTGCAAAAACAGAACCAGAGACACAGATTCCTGTAATGGAGACACTGAGCAACTACAGAGATAATGGATCAGAGTTCCTGGCTGCACTTATCAAATGGGACAGCATTTCAGAAACCTGATAACCTGTACAGCACAGAGCCTGCCTGCCAGGCTCACAAGAGATGATGTGAGCTTCAGGATAGAAAAAAAAATAAAAAATCCATTACCATGACCTTTACACTACAGGTTATTAGAGTTTGTTCCCATCTGGAATCCAAGTACCTCACACATAAGTAACTTGCACTTTTATTATACGATGCACAATTACCTGGAAAACCATTTACTGCATCTCTACCATAAATGTTATGTTTCTCAGAGCTGAAAGATAGTTACAAATACAGGCTCCAATTTAGCATAAAATTTCCAGCCTTCTCAAAGTACAGTTCCATTTATATTCTGCATTTCCATCTTATAGCAATACACAGGATGTAAAAGCAAGTTGATAACGCATTCCCTTGAATTTTATCCACAAAACTTAGGAAAAACAACAACACCAAAATAAACCAAACCCAGATTCCAACCTCTTCACTGTTGCAGATGTACTCCCCAGTAGAGTTCATTTCCACCATTTATGGAGTGTTTCTCCATTTGATATTGCTGGTATTGCTTTCAAAATCCTTTCACACTGAACTGACAATTTAATGGGATGCCAACAGTATAAGCACCAAATGCCCCTCTGCTACAATTACATTCCACCTTCCCTATGAGATTATCATCACTCGGGTTTTTTCAGCCAAAGAGTCACACCAAATAGTCACAAGGGGTTTTGGAACAGCGGTCAGGACCTTGTAGCCCAAGAAAACCCCTGCTCACAACCAGCACTCTTGCTCCCAGGGGGAAAAAATTGCACTGAGCAAGTTTACACTAGTTTGTGTTACCATAGCTCACTGAATGGCTCAATTATTCTGTTTAACTGTGTCATCTCTCCCATTTACGGAACCATTAGTTTTTTTATTCCCCAAAACAAGTCATTAAGATGTTAGCATTATTTCCAGCTCAACAATTGAACATAACTCCAAGGGGCTCTGCTGGTCTGGGCAGAGCATCCTGTTTCCCCACACACACAAGTTCTGTGAGCTCTCTTAGCCAGCTCTTCACACATTTAATATGGGATAAAGGATTAGAGTAGTTTCACCTTGGCAAATCAGGAAATCATATGGTATTTAAACTCTTTGAACACTTCGAGAATAGTTTTTTAAGTTTAAATAAGCAGAATTACAGTGATACAGTGATAAGTCCTTTCTTTAGAACATCAAGTACTGCTACTCTCTATAATATGGATCAGCTTATAAAAGGCAGTGCAATAAAGAGCTCCTAAACCAAACAGCAATGGATGACCATCATCTTAAAAAATACAGCACAAAGTGTACAAAAAGTAAATAAACCATGCTTGAAACTTAGATCTCTTACATCTTATTCTTAAATCTACTAGGACAGGATTTAAAATTACATCAAATTAAAAGGAATTAGTTCATATTTTAAATCAGCTACAAGCCCTTGAGATTAATTCCAAGTCTCTACAATGCGGAAAGGACTACAGAGCACTCAATGTCCATGGATGTCTACGCTGGGTAACTGGAGACACTACTCATTTCCTCAGTGAGACTGCACCATTATTGGAATAATTCTAAGATCTAGCAAACCATTTCCCCAGTCTTTTAATATATAAGAATTTAACCTTCCTTAGTGGATAGTCTTTAGTTGAATTTTTTCTTCATTTACAGCTAAAATAATCATTTCTATGAAGTTATCTTTGAGATACCACTTATTCCCAACTTCAATCTAAATATCTTGTACATATAGTAACTTACAATTTCCTAAAAAACATTCACATTTACCTGGAAAGCTGTTTACTTCACTTCTACTACAAATGTTATGGTTCTTGCAAGCTGAAAGTTAGGTACAAATACAGACTTACTTAGGTCCAAAATTCCAGCATTTCCAAAGTACAGTTCCATATGTTCACTGGATTTCCAGCTTATCTCTATCCATCAGATATAAAAGCAAGTACATGATACATCCAGTTATCTTTAATTTTATCAACCAAAATTTAAAAGAAAACTTCAACCCAGACTTTATGTCTTTGCTCTTGGAGACATGCTTCAGAGGGGCATATTTCCTCCATTTCTTGATTATTTCCTCTCTCCCCTTGATAACTCTTCCTATTGTTTTCCAAATATTTGCACAGGGATTTGACCATTTATTTGAGATATCACCAGTACTGGCCCCAGCTATCTCCCCTGATTGAATCATATTCTACCCCTCTATGAGTTCCACATCACCCAGGTCTTGTTTGCCAAAGAGTAGCACAAAATATCAACACTGAATTTGGAAGCACTGATCAGGAAAAGACCTTGTAACTAAAAAAGCCCCTGCTCAGAACCAGCACTCTTGCTCCCAGAAAAAAAAATTTGCACTGAGCAATATTACACTGCTCTGCATTAGCACAACTCACTAAATGGCCCAGTTATTCTGCCTAATAGTATCATCTCTCCCATTTACCAAACCATTCATTTTTATCACCCACAGCACACGTCATTAAAATGTTTCTTATTTCTGGTTAAACAATGAACATACTCAGAGATGCTCTGCCACCTGGGCAGATGATCCTGTTTCCCCACACACACAACTTCTGTGAGCTCTCTCTTTAAACTCTATGAGCTCTTAGAGAATAGTTTTTTAACCTTCAATTATTACAATTTTCCCCATGTCCCTTGATTATTGAAATGCTTTCTTAGCAACATCAAATCCTACTACTACTTCTGTAATTCATCAGCTGATAAAGGACAGTGCTACAGAGCATTGCTAAACCAAACGCCACTGACGCTGCACCATTATCAACCTACCAACATTTCATTTTTGTAGCTGAAATGACACTTAAACCAGATGACTCAAAAAGCCCTCTGGAGGCAGATGGCAAACATGTTGTTGACATCTCAACCTCAGATAAAATCATCAATTTCATTCCCAAAGTTAATTAATAGATTAAACTCCTATTTAAAATACGTCACTATTTGCTTATTCTTTTACATTTAGGGAATGTTTTCCTTTAACAAAATTTTTCACACATAACACTCAATTCCATAGAATTTATAAACCTTGTATAACTTCTTATCCCAGTTCTATAAAAAGAAAATAATAGGTCTCTATCCATAGGGAAAGCACAGGTCCCAAGAATCCAAACCCAGGCAAACTGAGAGAGAGCACACTCAGATAAAGTTATTCAAATTTTTGCACAGTGATTTTACCATTCAATTCAGATGTCACCAGTGCTGGAACCAAATATCTTCCCTGATAGAAACATATTCTACCCATCTTATGCATCACTCTGGATATATTTATCAAAGAGTCACACCAAATACCCACATTGAATTTTGGAGCACTGGTCAGAAAGCACCTTGTAACCCAAGAAAGGCCCTGCTCACAACCAACACTCTCTTGTACCAGGGAAAAAAACCTTGAAATTGCACTGAGCAATGTTACACTGCTCTGTGTTAGCACAGATCACCAAAGGACCCAGTTATTCTGCCTAACAGCATCCTCTCTCCCATTTGCCAAACCAGTCATTTTCCCTGCCCAGAGGGCATGATATCAAAACAATGAACATACTCAGAGGTGCTCTGCTGGCCAGGGTAGGAGATCCTGTTTCCCCACACACACCGCTGCTCTTTGCTGTCTATTAAAACTCTACAAACACTTAAGAGAGGAGTTCCTCAACCTTGAACTCCTTGAATTTACCCCAAAGTCCCTGGCATTATTAAAATGCTTTCTTAGCAAGATCAAATACTGCTACTGTCTCTATCATTCATCACTTGATAGAGAGCAGTGCTACAGAGAGCTTTGAAACCAAGCACCACTGACACTGCTGCAGCACCATTTGAAATCCATTGGATTTTGTGCTTGCACTGACACTTGAACCTGATTATTCAAACCAACTTGGGAAACAGATGACAAATAGTAAATACAATGTAAACCTGGATAAAACCATTCATTTCATTCTTAATTGTTTAAAATTCTAAATTGATTAAAATTTTTTAAAATTCTATTAAAAATAACAGCTAATTTAGTTATTCTTTTACATTTAGAAAACATTATTCTTAAACATAATTTTGATAATAGAAGATTCAACTCTTTAACCAGAAGCTCTACACTTACTTACCTTTCTCTCTCTCATCCCTGGTATGAAAAGGCATTTGGTTGAAAACGACAGACATCATACAAAATAACTTCATACTGGTCTTACCCCTCATTGGTTGCTTGACACGGTTGTAATAAGAAGTCTATTCTATGGCTCAGAGATTAAAAGGAAAATAACAAATGCTTACCACTTGCAGGGAATCCAAGCCTAGATTGCCCTTGTAACACAAGTGAAGCTTGTTTAGACCCAACACCATTTATTAGATGATTTCATAACAGCTGAAAGAATACTTATTTCCACCAACAAGAACCTATTAAAAACCCTTTCTAGAAAAAAACGTCATTAGTACCAGAACTTGTCTCAAGTACCGGCAAATGTCATTGATAAAACACATTGCACCATGAAAGCACCTTCTTTTTAGAACGCTCATTTTGACAGATACACTGCTATTGCAACTAAAGAAACATTGTTCATAAAACAGGAAAGGAGAATATTCTAACACAGATACAG
Source organism: Zonotrichia leucophrys gambelii (assembly GCF_028769735.1). Classification (NCBI taxonomy): domain Eukaryota; kingdom Metazoa; phylum Chordata; class Aves; order Passeriformes; family Passerellidae; genus Zonotrichia; species Zonotrichia leucophrys. Next base: position 14,018,819 of record NC_088177.1, read on the forward strand.
CTTACTGGAATTGGCCAACATTTCTACATCATCTAGAAAGAAACAACTTGCTCTTTCAGGTCTGACAGCAAGTTGAGAGTTTCACAGCCTGCTTTGCTCGCAGGGCAGCAGTGCCTCACCCAGCACAGCCCTGTGTGCACAAGGGCTCCCCTGGCACAGCTGACCCTGCCAAGAGCTTTTGGTGCCTCCAGAGCCTCCTCAGGGCTCCCCCTGCCCTCAGCCCCGAGCCTGCTCTGCCCAGGGCCAGGGCTCAGCTCTGGCCACTCACCCCAAACCCTGCCAGGAACCCACTGCTGCCCTGGCACCCGCCCGGCACCCCAAACACCCCCAGGGCAACAGCCCATTGTGAGCACACAAACAGCCTGGCACCCCAAACATTCCCTCCTCTGCTGCCTCATGGCAACCAAGGGCACAACACTGAAACAGCATGGCCATTATTTGTGGTACCACAGGTAGAGGATATTTTTGCTGCCAAAGATAAAGATTCAACCAAACCCATGGATTTCATTCTGAGGGCATCCAACTCTGAATGACCTAAGACAATCATCTTCATTTCTGTGAGATCTACTCCCTAAACCTGTCATGCCCAAGCTGAATCAAAAAAACTTAGATATGTCTTATATACAATTTCCCACAAGAATATCTACAGGTACCTGGAAAAAAAATTAATTGCATCTGTACTACAAATGTTAAGCTTTTCCCAGCTCCAACCAAGTTACAAACACAGATTCTATTTCGGGTCAAAATTCCCAGACATTCCAAAGTGCAGTTCCATTTGGAACTTCGATTTCTATTTTTTATCAATACCTAGAATATAATAGCAAGTAAAAAGTGCTTTCAGTTCACCTTCAATTTTTAAACCAAAACTATTGAAATTTAAAAAAAAAAAAAAAAACCCAGACTCTAACACAGTCACTCTTACAGTCAAGCTCTCCCAGGGGGCACATTACCTCCATTTCTTGATTTTTTCCTCTGTTCCTTTGATAACACTTCCTTCTATTGCCCAAATCTTTGAACAGTGATCTGACCATTTAAGGGAAACTTTACCAGCACTGGTACCAAATATGTCCCCTGACAGAACCATATTCTACCTTTCTTAAGCAACACTCACGACCTGTTTGCCAGAGTCACACCAAACATTCACATTGATTTTTGAAGCAATGGTCAGAAAGTTACTAGTAACTCTCTTGCTCCCAGGAAAAATTCTTAAAATTGTACCGAGCAATATTACACTGCTCTGTATAAACACAAATCACTGAAGAGCCCAGTTAATCTGACCAACAGCATCATTTCTCCCATTTATCAAACCATTCATTGTTCTCATCCCCAATAAATGCCATTAAAATGGTACCATTATTTCCAGTTACACATATACTCAGAGGCGCTCATCTGGCCTGGGCAGGTAATCCTGTTTCCCCACACACACCTCTGCTCTTTGCTGTCTATTAAAACTCTACAAACATTTAGAGATGAGTTCCTTAACCTTGAACTGTTTGAATTTGCTCCCAAGTCCATGCCATTAAATAATGGCATTATTTAAATGCTTTCTTAGCAAGATCAAATACTGCTACTGTCTCTATCATTCATCACTTGATAGAGAGCAGTGCTACAGAGAGCTTTGAAACCAAGCACCACTGACACTGCTGCAGCACCATTTGAAATCCATTGGATTTTGTGCTTGCACTGACACTTGAACCTGATTGCTCAAACCAACTTGGGAACCAGATGACAAATAGTCTATAAGATGTAAACCTTGCATAACACCATTCATTTCATTCTTAATTGTTTAAAATCCTTTTGAAAAGAACTCCTCATTTAGTTATTCTTTTACATTAAGAAAACATTATTCTTAAACATAATTTTGATAATAGAAGATTCCACTCTTTAACCAGAAGCTCCCCGCTTACCTTTCTCTCCTTCATCCCTGGTAAGAAAAGGCATTTGGTTGAAAACAATGACAGACATCACACAAAATAACTTCATACTGGTCTTACCCCCATTGGTTGCTTGACACTCTTGTAATAATAAGTCCGTTCTATTGCTCAGAGATGAAACAGAAAATGACAAATGCTTACCAGTTGCAGGGAATCCAAGCCCAGAATGTCTTTGTCATATAAATAAAGCTTGTTTAGACCCAACATCATCTTTTTAGATGATTTCATTACAGCTGAAAGAATACTTATTTCCACCAGCAAGAACTTATTAAAAACCATTTCTGGAAAAAATATCATTAGTACCAGAACTTATCTCAAGTACCTGCAATGTTATTTATAAACCGCATTGCACCATTGAAGAAACTTATTTCTAGAACTCTCATTTTGATAGAAACTTTGCTATTGCAATTTAAAAAAAAAATTAACGAACAAACAAAACAAAGAATTGGTCAAACAATGAAGAAAGGAGGATATTCTAACACAGATACAGCTTACTGGAATTGGCCAACATTTCTACATCATCCAGAAAGAAGCAAGTTGTTCTTTCAGGTCTGACAGCAAGTTGAGAGTTTCACAGCCTGCTTTGCTCGCAGGGCAGCAGTGCCTCACCCAGCACAGCCCTGTGTGCACGAGGGCTCCCCTGGCACAGCTGACCCTGCCAAGAGCTTTTGGTGCCTCCAGAGCCTCCTCAGGGCTCCCCCTGCCCTCAGCCCCGAGCCTGCTCTGCCCAGGGCCAGGGCTCAGCTCTGGCCACTCACCCCAAACACTGCCAGGAACCCACTGCTGCCCTGGCACCCGCCCGGCACCCCAAACACCCCCAGGGCAACAGCCCATTGTGAGCACACAAACAGCCTGGCACCCCAAACATTCCCTCCTCTGCTGCCTCATGGCAACCAAGGGCACAACACTGAAACAGCATGGCCATTATTTGTGCTACCACAGGTAGAGGATATTTTTGCTACCAAAGATAAAGATTCAACCAAACCCATGGATTTCATTCTGAGGGCATCCAACTCTGAATGAGCTAAAAAATCGTCTTCATTTCTCTAAGATCTACTTCCTAAACCAGGCATTCCCAAGCTGAATAAATAAGAAACCTAGATATATCTTATATACAATTTCCCATAAGAATATCTACATGTACCTGGAAAAAAAATTAATTGCATCTGTACTACAAATGTTAAGCTTTTCCCAGCTCCAACCAAGTTACAAACACAGATTCTATTTCAGGTCAAAATTCCCAGACATTCCAAAGTGCAGTTCCATTTGGAACTTGGATTTCTATTTTTTATCAATACCTAGAACATAAGAGCAAGTAAAAAGTGCTTTCAGTTCACCTTCATTTTTTAAACCAAAACTATTGAAATTAAAAAAAAAAAAAAAACCCAGACTCTAACACAGTCACTCTTACAGTCAAGCTCTCCCAAGGGGCACATTACCTCCATTTCTTGATTTTTTCCTCTGTTCCTTTGATAACACTTCCTTCTATTGCCCAAATCTTTGCACATTGATTTGACCATTTAAGGGAAACTTTACCAGCACTGGTACCAAATATGTCCCCTGACAGAACCATATTCTACCTTTCTTAAGCAACACTCGCGACCTGTTTGCCAGAGTCACACCAAACATTCACATTGATTTTTGAAGCAATGGTCAGAAAGTTACTAGTAACTCTCTTGCTCCCAGGGAAAAATCTTAAAATTGCACTGAGGAACATTACACTGCTCTGTATTAACACAAATCACTGAAGAGCCCACTTAATCTGACCAACAGCATCATTTCTCCCATTTATCAAACCATTCATTGTTCTCATCCCCAATAAATGCCATTAGAATGCTACCATGATTTCCAGTTACACATATACTCAGAGGCGCTCATCTGGCCTGGGCAGGTAATCCTGTTTCCCCACACACACCTCTACTCTTTGCTGTCTATTAAAACTCTACAAACATTTAGAGATGAGTTCCTTAACCTAGAACTGTTTGAATTTGCTCCCAAACCCATGCCATTAAATAATGGCATTATTAAAATGCTTTCTTCGCAAGATCAAATACTGCTACTGTCTCTATCATTCATCACTTGATAGAGAGCAGTGCTACAGAGAGCTTTGAAACCAAGCACCACTGACACTGCTGCAGCACCATTTGAAATCCATTGGATTTTGTGCTTGCACTGACACTTGAACCTGATTGCTCAAACCAACTTGGGAACCAGATGACAAATAGTCTATAAGATGTAAACCTTACATCAAACCATTCATTTCATTCTTAATTGTATATAGTCCTTTTGAAAATAACTCTTCATTTAGTTTATCTTTTACATTTAGAAAACATTATTCTTAAACATAATTTTGATAATAGAAGATTCAACTCTTTAACCAGAAGCTCTACACTTACTTACCTTTCTCTCCTTCATCCCTGGTAAGAAAAGGCATTTGGTTAAAAACAACAGGCATCACACAAAATAACTTCATACTGGTCTTACCCCTCATTGGTTGCTTGACACTGTTGTAATAAGAAGTCTATTCTATGGCTCAGAGACTAAAAATAAAATAAAAAATGCTTACCAGTTGCAGGGAATCCAAGCCTCGACTACCCTTGTAACACAAGTGAAGCTTGTTTAGACCCAACACCATTTATTAGATGATTTCATTACAGGTGAAAGAATACTTATTTCCACCAACAAGAACCTATTAAAAACCCTTTCTAGAAAAAAACCTCATTCGTAACAGAACTTGTCTCAAGTACCGGCAAATGTCATTGATAAAACACATTGCACCATGAAAGCACCTTCTTTTTAGAACGCTCATTTTGACAGATACACTGCTATTGCAACTAAAGAAACATTGTTCATAAAACAGGAAAGGAGAATATTCTAACACAGATACAGCTTACTGGAATTGGCCAACATTTCTACATCATCTAGAAAGAAACAACTTGCTCTTTCAGGTCTGACAGCAAGTTGAGAGTTTCACAGCCTGCTTTGCTCGCAGGGCAGCAGTGCCTCACCCAGCACAGCCCTGTGTGCACGAGGGCTCCCCTGGCACAGCTGACCCTGCCAAGAGCTTTTGGTGCCTCCAGAGCCTCCTCAGGGCTCCCCCTGCCCTCAGCCCCGAGCCTGCTCTGCCCAGGGCCAGGGCTCAGCTCTGGCCACTCACCCCAAACACTGCCAGGAACCCACTGCTGCCCTGGCACCCGCCCGGCACCCCAAACACCCCCAGGGCAACAGCCCATTGTGAGCACACAAACAGCCTGGCACCCCAAACATTCCCTCCTCTGCTGCCTCATGGCAACCAAGGGCACAACACTGAAACAGCATGGCCATTATTTGGGGTACCACAGATAGAGGATATTTTTGCTACCAAAGATAAAGATTCAACCAAAACCCCAATGATTTCATTCTGCTGCCACCCCTCTCTGACTCAGATCAGAGAATCACCCATATTTCTATGATGATAAGATCTATTTCAGATACCACTTACTCCCAACTAAAATTCACATGCTTAGATATAACTAACATAAAAATTTCCCTAAATCATGTCCACATTTTCCTGAAAACCATTTAATGCATCTCTGCTAAAAATATGGTTATTTAACTTACTTACAAACACAAACTCTTATTTAGTTGAAAATTTCCAGCCTTTCCAAAGTACAGTTCTATTTCTAACCTAGATTCCCATTTTATATCAATACATAGCACATAAAAGCAAGTAAAAAGGCATTCCGTTCTCCTTAGGTTTTTAAACCAAACATAACAAATAAAAGACAAAGAACAAACCAAGACTTTAACATGGTTACAGTTGCAGACACGCTCTCCAGAGGAGCACATTTCCTCCATTACTTGAATATTTCTTCTCTGCCTTTTGTAAGGCTTCCTACTGTCATCCAAACTTTGCCACAGTGATTTGACCATTTAAGTGAAACTTCACCAGCAGTGGTATCAAATATGTCCCCTGACAGAACCATATTCTCTTTTTCTTACGTATCACTCAGACATGTTTACCAAATATTCACAGCTAATACTCACATTCATTTTTGAAGCATTGGTCAGAAATGACCTAGTAACACTCTTGCTCCCAGGAAAAAAAACCCTAAAATTGCACTGAGCAATATCACACTGCTCTGTATTAGCACAGATCACTAAAGGACCCAGTTATTCTGCCTAACAGCATTATCTCTAACATTTACCAAACCATTCATTGTTCTCATTCCCAATAAATGTCACTTAAAATGTTGTCATTATTTCCAGTTACACAGTGAACATACTAAGAGGTGCCCTGCCGGCCTGGACAGATGATCCCCTTTTCCCACACACACCACTGCTTTTAGTTGACAATTAAAACTCTACAAACACTTAGAGAAAAGTTTCTTAACCTAGAACTATCTGAATTTGCTCCCACTTCCCATGGCATTATTTAAATGCTTTCTTCGCAAGATCAAATACTGCTACTGTCTCTATCATTCATCACTTGATAGAGAGCAGTGCTACAGAGAGCTTTGAAGCCAAACACCACTGACACTGCTGCAGCACCATTTCAAAATCATTTGATTTTGTGCTTGCACTGACACTTGAACCTGATTGCTCAATAAAACTTGGGCAACAGATGACAAATAGTAGATACGATGTAAACCTGGATAAAACCATTCATTTCATACTTAATTGTTTAAAATCCTAGATTGTTAAAAATTTTTTAAAATTCTATTAAAAATAACACCTAATTTAGTTATTCTTTTACATTTAGAAAACATTACTCTTAAACATAATTTTGATAATTGAAGATTCCACTCTTTAACCAGAAGCTCCCCGCTTACCTTTCTCTCCTTCATCCCTGGTAAGAAAAGGCATTTGGTTAAAAACAACAGGCATCATACAAAATAACTTCATACTGGTCTTACCCCCATTGGTTGCTTGACACTCTTGTAATAATAAGTCCGTTCTATTGCTCAGAGATGAAACAGAAAATGTCAAATGCTTACCAGTTGCAGGGAATCCAAGCCCAGAAGGTCTTTGTCATATAAGTAAAGCTTGTTTAGACCCAACATCATCTTTTTAGATGATTTCATTACAGCTGGAACAATACTTATTTCCACCAGCAAGAACTTATTAAAAACCATTTCTGGAAAAAATGTCATTAGTACCAGAACTTAGCTCAAGTACCTGCAATGTTATTTATAAACCACATTGCACCATTCAAGAAACTTATTTCTAGAACTCTCATTTTGATAGATACTTTGCTATTGCAACTTAAAAAAAAAAAAATTAACAAACAAACAAAACAAAGAATTGGTCAAACAATGAAGAAAGGAGGATATTCTAACACAGATACAGCTTACTGGAATTGGCCAACATTTCTACATCATCCAGAAAGAAGCAAGTTGTTCTTTCAGGTCTGACAGCAAGTTGAGAGTTTCACAGCCTGCTTTGCTCGCAGGGCAGCAGTGCCTCACCCAGCACAGCCCTGTGTGCACGAGGGCTCCCCTGGCACAGCTGACCCTGCCAAGAGCTTTTGGTGCCTCCAGAGCCTCCTCAGGGCTCCCCCTGCCCTCAGCCCCGAGCCTGCTCTGCCCAGGGCCAGGGCTCAGCTCTGGCCACTCACCCCAAACCCTGCCAGGAACCCACTGCTGCCCTGGCACCCGCCCGGCACCCCAAACACCCCCAGGGCAACAGCCCATTGTGAGCACACAAACAGCCTGGCACCCCAAACATTCCCTCCTCTGCTGCCTCATGGCAACCAAGGGCACAACACTGAAACAGCATGGCCACTATCTGTAGGACCACAGATATAGGCTGTTATTGCTACCAAAGATAAAGATTCAACCAAAACCCCTTGGATTTCATTCTGAGGGCAACCAAGTCCGAATGAGCTAAGAGAATCACCTTCATTTCTATAGGATCTACTTCATAAACCAGTCATGCTCAAGCTGAATCAAAAAAACTTATATATAACATATATATATATAACTTCCCTAAAGAATATCCACATGTACCTGGAAAAGCTTTCATTGCATCTCTACCAAAAATGCTTTCTTTTTCACACTCCAACTTAAAAACACAGGTTCTATACAAGCTCAAAATTTCCAACCATTCCAAAGTGCAGTTCCATTTGTAACCTTGATTTCCATGTTATATCAATACATAGCACACAAAAGCAAGTAAAAAGTGCTTTCAGTTCACTTTCATTATTTAAATGAAAACTATTAAAACCCAAACAAACCCAGACTCAAATGTGGTCACTGTTACAGACAAGCTCTCCCAACGGGCACATTACCTCCATTTCTTGATTATTCCCTCTCTCCCCCTCATATCTCCTCTTATTGTTTTGCAAATGTTTGCACAGTGATTTGACCATTCAATTCAGATGTCACCAGTGCTGGAACCAAATACCTTCCCTGATAGAAACATATTCTACCCATCTTATGCATCACTCTGGACATGTTTATCAAAGAGTCACACCAAATACCCACATTGAATTTTGGAGCACTGGTCAGAAAGCACCTTGTAACCCAAGAAAGGCCCTGCTCGCAACCAACACGCTTGTACCAGGGGAAAAAACCTTGAAATTGCACTGAGCAATGTTACACTGCTCTGTGTTAGCACAGATCACCAAAGGACCCAGTTATTCTGCCTAACAGCATCCTCTCTCCCATTTGCCAAACCAGTCATTTTCCCTGCCCAGAGGGCATGATATCAAAACAATGAACATACTCAGAGGTGCTCTGCTGGCCAGGGTAGGTAATCCTGTTTCCCCACACACACCGCTGCTCTTTGCTGTCTATTAAAACTCCACAAAAACATAGAGAGGACTTGTTTAACCTTGAACTATCTGAATTTGCTCCCACATCCATGGCATTATTAAAATGCTTTCTTAGCAAGATCAAATACTGCTACTGTCTCTATCATTCATCACTTGATAGAGAGCAGTGCTACAGAGAGCTTTGAAACCAAGCACCACTGACACTGCTGCAGCACCATTTGAAATCCATTGGATTTTGTGCTTGCACTGACACTTGAACCTGATTGCTCAAACCAACTTGGGAACCAGATGACAAATAGTAAATACGATGTAAACCTGGATAAAACCATTCATTTCATTCTTAATTGTATATAGTCCTTTTGAAAATAACTCCTCATTTAGTTTATCTTTTACATTTAGAAAACATTATTCTTAAACATAATTTTGATAATAGAAGATTCCACTCTTTAACCAGAAGCTCCCCGCTTACCTTTCTCTCCTTCATCCCTGGTAAGAAAAGGCATTTGGTTGAAAACAATGACAGACATCACACAAAATAACTTCATACTGGTCTTACCCCCATTGGTTGCTTGACACTCTTGTAATAATAAGTCCGTTCTATTGCTCAGAGATGAAACAGAAAATGTCAAATGCGTACCAGTTGCAGGGAATCCAAGCCCAGAATGTCTTTGTCATATAAGTAAAGCTTGTTTAGACCCAACATCATCTTTTTAGATGATTTCATTACAGCTGAAAGAATACTTATTTCCACCAGCAAGAACCTATTAAAAACCATTTCCGGAAAAAATGTCATTAGTACCAGAACTTGTCTCAAGTACCTCCAATAATATTTATAATCCACATTGCACCATTCAAGAAACTTATTTCTAGAATGCTCATTTTGATAAATACACTGCTATTGCAACTTAAAAAAAAAAAATCATTGGTAGAACAATGAGGATATTCTAAGACACAGCTTACTGGAACTGGCAACATTTCTACATCATCCAGAAAGAAGCAAGTTGTTCTTTCAGGTCTGACAGCAAGTTGAGAGTTTCACAGCCTGCTTTGCTCGCAGGGCAGCAGTGCCTCACCCAGCACAGCCCTGTGTGCACGAGGGCTCCCCTGGCACAGCTGACCCTGCCAAGAGCTTTTGGTGCCTCCAGAGCCTCCTCAGGGCTCCCCCTGCCCTCAGCCCCGAGCCTGCTCTGCCCAGGGCCAGGACTCAGCTCTGGCCACTCACCCCAAACACTGCCAGGAACCCACTGCTGCCCTGGCACCCGCCCGGCACCCCAAACACCCCCAGGGCAACAGCCCATTGTGAGCACACAAACAGCCTGGCACCCCAAACATTCCCTCCTCTGCTGCCTCATGGCAACCAAGGGCACAACACTGAAACAGCATGGCCATTATTTGGGGTACCACAGATAGAGGATATTTTTGCTACCAAAGATAAAGATTCAACCAAAACCCCTTGGATTTCATTCTGAGCGCAACCAACTCTGAATCAGGTAAGAGAATCATCCTCATTTCTCTAAGATCTACTTCCTAAACCAGGCATTCCCAAGCTGAATGAATAAGAAACCTAGATAGATCTTATATACAATTTCCCATAAGAATATCTACATGTACCTGGAAAAAAATTAATTGCATCTGTACTACAAATGTTAAGCTTTTCCCAGCTCCAACCAAGTTACAAACACAGATTCTATTTCGGGTCATAATTCCCAGACATTCCAATGTGCAGTTCCATTTGGAACTTGGATTTCTATTTTTTATCAATACCTAGAACATAAGAGCAAGTAAAAAGTGCTTTCAGTTCACCTTCATTTTTTAAACCAAAACTATTAAAATTTTAAAAAACAACCCAGACTCTAACACAGTCACTCTTACAGTCAAGCTCTCCCAGGGGGCACATTACCTCCATTTCTTGATTTTTTCCTCTGTTCCTTTGATAACACTTCCTTCTATTGTCCAAATCTTTGCACAGTGATCTGACCATTTAAGGGAAACTTTACCAGCACTGGTACCAAATATGTCCCCTGACAGAACCATATTCTACCTTTCTTAAGCAACACTCGCGACCTGTTTGCCAGAGTCACACCAAACATTCACATTGATTTTTGAAGCAATGGTCAGAAAGTTACTAGTAACTCTCTTGCTCCCAGGGAAAAATCTTAAAATTGCACTGAGGAACATTACACTGCTCTGTATTAACACAAATCACTGAAGAGCCCAGTTAATCTGACTAACAGCATCATTTCTCCCATGTATCAAACCGTTCATTGTTCTCATCCCCAATAAATGCCATTAAAATGCTACCATGATTTCCAGTTACACATAGAGGCGCTCATCTGGCCTGGGCAGGTAATCCTGTTTCCCCACACACACCTCTGCTCTTTGCTGTCTATTAAAACTCTACAAACATTTAGAGATGAGTTCCTTAACCTTGAACTGTTTGAATTTGCTCCCAAGTCCATGCCATTAAATAATGGCATTATTTAAATGCTTTCTTAGCAAGATCAAATACTGCTACTGTCTCTATCATTCATCACTTGATAGAGAGCAGTGCTACAGAGAGCTTTGAAACCAAGCACCACTGACACTGCTGCAGCACCATTTGAAATCCATTGGATTTTGTGCTTGCACTGACACTTGAACCTGATTGCTCAAACCAACTTGGGAACCAGATGACAAATAGTAAATAAGATGTAAACCTTGCATAACACCATTCATTTCATTCTTAATTGTTTAAAATCCTTTTGAAAAGAACTCCTCATTTAGTTATTCTTTTACATTAAGAAAACATTATTCTTAAACATAATTTTGATAATAGAAGATTCCACTCTTTAACCAGAAGCTCCCCGCTTACCTTTCTCTCCTTCATCCCTGGTAAGAAAAGGCATTTGCTTGAAAACAATCACAGACATCACACAAAATAACTTCATACTGGTCTTACCCCCATTGGTTGCTTGACACTCTTGTAATAATAAGTCCGTTCTATTGCTCAGAGTTGAAACAGAAAATGACAAATGCTTACCAGTTGCAGGGAATCCAAGCCCAGAATGTCTTTGTCACATAAGTAAAGCTTGTTTAGACCCAACATCATCTTTTTAGATGATTTCATTACAGCTGAAAGAATACTTATTTCCACCAGCAACAAGAACCTATTAAAAACCATTTCTGGAAAAAATGTCATTAGTACCAGAACTTAGCTCAAGTACCTGCAATGTTATTTATGAACCACATTGCACCATTGAAGAAACTTATTTCTAGAACTCTCATTTTGATAGATACTTTGCTACTGCAACTTAAAAAAAAAAAAAATTAACAAACAAACAAAACAAAGAATTGGTCAAACAATGAAGAAAGGAGGATATTCTAACACAGATACAGCTTACTGGAATTGCCCAACATTTCTACATCATCTAGAAAGAAACAACTTGCTCTTTCAGGTCTGACAGCAAGTTGAGAGTTTCACAGCCTGCTTTGCTCGCAGGGCAGCAGTGCCTCACCCAGCACAGCCCTGTGTGCACGAGGGCTCCCCTGGCACAGCTGACCCTGCCAAGAGCTTTTGGTGCCTCCAGAGCCTCCTCAGGGCTCCCCCTGCCCTCAGCCCCGAGCCTGCTCTGCCCAGGGCCAGGGCTCAGCTCTGGCCACTCACCCCAAACCCTGCCAGGAACCCACTGCTGCCCTGGCACCCGCCCGGCACCCCAAACACCCCCAGGGCAACAGCCCATTGTGAGCACACAAACAGCCTGGCACCCCAAACATTCCCTCCTCTGCTGCCTCATGGCAACCAAGGGCACAACACTGAAACAGCATGGCCGTTATTTGTGCTACCACAGGTAGAGGATATTTTTGCTACCAAAGATAAAGATTCCACCAAGCCCATGGATTTCATTCTGAGGGCATCCAACTCTGAATGAGCTAAAAAATCGTCTTCATTTCTCTAAGATCTACTTCCTAAACCAGGCATTCCCAAGCTGAATAAATAAGAAACCTAGATATATCTTATATACAATTTCCCATAAGAATATCTACATGTACCTGGAAAAAAAATTAATTGCATCTGTACTACAAATGTTAAGCTTTTCCCAGCTCCAACCAAGTTACAAACACAGATTCTATTTCGGGTCAAAATTCCCAGACATTCCAAAGTGCAGTTCCATTTGGAACTTGGATTTCTATTTTTTACCAATACCTAGAACATAATAGTAAGTAAAAAGTGCTTTCAGTTCACCTTCATTTTTTAAACCAAAACTATTAAAATTTTAAAAAACAACCCAGACTCTAACACAGTCACTCTTACAGGCAAGCTCTCCCAGGGGGCACATTACCTCCATTTCTTGTTTTTTTCCTCTGTTTCTTTGATAACACTTCCTTCTATTGTCCAAATCTTTGCACAGTGATCTGACCATTTAAGGGAAACTTTACCAGCACTGGTACCAAATATGTCCCCTGACAGAACCATATTCTACCTTTCTTAAGCAACACTCGCGACCTGTTTGCCAGAGTCACACCAAACATTCACATTGATTTTTGAAGCAATGGTCAGAAAGTTACTAGTAACTCTCTTGCTCCCAGGGAAAAATCTTAAAATTGCACTGAGGAACATTACACTGCTCTGTATTAACACAAATCACTGAAGAGCCCAGTTAATCTGACTAACAGCATCATTTCTCCCATGTATCAAACCGTTCATTGTTCTCATCCCAATAAATGCCATTAAAATGCTACCATGATTTCCAGTTACACATATACTCAGAGGCGTCATCTGGCCTGGGCAGGTAATCCTGTTTCCCCACACACACCTCTGCTCTTTGCTGTCTATTAAAACTCTACAAACATTTAGAGATGAGTTCCTTAACCTTGAACTGTTTGAATTTTCTCCCAAGTCCATGCCATTAAATAATGGCATTATTTAAATGCTTTCTTAGCAAGATCAAATACTGCTACTGTCTCTATCATTCATCACTTGATAGAGAGCAGTGCTACAGAGAGCTTTGAAACCAAACACCACTGACACTGCTGCAGCACCATTTGAAATCCATTGGATTTTGTGCTTGCACTGACACTTGAACCTGATTACTCAAACCAACTTGGGAACCAGATGACAAATAGTAAATACGATGTAAACCTGGATAAAACCATTCATTTCATTCTTAATTGTTTAAAATCCTTTTGAAAAGAACTCCTCATTTAGTTATTCTTTTACATTAAGAAAACATTATTCTTAAACATAATTTTGATAATAGAAGATTCCACTCTTTAACCAGAAGCTCCCCGCTTACCTTTCTCTCCTTCATCCCTGGTAAGAAAAGGCATTTGGTTGAAAACAATGACAGACATCACACAAAATAACTTCATACTGGTCTTACCCCCATTGGTTGCTTGACACTCTTGTAATAATAAGTCCGTTCTATTGCTCAGAGATGAAACAGAAAATGACAAATGCTTACCAGTTGCAGGGAATCCAAGCCCAGAATGTCTTTGTCATATAAGTAAAGCTTGTTTAGACCCAACAATATCTTTTTAGATGATTTCATTACAGCTGAAAGAATACTTATTTCCACCAGCAACAAGAACCTATTAAAAACCATTTCTGGAAAAAATGTCATTAGTACCAGAACTTAGCTCAAGTACCTGCAATGTTATTTATAAACCACATTGCACCATTGAAGAAACTTATTTCTAGAACTCTCATTTTGATAGAAACTTTGCTATTGCAATTTAAAAAAAAAATTAACGAACAAACAAAACAAAGAATTGGTCAAACAATGAAGAAAGGAGGATATTCTAACACAGATACAGCTTACTGGAATTGGCCAACATTTCTACATCATCTAGAAAGAAGCAAGTTGTTCTTTCAGGTCTGACAGCAAGTTGAGAGTTTCACAGCCTGCTTTGCTCGCAGGGCAGCAGTGCCTCACCCAGCACAGCCCTGTGTGCACGAGGGCTCCCCTGGCACAGCTGACCCTGCCAAGAGCTTTTGGTGCCTCCAGAGCCTCCTCAGGGCTCCCCCTGCCCTCAGCCCCGAGCCTGCTCTGCCCAGGGCCAGGGCTCAGCTCTGGCCACTCACCCCAAACACTGCCAGGAACCCACTGCTGCCCTGGCACCCGCCCGGCACCCCAAACACCCCCAGGGCAACAGCCCATTGTGAGCACACAAACAGCCTGGCACCCCAAACATTCCCTCCTCTGCTGCCTCATGGCAACCAAGGGCACAACACTGAAACAGCATGGCCGTTATTTGTGCTACCACAGGTAGAGGATATTTTTGCTACCAAAGATAAAGATTCCACCAAGCCCATGGATTTCATTCTGAGGGCATCCAACTCTGAATGAGCTAAAAAATCGTCTTCATTTCTCTAAGATCTACTTCCTAAACCAGGCATTCCCAAGCTGAATAAATAAGAAACCTAGATATATCTTATATACAATTTCCCATAAGAATATCTACATGTACCTGGAAAAAAAATTAATTGCATCTGTACTACAAATGTTAAGCTTTTCCCAGCTCCAACCAAGTTACAAACACAGATTCTATTTCAGGTCAAAATTCCCAGACATTCCAAAGTGCAGTTCCATTTGGAACTTGGATTTCTATTTTTTATCAATACCTAGAACATAAGAGCAAGTAAAAAGTGCTTTCAGTTCACCTTCATTTTTTAAACCAAAACTATTAAAAAAAAAAAAAAAAAACCCAGACTCTAACACAGTCACTCTTACAGGCAAGCTCTCCCAGGGGGCACATTACCTCCATTTCTTGTTTTTTTCCTCTGTTTCTTTGATAACACCTCCTTCTATTGTCCAAATCTTTGCACAGTGATCTGACCATTTAAGGGAAACTTTACCAGCACTGGTACCAAATATGTCCCCTGACAGAACCATATTCTACCTTTCTTAAGCAACACTCGCGACCTGTTTGCCAGAGTCACACCAAACATTCACATTGATTTTTGAAGCAATGGTCAGAAAGTTACTAGTAACTCTCTTGCTCCCAGGGAAAAATCTTAAAATTGCACTGAGGAACATTACACTGCTCTGTATTAACACAAATCACTGAAGAGCCCAGTTAATCTGACTAACAGCATCATTTCTCCCATGTATCAAACCGTTCATTGTTCTCATCCCCAATAAATGCCATTAAAATGCTACCATGATTTCCAGTTACACATATACTCAGAGGCGCTCATCTGGCCTGGGCAGGTAATCCTGTTTCCCCACACACACCTCTGCTCTTTGCTGTCTATTAAAACTCTACAAACATTTAGAGATGAGTTCCTTAACCTTGAACTGTTTGAATTTGCTCCCAAGTCCATGCCATTAAATAATGGCATTATTTAAATGCTTTCTTAGCAAGATCAAATACTGCTACTGTCTCTATCATTCATCACTTGATAGAGAGCAGTGCTACAGAGAGCTTTGAAACCAAGCACCACTGACACTGCTGCAGCACCATTTGAAATCCATTGGATTTTGTGCTTGCACTGACACTTGAACCTGATTGCTCAAACCAACTTGGGAACCAGATGACAAATAGTAAATACGATGTAAACCTTGCATAACACCATTCATTTCATTCTTAATTGTTTAAAATCCTTTTGAAAAGAACTCCTCATTTAGTTATTCTTTTACATTAAGAAAACATTATTCTTAAACATAATTTTGATAATAGAAGATTCCACTCTTTAACCAAAGCTCCCCTTACCTTTCTCTCCTTCATCCCTGGTAAGAAAAGGCATTTGGTTGAAAACAATGACAGACATCATACAAAATAACTTCATACTGGTCTTACCCCCATTGGTTGCTTGACACTTTGTAATAATAAGTCTTCTATGCTCAGAGTTGAAACAGAAAATGACAAATGCTTACCAGTTGCAGGGAATCCAAGCCCAGAATGTCTTTGTCACATAAGTAAAGCTTGTTTAGACCCAACATCATCTTTTTAGATGATTTCATTACAGCTGAAAGAATACTTATTTCCACCAGCAACAAGAACCTATTAAAAACCATTTCTGGAAAAAATGTCATTAGTACCAGAACTTAGCTCAAGTACCTGCAATGTATTTATAAACCACATTGCACCATTGAAGAACTTTTCTAGAACTCTCATTTGATAGAAACTTTGCTATTGCAACTTAAAAAAATTACAAACAACAAAACAAAGAATTGTCAAACAATGAAGAAAGGAGGATATTCTAACACAGATACAGCTTACTGGAATTGCCCAACATTTCTACATCATCTAGAAAGAAGCAAGTTGTTCTTTCAGGTCTGACAGCAAGTTGAGAGTTTCACAGCCTGCTTTGCTCGCAGGGCAGCAGTGCCTCACCCAGCACAGCCCTGTGTGCACGAGGGCTCCCCTGGCACAGCTGACCCTGCCAAGAGCTTTTGGTGCCTCCAGAGCCTCCTCAGGGCTCCCCCTGCCCTCAGCCCCGAGCCTGCTCTGCCCAGGGCCAGGGCTCAGCTCTGGCCACTCACCCCAAACACTGCCAGGAACCCACTGCTGCCCTGGCACCCGCCCGGCACCCCAAACACCCCCAGGGCAACAGCCCATTGTGAGCACACAAACAGCCTGGCACCCCAAACATTCCCTCCTCTGCTGCCTCATGGCAACCAAGGGCACAACACTGAAACAGCATGGCCGTTATTTGTGCTACCACAGGTAGAGGATATTTTTGCTACCAAAGATAAAGATTCCACCAAGCCCATGGATTTCATTCTGAGGGCATCCAAATCTGAATGAGCTAAAAATCGTCTTCATTTCTCTAAGATCTACTTCCTAATACCAGGCATTCCCAAGCTGAATAATAAGAAACCTAGATATATCTTATATACAATTTCCCATAAGAATTCTACATGTACCTGGAAAAAAATTAATTGCATCTGTACTACAAATGTTAAGCTTTCCCAGCTCCAACCAAGTTACAAACACAGATTCTATTTCAGGTCAAAATTCCCAGACTTTCCAAAGTGCAGTTCCATTTGGAACTGGATTCTATTTTTTATCAATACTAGAACATAAGAGCAAGTAAAAAGTGCTTCAGTTCACCTTCATTTTTAAACCAAAACATTAAAATTTTAAAAAACAACCAGACTCTAACACAGTCACTCTTACAGGCAAGCTCTCCAGGGGGCACATTACCTCCATTTCTTGATTTTTTCCTCTGTTCCTTTGATAACACTTCCTTCTATTGTCCAAATCTTTGCACATTGATTTGACCATTTAAGGGAAACTTTACCAGCACTGGTACCAAATATGTCCCCTGACAGAACCATATTCTACCTTTCTTAAGCAACACTCACGACCTGTTTGCCAGAGTCACACCAAACATTCACATTGATTTTTGAAGCAATGGTCAGAAAGTTACTAGTAACTCTCTTGCTCCCAGGGAAAAATCTTAAAATTGCACCAAGCAATATTACACGGCTCTGTATTAACACAAATCACCGAAGAGCCCACTTAATCTGACCAACAGCATCATTTCTCCCATTTATCAAACCATTCATTGTTCTCATCCCCAATAAATGCCATTAGAATGCTACCATGATTTCCAGTTACACATATACTCAGAGGCGCTCATCTGGCCTGGGCAGGTAATCCTGTTTCCCCACACACACCTCTACTCTTTGCTGTCTATTAAAACTCTACAAACATTTAGAGATGAGTTCCTTAACCTTGAACTGTTTGAATTTGCTCCCAAACCCATGCCATTAAATAATGGCATTATTAAAATGCTTTCTTCGCAAGATCAAATACTGCTACTGTCTCTATCATTCATCACTTGATAGAGAGCAGTGCTACAGAGAGCTTTGAAACCAAACACCACTGACACTGCTGCAGCGCCATTTGAAATCCATTGGATTTTGTGCTTGCACTGACACTTGAACCTGATTGCTCAAACCAACTTGGGAACCAGATGACAAATAGTCTATAAGATGTAAACCTTGCATAACACCATTCATTTCATTCTTAATTGTTTAAAATCCTTTTGAAAATAACTCCTCATTTAGTTATTCTTTTACATTAAGAAAACATTATTCTTAAACATAATTTTGATAATTGAAGATTCCACTCTTTAACCAGAAGCTCTCCACTTACTTTTCTGCCCCTCATCCCTGGTAAGAAAAGGCATTTGCTTGAAAACAATCACAGACATCATACAAAATAACTTCATACTGGTCTTACCCCCATTGGTTGCTTGACACTCATGTAATAAGTCTATTCTATGGCTGAGAGATGAAAAATGACAAATGATTACCAGTTGCAGGGAATCCAGAATGCCTTGTCACACAAGTGAAACTTGATTAGACCCAACATCATGATGATTTTTAGATGATTTCATTACAGCTGGAACAATACTTATTTCCACCAGCAAGAATATATTAAAAACCACTTCTGGAAAAAATGTCATTAGTACCAGAACTTATCTCAAGTACCTGCAATGTTATTTATAAACCACATTGCACCATTCAAGAAACTTATTTCTAGAACTCTCATTTTGATAGATACTTTGCTATTGCAACTTAAAAAAAAAAAACTAACAAACAAACAAAACAAAGAATTGGTCAAACAATGAAGAAAGGAGGATATTCTAACACAGATACAGCTTACTGGAATTGGCCAACATTTCTACATCATCCAGAAAGAAGCAAGTTGTTCTTTCAGGTCTGACAGCAAGTTGAGAGTTTCACAGCCTGCTTTGCTCGCAGGGCAGCAGTGCCTCACCCAGCACAGCCCTGTGTGCACGAGGGCTCCCCTGGCACAGCTGACCCTGCCAAGAGCTTTTGGTGCCTCCAGAGCCTCCTCAGGGCTCCCCCTGCCCTCAGCCCCGAGCCTGCTCTGCCCAGGGCCAGGGCTCAGCTCTGGCCACTCACCCCAAACCCTGCCAGGAACCCACTGCTGCCCTGGCACCCGCCCGGCACCCCAAACACCCCCAGGGCAACAGCCCATTGTGAGCACACAAACAGCCTGGCACCCCAAACATTCCCTCCTCTGCTGCCTCATGGCAACCAAGGGCACAACACTGAAACAGCATGGCCATTATTTGGGGTACCACAGATAGAGGATATTTTTGCTACCAAAGATTCAACCAAAAGCCCTTGGATTTCATTTTACTGCCAACTTGCTCTAAATCTCTTCATTACTCTCTGGACACTCCTCTTCCAACTTTGTTTTCTTTTTCTGTATGACGGGAAAAGAGGATGGCTTCTTATTCATTAGGAGCATTTACAGAGCTAATTTCCACAGAACAACTCATGATTATTGTCACCTCAATCTTACAACACTGTAAAATGGCATCTCCAATTTAATAAATTTGCTACCAACACTAATCTGCCCAGTCCACTTCACAACAATCTGATTAAGAAACCAGTATTAGATCTACTTGTTTTATCATTGCAACAGTGAGAATAAAGAAGTCAATTAAGGAGCTATCTGCTCAAAATTTCATGTTCTGTGTCAAGAGGAGAGGCATACTGCAGCTTACCTGGAAGGGTGGTAGCTGGTTACCCTAACTCATACTCACAAGTAAGCTCTGAAAGCTCGAAAAATAAAGCACATTTTAAATGTGACCATCATGGCTTGTTCAAATGTATCTGAAAAATATTTGTTTGCATTAAGAAAGAGAAGCATAAATACACTAAGAGAAAGGGAAATATGCACAATTTCTTTCCCCATCTGGTTCAGAATAGGTATATAAACATAGACCTGATACACAAGTATCATGTTTAATATATAGACAGTTATATAATATACGGACAGTAATATAAGACAGTTGCCTGGATCAACCTGCAGAAAAATGTAAATAAACATCAATTTCATGTTAGACCTCTCATCTTCTGTTTAAACCAACCAGACACCCACACTTTTGGACAGGATTGAAAAGTACATCAAAGTCAAAGGTACTCTTTCCTAAGTCAGCTACAAGCCCTTGAGACTCAATCCAGCTCTGCAATGGGACTGCAAAGCACTCAATGTCCATGCTGCCTAACTGGAAACACTGCTCATTTTCCTCAGGGAGGCTGTACCATTACTGGAATCATCCTGAATTCCAGTAAACCATTTTCCCAATCTTTCCATGTTTAAGAATCTGACCTTTCCTAACTGATACTCTTCAGATGAGTTCTGTTTTTTTCTGCATTTGCAGCTAAAATAATAATCACGTCTATGAAGTTAACAACTATTTCAGATACCATTTATTCCTTACCTAAATCCAAATAAAATCCTATAAATAACTATAAGACTGATTAATAATGTAAATGCCTATTCAAAATACCTTATTTATTCTTTTATGCTTAGGGAATTTTAACTTCAAATACACTTTTGAATTAGTAATATTCAATTCTATAGAGAGATTACAACTCTTTAGAATTCTTCTGTAGGCACAGAGCAAGCTCCAAGAACCCAAATCCAGATTAATACATGGCGAGAACACTTAGAGCACCACATCCTTGATTGGGCAGAGGTACAAAATTCCCAGAGAACAAACCCTTTTAAAGCAGCACCACACATTATAGCATTGCTGAGAAAATCCAGGCCAGCACACAGAGAACTCCCAGAAGGATTTTGGCACTACCCTCATGCAAATCCAGGGAAAATCACACTCTTGTCTCTGGATACAGCTTGTCTCCACATCTCCTTACGGACACCAGTCCTGTCCCAGATACAAGTAAATGCTGTTGGAAAAATATGACACTTGAAAAAGCCCCTTAGGGAGTAAAGTGCAGGTTTACATCCTTTTGGCTCTTCCTCATTAAAACTCTTCCCAAATCCTGCAGTTGTCCAAATTACTTTGTTACATTCTACCTTGTTTATGTAACCAGAAGCTTTCCACTTTCTTGTTTGTCCCTTGTTCCTGAAGGGGAAAGACCTTTTGTAAAGCTTAATTTAATTTTAAATTTGATATACACATACATGGAAATCATACATCTTTTCAGCACCTTGACTTACAACTTGTGAACACTCTGTAAATAAAAGCAGTTTGAGTGTATAAATTACAGTTTTCTGGGACAAGCACTTGGAACGTGGGGCAATTGTGACACCTAGTGGCTGTTCCTGAAATGACCTCGAACATTTTAAGGGTAAAGCGGTGGAAAAAAGAGAGAGTTAGGGGTTTTGAGTTCTGGTTTGGTCACAGGGTTTGAGTAACTCACCCACCACCACAGCCCTGTTTGCAGAAGTTCCTCAGGACAAGCAATCCCACCAAAACCAGTTTGTGCCTTCGGAGACTCCTCAGGCCTCCCTGTGCCACAAGGATGCTCTGCAGAGTGCCCTGAAAGAGCAGTCACCCCAAACATGCCCAACAAACCACAGCTACCATAGCAACAAACTATGACCCAAACAGCCCAAGGGAGCCAGGGACAGCACCTGAATACTCCCACAGCAAAGTAAATGTGCTAGCATCTCCTGGACTCATCACAATAGACTCAAGTAAATCCAGTCCAACCTCTCCTCAGGACATTTTGCCTATAAACAAAAAAGAAAAAAAAAATAAATTAACATGCAAAATACCACAACAATACCCACTTTCTACAGCACTTCCAGCACAGATTTAAGTCCTCTACTAGTCCCTGAGAACATTACAAATACCCTGCCTTACGCTCAGGATATGGATTTAATCCATAATGTTCTTCAGGTGGATCTCATCATTAGCCAGAATGTCTCCAGCTGTCTTAAGTTAGGCTTTCTCATATAAAACCCTCCACTGGAGAGGGGGGCAGCTTGAGGGAAAGTGTAATGGTTTGGACAGGTTACCAACCTCTTTTTTTTAAGGGTAAGTTAGAAACAGCCTCTTGAAAGGAGAGGTGGCTTTATGTTGTCTTACTTAGACGCTTTTCCTAAGAGATTTGACATTTTATTTAGTTTAATGGAATGATTTATGTTGGAAAAGACCCTTCAGGTCATTATTGAACTATGTCTTGAAGTTCTATATCTATACACTTTTCATATCTGTTACAGGGAAGGTAGCTCTTCTGGGAGCCCTGGGCCAGTGGGGAAATTCTTCCTAATATTCAGTCTAAACCTTCTTTAGCACATTTTGAGTCTGCTTTCTCTTGTCCAGTTGTTTTGGTTTTTTTTTTGTGGGGGGGAGAAGAGATGGACCCCCCTGACTGCGGTCTCTTCTCCCCCCAAGCTAAACATTCCTAATTTCTAGAGCCTTTCTCAGAAGGCTAAAGCCTGAAAGTGTTGCTTCATCACAAATATGAAAACATGCAGCTAGGGAGATGAAGAAGATGAAGTGAGTGTCTTTTACCTGTATTATTCAAATGTAAAACAAATATGGAGGTGAGTAGGAGTTACAGCTCTACAGCTGGTTTGTGACAGAGAAGGAAGGATCTGTAGACTTGGCTTTTTGTTCCAATTTGGATGCAAGCAGCAGCTCTTTGGCTGTGTCTTTGTAGGTTCATACTCAACTTTCTCACTTGGCAGAAACTCAGTTTGGTTTTTGTTTGTGGGGGAAGAACAAGAAAATGTATTAAACTGAGATTATTTTAATTGTGGCAGATGCATGCACACCATGATGTTAGTGAAGCTCAATGAGTGCTTGGACTGCCCACTTGTGATTTATTCAATTGTGCGTAAAGCAATCAGTGTTCATAAGAAATAGAGTATCAATTTTCAATTTTGAGGTATAGCAAAGGAGGTGGATAAAATTCAAGAAGCTCCAATTATGTTAAGCCTGATATTTCTGTGGTTACTTAGGATTTTTAAAATGAAATATTGTAGACAGTACTGACTTATGTTAGCTCATAATTCTAGCCTCAACTAGTTCTAAATCTAATGCTGGATGCAAATTAGAACCAAGTTGCATAAATTTCTAGAAACCAGAAATAAAATACTGTTCTTCAGGCTTGGATGGATTAATCTTTTAATTATGTGTTGTATTTATGATAATCTTTGTGTTCTCTATTTTTTTCAGATCACAATGGAAAGAGGCAACAACATGGGAATAATTTTTCCTTCAAACTGGAAGACACAGTGGCTTATGCCACAAATGAAATAAATTTCACAGGAGAAGAAACCATTATGGCCTGGCTCACCTTACAGTGGAATCACAGTGATGTTAGCAGGAGTGTGACTGACATGAGAGCAAGTTGTCCCAACAGCTCAATCAAAATGGGCCCGTTTTTAGCCTGAATTCCTCCTGTGTCAGGCTCCCACCACTCTCTGCTGTGTCTTTGCTGATGGATCAAGAAATCATTAGTTATTACAAATCTGACTCAATGTAAACCAGTATGCCTGGCAATCAGGGAACCTCCTTAGACCTTCCTTTGTCTCGTGCCTCTTTGTGACTCTGAGCCCAAAAACAAAATCTGGAATTGTTTCCAGTATTATGCAGACTATGTAGACTGCAAACTGAAGAACCAAAGGGTCGCCTGCAGCAGGTGACACAGGGACACATCCAGGTGGATTTGGAATGTGTCCAGAGATATGGACCCAGCCATGCCCTCTCTGGGCAGCTGCTCCAGTGCTCTGGCACCCTCCGTGAAGAGAAGCTGCTCTTCTTGTTGAGGTAAAACTCCTAATGTTTTACTTTATGCCATAAACATGGTTTATCACATCCCAGCTCTTAGCCTGACACAGGCCACCTTGAACTCAGCCAGGCTTGGGGCTGTGAGCCGTTCCCTGGGGAGGGATGCCCAAGCAGTGGCTGAATTGAGATTAATTATCACCTAATGGCTGTTTGTCCCCTGACATTTAATTGTCTGCTTCGTGTATCCTTCAGAATGCAGCAGATCCTGTTAAAAATGACCAGATAATATTGGCTTTTGCATTTATGTATTAGCTTTTGCACATTGTTCTTGATTGTAAGTATCTAGATACAGTACAAATTATAACTCTTTTTAGCTGCTTGTTAACATGATATAATCAGCTTAAGTATTGCTCACAGACATAGTAGTGTGATGAATATAATATCTATGTATTGCTTATAGAAATAATAGTGTGATGAATGCATTGTACTATTGACCTTAGCAAAACATAAGCTGTGAAAAGGCTTTTGTGTAACCAAGAACAGTGTCAAGCCATCCACTGACTGACCCCTCCAAGTGATAAGATAACCATGACACAAACCAGAGGATAATTAGAGAATACTGTGTTGTTTTTAAGGAGGACACACTAAATCCTTTTCAGAGGATGGTTAACAGCAGGATGGAGACACAAGAAGATATAAAATATATTGACCTCATGCACAGGATCTCATGGGAGTGTGAAGAAGCCAAACAAAGGAATTCCCAAAACCTCAAAGTTCGGAAGAATGTTTGAATAATATATGGAACACATGAATATGCTGTGATGTAACTGCATAAATATAACACTGTCTGTATGTGTTCTTTGGCCAGGAGCACCCCAGTGCTGGATTTTGTCGCTTATTTATCCCATATTCAGCGTTACAAAAATTCATTATCCTGAGTTTTGTTTTTCACAATCCGAAGCATGTGGAAAATCACACTGCAAGAAGCCAGTGCCCCTGTAGACGACAGCAGGGTCCTACAAGAATCAATTTTATTGGAATAAAGGGAGAGAACCCACTGCACCATTCCCCTCTGGGGTCTCTCAGAGAGTACACATACTCCTTTTACCCCAAACTCCCGGCTGCAGGTTGCCTTCTGTCCTTTCCCCAGTGGCCGAAGCACTAGGAGGGTACAGCCTTCAGCATATTCCTACCTGAACTTGGATCCTCCTGCATTGCGCATTGCATGACCACTAAAACTAGCTTTAAGCCCAGCCCTGGATGAAGAAATTAATACTCCTAAGTCTATTAAGCCTGCATTTTTCCTAGAGTTCAAAAGCTGAGGCTGTGCTTGGTTCTGCAACAAACATGACCTGCACGCCCACCCTCCCAGAACCTGCCAGGCCCGTTCGGGACGAGTCGCTGTGAGGGCACTCGCAGCCCTTTCTCCTTCAGAAGGAAACCATCGCCTCTGACAAACAGAGCAGTGTCCCTCACGCTCCCTCACATGGAAACAATCACCTCTGACAAGAAGAGCACTGTCCCTTTCTCCTCACGATGAAACCACAGCCTCTGACCAGCAGAGCAGCCTTCCTTTCCACTCACACGGAAATCTCCGCCTCTGGCCAGCAGAGCAGTGTCCCTTTCCTCTCCCACACTAGGAAACCACAGCCTCTGACCAGCAGAGCAGCGTCCCTTTCCGCTCACTAGTAAACCATCACCTCTGACAAGAGCGCCGTCCCTTTCCCCTCACACGGAAGCCATCACCTCTGACAAGCAGAGCACTGTCCTTTTCCCTGACAAGAGTAACATTTCTCACGCTCCCTCACAATGAAGCCTCCTCATCTGACCAGCAGAGCACTGTCCCTTTCCCTCACACGGAAATCATCGTCTCTGACAAGCAGCGTCCCTTTCCCCTCTCTCACACTGCCGCTGATAAGCAAAGCAGCGTCCCTCTCCCCTCACATGGAAACCACCGCCTCTTACAAGAAGAGCACTGTCCCTTTCTCCTCACGATGAAACCACAGCCTCTGACCAGCAGAGCAGCGTCCCTTTCCACTCACACGGAAACCCCCACCTCTGACAAGCAGAGCAGTGTCCCTTTCCTCTCCCTGACAGTAAAACCACAGTCTCTGTCCAGCACAGCACTGTCCCGTTCCCTCACACCCTCCCCGCTACCGAACACCACACACCCTCCCGTGACGTCACGCGCCTCGCCCCACCCCACCCATGACGCGTTCGCCCCGCCCCCGCCTCGTGACGTCAGGCGGCGCGCGCAGCCTGCCGGGAGGCGATTGGCCGGCGGGCGGCGCGTTCCCATCGTGCCCCGCGGGACTCGTTGCGCCTCCCCCGCGGCGGCGGCGCGGCCCGAGCCCGTCCCGGCCCTTCCCGGCGCTGCCCGGCCCGGCCCGAGAGCCCCGCGGGAGCGCCCCGGCCCGCCCCGCCATGCCCCCCAAGAAGCAGCAGCAGCCGGCGGGGGGCAGCAAGAAGGCGGACCAGAAGAAGAAGGAGAAGATCATCGAGGTGAGCAGGCCCAGGCCGCGGCCTCTCGCTGGGCCCCGCCGCTCCCTGCGGCCTCCCGGCGGCGGCGGCGGCCCGGGGAAGGATCGCGGGGCCGGGAGCGCTCTGTGCTCGGGGAGGCGCTGATCGTACCCAGCTCTGGCCGGGACACTGCCCGAGCTGTGCTGGGCCTGAACGTGATGTGACAGCCCTGCTGTGCCTTTTTGCTCGCCCTTTCCCGTGTTCATCCCGGTGTGCTGTGTGCGCCCAGAGTCCGGCTGCTGGGCTGTAGGTCTGTGCTCTTGCGGTAGGACCAGATTTCTCCAGAGATCGCTTCACACGTTAATGATTCCTTGGTTTCTTACTCAGATTGCCGTAGGTTCTGTTGGAATTTGTTCAGATCGAAAAAAAACCAAAACCAAACCTGCTAGAGGGGTGTGTGTGTTTGTCTATGCTGTGGGTCTGAATTTATGCGCACAGTACAAGCAGGGTAGTTACAGAAATTTAAATATTTGCCTGAATTATTGGCGTGAAGGATGGTGCTCGGGTGAAATACCCTTGTAATGAGTGTGTTCCTTTAAATCTGAGGTTGTGGGTTGTTGTTTTTGTGGTTTTTGGAAAGGTCGGGTTAGAGCAGTTGGCCTTGTGTTTTCCTGATATTGGAGTTCCTGAGGTTCTTGCTGAATGTGGCTGCCCTGGAAAAATTCTGCTTTTTATCACAAAGAAATGTGGCCGAGATAGGAGAAACTGGCATTAATTGTTAGCTATAGATTCTTATATAAATCAAATACACAGGGATTATATTTTCCATGCTGTATTTACAGTAGAAATCAAGTGTGTAAATGATAAATTTTCTTTCCCATCTAATTGTTTTGACTTCTCCAGTTAATACCAAGTAACACAGGGAGCATGTTGTAAGTGAAACCAGCATGAGTCTGGAAACTTGGACCTGTTTATTTTGTAATTAATTTGTAATATGCTTTTGGATTGTTTGACTTCCACAAACATATTTGCACTGAGCTGTTTTCACTGGATGAACATCTGTTACTTTTTCCTTCAAGGAGGAAAACGTTGGTATCAAATCAAAGGCATGGATAAGTTCTTAAGGCAGGTATTTCAGTTACAAAAAATAATTTCTGCTTTGGCTACTCATGTGAAAATAAGCTGGGGTTTTGGGGTTTTTTTGTGAATTTTTTCCATAGGTTTGCTGTAGAAATGGCTCCTTAACAATAAAGCTGAAGATAGAGAAGGATTGATTTAGGCAGTAAACAGAAATATCAAGCAGTGGATTTTAGGAAGTAGAAACACCTATCCAGGATAAAGACTTCAGATTAATACAGTTGGAAAAGAAAAAGCTTCCAGTACTTGAAAATAAAAAGTAACATGTCACATGTGGTAGTAGAAAAGTGATGTGTGTTATATAGGTGCCTGTGTGAATAGTTGAAGATAGAAGTAATGAGTGATAGAAAAGAAACCAGCAATAGTTATGGCTAATCAGTTGTCCTGTTTTCCTCACTGTTCCTTGGGTATCTCCAGTACCATCTGCTCCTGCTGCCCTGAGAGTGCTGTGTGTCCCCTCTCACTCTGATACCAGGCACGAGGAGCTCTGCTGGTAAAAGCAGGAGCTCACACAAGGGCCACGTTCAGCAGGGAATGCTGAAAAGCCACTTCTGAACATGATACGAGTTCAAATTTTGTCCCTATTGCTTCTTGCATTGTTTGTGTTCCTTTAGGAAACAATCTGTATTTTACTGAAAGCCTGGAGGAGTGGCTAGGGTGGGGTTTCTGTTGTTTTGGTGGTTTTGTTGTTTTGTTTTTTTTTTAATATGGCTGTGTTTATCTCTTGATTTAGGACAAAACATTTGGCCTAAAGAATAAAAAAGGTGCAAAGCAGCAGAAGTTCATCAAGGCTGTGACTCACCAGGTTAAGTTTGGTCAGCAGAATCCACGTCAGGTAAGCGTTTATTGTGGAATGTTTTCCCACTGCACAGTCAAATCATTTTTTCTGTGTGTACAGATGGTCAGGAACTGAGGGAGGAGACAGTTGAGCTGTTCTTGCCTCCTGTGAGTGGCACAGATCTTGCTAACAGTTGTTGTGCACATCTTGTCTAGCTGTAAATGATGTGCCTGTGTGAAGCTAGTACAGAGTGTGGGGGTTTGTTGGATTTTAGTTTGTTTTTTGGTTGGCTTTTGTTGTGAAAAAAGAGCTGCATCCCATCCAAACTCAACTAGTCAAATTTGTCTCCACAGTGTTCTGATAGCAGCATAATTTAGTTTAAGGTATACCTGCAATGAAATTGTAGATACTGGCTGTCAACAAAGTACAGTTGTACCTTCTTTCTGTTTTTAATTCCCACCTTATTTGAGAAATAGTGAGCAATTCAAATTAACAAGAGTTGTTCCTAAAACTAGAATTGAAGTAAGATGGAAGTATGAATCTATATGTTCCCATTCTTCTACTTACAGAAGTATTTATTACAATTTTAAGTGGACACAAGTCTGTCAAGTCTCCATCTATTTGGTGAACTCTTTGATCAAAAAACCTGAAATTTTGAGCTGCTGTGTGCAAGTTGGCTCTCCTGTACTATGAAATAAAATGAGATACAATGTTTACATTATACTCAGTCAGAAAGCATGGATTTAATGGAAATGATCCAGGTCTCTTATTCCTAGCTGTTACATATTTACACAGCTTTCTGTCCTATGAATAAGCCTGTAAAATAATAACATTTGCATTAGCTCAGTGTATGATGTCATGGGACATTTCTTGCATAACAAGAATGAGCTAGCATGGAAAGCCCAGCTTGAAGAGTAAAGTTGGTATTTGGGTCATTAAATCTAATAATTTTTATTTTTGTTGTAGAAAATATTCCTCGATGTCACTTCAAAAACATTGGTGTTATTCAAACAGTTCTAAACTTGTGTATGAAATCCCTTGATCTGTGGCATGTGTACAAATACCACTATGTAAAATAGCCAGCCTAAAATAATGTTATTTCTCAATAACATATTTTCAAACATATTCTCAATAACATATTCTCAAAAATATGTTATTTCTCCAATGCTGTTTGAGTGTTGGATGTCAGGATCAAATTTTTAAACCTGGTTACACCTCTCTTACCTTATGGAATAGCTTTCAGTTGGATTGTTCCTGAGAAAGAACTTTTTAAACCAGTTTTCCTCATGTCATGAGATTAAAATGGAAGTGCTGTTAGAGCTTTACCTTTGGTGGTGAGGGTTTTTGTTTTGTTTTCTTTTTTTGTTCCTTTTTTGATTTGTTATGGTTTCTTTAGGTTTTTTGTTTCCTGTATTTTGAGGGGTTTTGTTCGGTTTTTGTTGGTTTGTTGGGTTTTTTTAAGACAAGCTTCATCTTCAAGAATTTAGAGTTCTGAAGAGAAACAAAAGCACTCTTAAAGTACAATTTTCTGTAGTTGACATATGTGGGTTTGTGTGTTATTTAAAATAGCATTTGTGAACTTTTACTAGGAAAACTAGCCAAGCTGCTAATTACTGTTAAAACACTTTGGTGTATTTTTGCCAAGTTCACCAGAAGATCAAAGCTCCTTTTTTAATATTACACTGTGGTTTAGAAAATAGCACCCACATCCTTGTTAGTGGTGTTAGTGTCACTGGCTTCCCATAAGGGACCAGAGGCAAATAAGCACAGAATCCTTAAGGGCAGAGAAGAACTCTCTCTGTGAACATTGAGTCCTGCCATTAACCCAGCACTAAGCCATGTTCCCAAGTGCCACATCCACACATTTTGAACACTTGTAGGGATGGTGAGTCCACCAATGCTTGACACACCCTTTCAATGATGAAATGTTTCCTAAAATCTCATCTAAACATTGTCTGGGATAACTTAAGACCATTGCCTCTTACCTTGTCACTTGTTACCCTGAAAAAGAGATGGAGCCCCACCCTGCTAAATCCTCCTTTCCTGTCTGATCTAAGAACGTTTCTCCCATGTCCTCTTTCATGTGTTTTCATCCCACTTTGCTATAGACACACACCTGCTCTGGCTTACCCAAAGAAGGTTGAGGCAGAGTAAGGTATTCTTTTGTTAGACATGCAGTTTTCCTTCCCTGGATGAGCTTATTTTTCTGACTTGGTCCTTAGTTAAACAATGAAACATTCATATGTTGAGTTGATCCAAATTAAAATAATGTTCTAAAAGCACTTTCAACTTCTATGGACAGATTTCCTGGAATTTCTACCTGTTGTATGGATCAGAAGAAAGTGTAAAGCAGCATGTAGGGGGTTCAAGAGAGGTTGTTTTTGTGCAGATCTGGAAGTAGTTGCACTGCAAAAAGAGAAGTTTCAGTGCCTCTCAGTGGCTTTCCTGCCTGTGAAGGGGCAGTAGGGGTCACTGTGACACTGAAGGTACCTGCCAGCACTCACCTCTCTGGCAGATTTACTTTGCTAAATACTTTGCTGTCCCTCCTGTGGAACAGGTCGGTAAAGGGCACCAGCTGCACACACAAGAGCAGCAATTCTGAGCCTTGCAGGCATCACAGATTGTTTCATTCCTGCCCTTGTAAACTGATTCTGAATTATTGGCTATTTTAACCTGCAGTTTGTGTCAAGTGAGTCCTGGCATCCTGCTTTTCTCTTTATAGGTTGCTCAATCAGAAAGTGAGAAGAAATTAAAGAAAGAAGATAAGAAAAAGGAATTACAAGAATTAAATGAGCTGTTCAAGCCTGTGGTTGCTGCACAGAAAATTAGCAAAGGTATGACTAAGTGATTTCTCCTCATTCATATTTTCTTATTCATATAGCTACTTAAGGCATAATAACCCTTCAAAAACACCATTTGTTATTTTAATGAACTAGATGTGACTATTTCCTTCTCCATATAGTGTGCCAAGTATTTTGTCAGTCTTGACTTGACATTGTTTTGAGAAGCCCTCTGGGGTCAGTATATCATTAGAATATCAAAAGCTACATTGATGTTGCTGAAGATACTTGGCTGTGGTCTGATTGATCAGTTAGATGCTTCTGGATGTGTGGTATGATTTTTCTGTGTGTGTGTGTGATGGTATTCAAAACAGCCTGTGTCCCCAGGGGAGTGTGAACATCCAGAGAAAGGACATAAGATCATAACTGTTGTCTTAACAGAAGGCTTGTACTCAAATCAGAGCAGTAAATACTTTCCACTTACTTGTATCTGACCTCATAATTAGCAGTAGCATTTGGTTTGGGTCTCTCTTGAGCTTGGTTATTGAACAAACAAACTTTTTGATGTTACCAAGTTTTTACTGACTTGTCTTTTGGAGTTTATGTGAAATAATTTTTGACAAAAGAAGCGTGATTTTCATATATTTAAAGTATATATTTTCATTGTGTACTTATCTGGAATATTCTCAGAATTTCTAATATATAACTTTTGCTTAAAAATAGTATTAAAATATAAAAACTTCCTTCACTCAGGTGCTGACCCAAAATCTGTAGTTTGTGCTTTCTTCAAGCAAGGCCAGTGCACTAAAGGAGACAAGTGCAAGTTTTCTCATGATTTGTCCTTGGAAAGGAAGTGTGAAAAGCGAAGTGTCTACATTGATGCTAGAGATGAAGACCTTGAAAAAGGTATAATAATTGTAGAAATTTGCTGCTAACCTATTCTGATTCTGAAACTGGAATTTTAGGATTAATGTCTTCTGTATTGTTATGATTATGAAGAACAGTGACTATGGCAGTATCATGTGTTCTGTCATATAAGTTGCAAGTTGAGCAGTATTTGACCTTTCTGCAGTTGCTGTTTCCCTCTGAAGTTCTGTAGAAGGGAAAGGGGGAAGTGCAATGAGCAGCCAGAGTTGCCTTCCAGAGCTGCTGCTGGTGTTTGGCCACATGTGCACAGTTCTACATTCAGGGGTACTTGGGAATTTTATCTGTGACTTTCTCTCCCCAAATGACTTGTTGGCTAAGTACTCTGGATTTTACTTTTATTTAGCAGGGATTAGAGATTTTACAGAACTTGGGGTTTTTTTCATATTCCCTTAGTTTCAGTCTTTATTTGAATTTCAGCCTCTGTCATCCTAAATGTATCTAGTGGAATCCCACAGACTCACTGCTAATGTCATTGGTGATTTTCTTCTTTTGGTGGAAGCTTCTTTTGACTTCTAACACAGATAATTTGGTATTATCTCTTTCAGGCCTGTGGTTAGATTAGCTATATTTCTGAATATTACCATCCAACTTTCTCTTTTGTTCAGTTGTCTTGTTTTTCTTCTTTTCCCTTGTACACACTCAGTACTGTACAGATGGAATGACACATTATGGAGTGTTTAACTCACACTTTATGCATTTCAAAATTAAAATTTCTAGGGCTTTTGAGGTAATTGTCCTTAGAGTGGCATAGGAGAGTTTGAAAACAGTATTTTAAGAACCTAAATTTATTTCCCCTAGAATAAACTGCTTAGAATGTAGGAATTGTATATTAAAGCTGTTAGTGGGCAGAAAAGCAGCTTGCTGGCAATGTTCAGTATTTGGATTTTTCTGTGAAACCATCTGTTGTCTTTTTCTAGATACAATGGACAACTGGGATGAGAAGAAGCTGGAAGAAGTAGTGAACAAGAAGCATGGTGAGGCGGAAAAGAAAAAACCCA
This sequence comes from Zonotrichia leucophrys gambelii, assembly GCF_028769735.1. Classification (NCBI taxonomy): domain Eukaryota; kingdom Metazoa; phylum Chordata; class Aves; order Passeriformes; family Passerellidae; genus Zonotrichia; species Zonotrichia leucophrys. Next base: position 14,052,047 of record NC_088177.1, read on the forward strand.
AAACCCAAATAGTATGTCTTCTTTTATTTTTTTTTTTTATTTTTTTTTAATTGAGCTCTAGTAGAAGGAATTAAGTGCAGTGCAGTCTGGCATTAGATGTGTTTTATCATTATGTAAAAATTTAGAATGGAATATTATAATAATGATAATAATGTTCTGAGTAGACAGCTGGCCTGATAGTATTTCTTGTAATATCTTTAAAAACTAAAAAAAACCAAAACCACAAAGAAAATCACAACCCAACAGCTCTCTTCAGTCCATAAAAAGTTTTCTCATGTACATTACAAATGGATAGTAGGTGAAGTGCTTTATAGAAATGCTCAAGGTTTCAGCAGTATATCTAATACATCCTAATTGCTTAGAAAATGCAAGTATTGTGATCAGTGAAATCTGTTATTGCAGTGACTGAACTATGTATTGACTTATTTATGTACTGGGTGACATATAAGCATTATAAGCTTTTAAATTTTCACCTAATTTATGGATTGAGAGTAATTTGTAATTTCTGGACTCTAAGCTAAACAATATTTTTTAGTTCTGCAGTAAATGGCATAGTGGGTTAATCCCTTTTTCATTCTTAGGGACTATTTCACCTCATTTTTAATACCAAATAATTAAATCCTCTATTGATACCGCCTAAGTTTGCAAAAGTTAAACATTGCTGTGGCTAAATATAAACTATGAATTGCTTGTTAAAGGTCCTAGGATGGCATCTTTACCTCAGGATCCAGAGCTGGAAGGTTTACCAACATGTGAGGCAGATGCAATTTGTGTTGTTGAAAACTGCACCAGTGTTGGTGAGCAGAAAGAGATGTGCTGCTGGATTTACAGAAGTGCAGAGTTGCCAGTCTTCTGCCATCTTGTCTCTTTTAATTGGGATCATCTTGAGGGACAAAAAGCTGTTGATTCCATGAGTTTTTAGATACTCAGTTGCACTACTTTGTTTACTGGTTTTAGTAGCAATGTATTTCAGGTGTTCCTTCTGTTCTGGGCACAGCTGACCCAGACTGACTGAACTTCTGACATGGGGTGTAAAATGCTGGGGATGGAAAGAGGACACAGTGCTAACAACCACTGTTTTTGTACAGGTCTGCAAATACTTCCTTGATGCCATTGAAAACAACAAATATGGATGGTTTTGGGTCTGTCCAGGTGGAGGAGACAACTGTATGTATCGCCATGCCCTCCCTCCAGGCTTTGTATTAAAGAAAGACAAAAAGAAGGAAGAAAAGCAAGATGAAATCTCATTAGAAGATCTAATAGAAAAAGAGGTAAAGTTGTTAAGTATCTTTTGGTGGTAGTTGTTTTCATTACTCTGAAAAGACACGTGAAAAATATGCTGATTTATAATAAAAATCTATTAAATGTTTTTGGAGCTCTGTGAGCTGGGGCAAAGGATGCATAGCATTGATTCATGGTTTTGTTTAGAAACTATTACCTAGTAAATAGAATTAACTAGAGCTGCATACTTAGTGCAGCTGTTGCTTACCCATTTTTAGGAGGCTTCTATTTCTTAAGTGCTATTTCTCATTTATCCATTACAACTGCTTCTGTGGCTTTTCTCATCCCCAGCTCAGCGTCCCCTTAGTTCTCCCTTAACTCTCTAATGAGGCACTAACACCAAGAGCACAAGGCCTTCTGAAGGGGTTGCTGCTCTGCTTCTTCCTGTCACCCTTGCTTGGCAGTGTCACTTGAGCAGGGCTGAGCTCTTGTCTTTGCTTTATTTTCTCCTCCACTTTTCCTATTGATTTTCATTCCATCTCCTCTCACTAACTGGAAAATCCCATGTTGAGTCAAATGTTAAGAAGGTGATGCATGTTTAACAGTGTAAGAGTCTCAAGAGGGACTTGGAAAGAAATGTTTTCAATTAGTTTCTAGAAAAGAGTAATTAAATATCCAATTTGTTATAGCCTTTGGAAAGAATTTCTGGCATTAATGAGTCTCTTTTCTGGACAGCGTGCTGCCTTAGGACCAAATGTTACCAAAATTACTCTAGAGTGTTTTATTGCATGGAAGAGAAGAAAAAGACAAGAAAAAATTGATAAGGCTGAGCAAGATATGGAGAGGAGGAAAGCAGATTTTAAAGCTGGCAAAGCATTGGTGGTAAGTTTTACAGTCCAATTCTTACTGTAAGAAGAGCAGGTCAATAAAGTTTTGTGAAGTGGTAGCTGGCCTGAAAATGTTTTGCTTATTATTATTGTGTGTCATGTTTGTTTCCTTTTTTTGTAGTTGGTTTGTGTGTGGTTTTTTGTAAGCAGTATAAATTGCATGAAGTGCTAACTGAAGGATTTTTTGCTGTGGGTAGATCAGTGGGCGTGAGGTGTTCGAGTTCCGGCCAGAGCTGGTTGATGCCGATGATGAAGAAGCAGATGACACCCGTTATGTCCAAGGAGCAGGAGATGATGATGAGGTAAAGAAACAGGATTAAATCAAGGAATGTGTTAATTGCAATAAAGTTTGAAAAATGTCAGTTTGAAAGCCCTTACAATGAAATTAATAGGCTTGGTTTTTAATACTGCCACAGAGTATATTTTATCAGAAGGTTCCTGTTGAAGGTGACAAATGTTGTAGACATCTTGCAGAAGTGAGGATTTTTGTGGAAAAGTAATTCATGCAGAGCATCTTTGTTTATTTTCCAGACAGAAGATCCTGTGTGCATAAATGATGTAGATTTGAACCTGTATGTCCCCAAGGCAGTAGAGGAGACTGGTATTACAGTGGCTAGTCCAGAGAGATTCAGCACATACACTTCAGTAGAAAAAGATGGTAAGTTGTTATTTTGTCCAGCCTGTTTTCATAGTTATTATCCAGCCTTGCACATTAACCAGGTACATGCAATTTGGCCAGTATAAATCTGTGTGAATTTCAAATAAAATAGTTTGTTCATAGTTTCAAAATTTGGAAGCATGTTTAGTAGGATTGTGAATTCAGTTGGTGATTAAGAAACTTGTGACACTGAAATGCCTAAGAATTATGTTTATTTTCAGATAATAAATTAAATGAAGCTTCTGGTGGTGATATAAACAGCAGCGAGCAAAATGATTTAGATGAAGATAATGATGGAGATGGGGAATTGGAAAATGGAGTCATTGATGCAGTTCCAGTTGATGAAAATCTCTTTACTGGAGAGGACTTGGATGAACTAGAAGAAGAACTAAACACTCTTGATTTAGAAGAATGAACTAAAAAGCTCCAGTGAGGAATTAAACCTATGTGAAAACTGACTACATTTTTTTCTCCTTTTTGAATAGAATTCTTAAACAAGATGTTTATGGTTATGCAGCTGAATATGATGGGCACGTGATATACCAGGAATGTTTTCCTTCAATCTCATCTACTCCAGTCTTGGCTATGCTCACAGTAAAACGTTCAGAGTAGTTCAGAATTACCCAACAGCTGAATTTGCAGACAGTGAGATTAAAACTTCCAACTAAGAGTAGGAAGTGTAACTGCTTTGCCAGTATGCAAGTGGGCAGTTTGACATCAGGTACAGTACAAAAATCCAAGTATACATTCTTCACAAAAAAAAGCATTTTTATTAGTGATTGTGTTGATTTAGAAACTGCCTGAAGTGGTTTTTAGGCAGGGTACTCTAATGGAGCTGATGCAGATTATGCTTCTTTAAGTGGTGATTAGCTTTATTTGATCAGCTGGATACTGAAGATTGTGAACTGATATTTCATACAATACCAGTACAGTGCCCTCTGTTTAAAATGTTTTAAACTTTCCCACCACCTTTTGCCAATAAATCTGTAAATAAAAATCATCAACTTTAAAATACCTGTGTTGATTTTTCTCTGCTAAGTAAGGATATCATACCAAACTGTTAAGAGCTGGATTTTCTAATAGAGTGGTAGATGTTTTTCTCTGCAGTCTTGATACAGAAGTGATGGTGTTGGCTTCATTACATTTGGGCTACCTGCCATTACAGTTTTTTTGTCTGCTCTTGATGCAGTGTAAAATTCAGCAGCCAGCTTTTCTCCCTTGCTGTTCTTATTCCCTGCCCACCCATTAACTGATGTAATACCTGCTGTACACCACTGACTGCTGTTCAGCCTCATTCTCTCCCCGCTGTCTTTTGTAGATTAGTGAAGAGCTCAGGCTCTGCAGAGCAGGGATGTTACAGTCCAAAACATGCCTGTCATCCCTTTGGTGTCCTCTAGATAACAGCAAGTTGTGCAGGGGTAAGGTGCCTCAGGTGCTGTACCCTGCAGACTGCACTTCATGGAGTCAGTCTGTCCTTTTCCAGTGGATTGAGTGTCTGCCACAAGGATTTCTCAGCAGTGGTGCTTTTCCAGGGGGCTACTCCTTGCCATACTCCTGCTGTACTGATGAAACCCTTTGTATTGATTTTTCTAAAGCTCTTAAATCACTACTTCCAGAACCAGTGAGAGTTATGGCATTGTTAGTGAGTTTTCCCAAACTGCTTTTGGGTGGTAATATTAGCTTTACTGGTTATTTCTGGCACTGCTGAATTGACTCTTGTTGCTATTTCTAAAATAGCAGACTTAGAATTGTTGGCCTTTTTTGGGATCTTTGTGGAATTCGTTTTTTCCTGTAGGAACAAGAAGCAGAGCTTGGGAGAAAGAGGCCTACTGAAATTAACTTCTAAATGTAAGTGTCTAAGGAAAAGCTGCACTATCAAATATAAATATTTATTTATGCAGATTTTTCTCCTGTGGCCATAAATAAACAGAGTTGATGGATTATTGTATTATACTGGCCAGCAATAGAATACCTGGCTATCAGGACACTTAAGAATGCAGTTCATTTGAATGTATGTTGCATAATTTTTCAAAGTTGTATATTTTAAATGGGAATAAAAATAATTTAATCATTATCAAGGAAGAAAATGGCTATGTTTTCTGTCTTAGGGGTTGGTTTATTGTATATAGTACTCACTTGATAATACTTACCTGCTTCACTGATGTAAATAATGTAAATATTTGCTAACATTTTGTTCATTTTGCTTGAGTTTTACAGATGAGGAATGTCAGGGTGACTCGGTAATTTCAGCTAATAAAACCCTGATGTATGGGCAGAAAGTGCCTGTGTGCCCTTTTGGGTCTAAAAGGATGCTTGTGGTGCACAACGCCTTTGTACAGGTGTCATTTAAACATTCAGACAGTCACCTTGCATAACACTGAACATCTGTAAGCTAGCTGAAGAAAACCTGATTTTCCTAGGCAGTAGCTGTTGACAGATGACTTTAGGTGGGCAGGGAGCAATAGCTGGCTGTCCCTGTTTAGTTTTCACTCTTTTTTCCTCTCTTACTCTGGCACAGCTCCTGGCTGGGCTTCCTCTGCCCAGATTTCCCACCATGAGAGCAGGGAGCGTTCAGACTTCAGAGAGTGGAGAACCCTCTGCTGCTGGATGTTCCTCCTGCTTTCATAGGGACTGCTAAAACTTCTTCATTTCTCATTTCAAGAACCTTGCATTTGTAGCTAATGGGGTTCCAGTCAATAAATGCTGAGTTGAAAATGAATGCCAAGGCATTGCTTGGGGAAGATGAATTATTAATGTTCAGGAAATGAGCAGTGATAGAAGGGAGTTCACTTGGATGTGACGTCACTAAGTTGTTCTTACTGATGCACATTTCCTCTGATAAATTACTGATAATTCCTCTGAAATTTCCTCAGAAATTACTCTGATTAAAGTCAGTGAGTCACTTCTGGAAGAATGAGTTATAATCTCAATGCAAAAATAAAGGTATCTTCATTTCAGTGACTGCCCAGTCTGTATGGGTTAAAAATGCAGTATTTCAGGCCATAAAGCATCATAAGCCAGGTCAGAAACAGCTTTGCAACAAACTTGGTCCAGTGTTTGTATCACCCTGTGTTGCTCCCGACGTCCATGAGCACTAGGTGAGAAATGCAGCTGTGGCTTGAGAGAACACACTGGTGCAGCCCTGCCTTGAAATCACCTTTGGTACTGGCCATGTGTGTGGACAAAACCAGTTCAAGGTGCTGCAGCAAACCCATGCCTTTGCTTCCTGCTGTTTGCTGTTTTGGGAGTAGAGTGTCGGTTGGTTTTCAGTTTTGGTGTGTATTAAAATCCCATTTCAGTCACACAAAAACTGCTTGGGCTGCTGACACTGGCTAGCTTTAAATTCTTTGAAGTCCTGGGAGTTTTTTAAAGCCTGTGTGATTAAATTTTATGCTTGCCACTGCTTTGTTACTCACAGCTCTCTACTTAGTTTTGGAATGAACACTGTTCACAAAGGCCTGGAAAAATATTTAGAATTAACTGCCAAGACTGACCTTAAATATTACATTATCTATGAGTTGTTTGTAATACAAGTGTTTCCATTTCTTAATGGAAAGTGCTCCCCAACTGTTTTTATCAAGAGGAGGTTTTATTATTGATAAAACTTCAGACCAAGCAGTGGTACTTAACTTGGCAATTCAGTATTCTCATAATAGATGGTGTTTGTTTAATATGTTGGTTACAGAAAGAATGTACACATTCAAATCAGTATGTTTTTATTAATGCTTTCTTTCACAGTTTAGTTGGATGGGGAATTACAGCTGTCAAAAACTGTATTCTGAATGCTGAATTCAAGACATTCTGAATGCTAAATTCTAATTCTTTTGCAATGCTAATGCCCCTTTTAAAAATTACCTGAATGTAGTAAGTAATACAGGCTTAATTTTGATAAGCTTACATATCTTGCAAATAACATGCTTGGAGGTTTCATAAACATCAGTTGTTATCCCTGTTCCATGTGCTGCTTTGTAAAAACCTACTAGAACTGTAGAATGTTTAAGCAGCTAAACTAAAAATCTTACAAGGTTGGGCCTTTGTTTTCCTCACATGAAATTATTACAGCCCTAAGCTGAGAGGAAGGGATTGTTCTCATATGCAAATCTTACAACATACATATTCACCTGAAGTGCCTCAGGAACAATTACCCCCTGAATAATATGAATAAGAATTGGAAGAGTATTGGAAAAATGAGATGTGGGAAGTCCAGAGGAGCTGCAAAAACCCATGTGACAGCAGCTGTACTGCATCAGACCAAGGGACTGTTAATGACACTCCCAAAATGAGAACCTGAGGAGCAAGGAGGTGGGAGAAGGACAGGCCTGTGCACTGCTCAGGAGCACTTCTTATACAGAGCTTCCAGCAATTCCTATTCTGGAACATTTCCTCTGCTAGATGGAGCCTGTGGTATCTTTCTCTTCAGAGCACATTCCCTTGATTTTCTAACCAACTTTTGGAAACTCCTCTTACATCTTGTTTGGAACATGACTCCTGCTAGCTTGGGTTCTTCCAGGAAGACATATCCTGTGCTTTGCTTTGACTTAATGCCAAATAGAGAAGGGTGGTGTAAAAAGAGAAGCTGATGTATTTCACTTGTGGAAAACACAAAATCTTGATGCACTTCAGTGCTTGAAACAGGAGGGTTTTTTTCAAAATTAGAAGCTTTCTCTTAACATACTTGATTTTTTTGCTATAAATGGGCTTCTAATAAGCAGAATCTTTTATGAAGCAAATGTTTCATGAATGAAGTCTTTGCTACTGGTTAGGTACCAGGTGTAATTTTTGGAGCTGTGATCACTTGCAGTGCTTTTACTGTGATATGTGCACATGACCCTTTTCTTTTTCCCCCACACTGGTATTGCAGGCTTGGAAGTGACCTTGGCTTTGCTTGTCACACTTCTTCCTTTCAATGGATGCTCTGTCTTTTTACAGAGAGCAGCTGTTGCTGGTGTTAGCAATAAGGCCAAGATGTTTTATTCATTTATGATGTTAGAGCCCTAATATGTGACCACAATAGGCTCCTTCATAGCACATTATTGAAATGAATGCCAAAAATAATCAGTTCTTTCAATCACAAAATAGCAGCAGCAGCATCTCATCTGTGTTTAGGGAAAGAGACCTCGGAGGTAATCTCTTTATCCTACATTTGTGCTTGAAAATGTAGTGTTGTAATACATTTGGACCTAAATTTGAGCAAGGCTGGTTTAAAACTTTGGGTAACTCAGGGAATGCCTCTATCAGACTTCAGAAATGAGACAGACTCCTAAATTAAAGAAAGAAACCATAGAAAAGAAAGCCTTCAGAAAAGGGAAAAAAGCAGAAGCAATACGGAAGGAAAAAGATAAGCAAATTACTGTAGAAGTTTCCCAAGGCAAAACAATGTTCTTTATACCATGAGCCATTAGGGAAATGTGTTCTGTGGAGGCTGCACCCTTGTGCTTGAATGAAACTGTCTGTCAGCACATAATATGGATGTAGCACATCTCCAGCAGGAAATCAGCTTGTAACTTTTATTTCTCAAGCCTCTACAATGCATTTTGACAGGATTGCTCTTCTAGGAGAATTTTTGTCCTCTTCATGTTCCACCTCCACTTCTGTTTCATTCCCTTGGTTTCCCTTCTTGTGCTCTGCACACAAGGCAGGCAGAGATGGGATCAAAGAGGATGTGGTAGTTTGGTCACTGTTTTCTATCCATCTCTAACATTACAGGTACTTTAGTTCTTTCATTTGGGAGCAGTAGATTGCTTCAGAAAAAAAAAATTGACTTCTACTTCAAAAATTCCACAGTTGCAACTTAATGCCTCCTTAAAATCAGATGACAGCCAAGTTTCCAGGTAAGAAACCTTTAATCTTCATTCTTCATCACTTTGTTTTGCTGTCTTTTCTCTCTGCTGAGTATAAACACAGGGGAATGGAGGCTCTTCTGACTGACCTCTCTAATCCATATCAGCTAGACCCCCTGCACAGGCCTGGAGCAAGGCATAGTGTCCTCAGCACTGTGCTTCCCTAAGGTGTCTCCAAACATTGCAGTGGTTTGTTTATCAAATGGAGACAAGGAGGATTAGGAAAGCTGGTCAGAAGGAGTAGAGCAAAAATTACAAGCCTGACAGACTGAAGTCAAAATTAGAGGGAGCTGTAAACTGTAAGGGTCTCACTGTTGTGAGCTATTTCCTTGAATAAGCACCTGGGAGGTGGCAGAGCTGCACTCGGTCAGCACTATCAGCCCTACACCATGAGCTCTTCAGTCATTTTCTTGTCAATGGATGTCTGTATTCTGTACATGGCAGCTCCCACACAGTGCCTTCCACACAGAAATACCAAGTTCCAGCTCTGCACAGCAGTTGCTGCACAGGAATAATTGCCCATTCTTTGTATGTGCGGGCAGCCAGGACCAGTGGAATGAGGAATCTTCCCCCAAGAGGGCAAAAAGGGAAAAGCTTAAATGTGCTCTTTATTCAGGGCATGGAAGTGTCTGTGGTTTCCACCACTGATAACTGTTGTCAGCATTAACTTCTGTTTGATGGATGCAAAAATAGTTCTTTGACCAGCAGTGCCCAGCTGAAACTCTGCTGGAGTGACCCCTGGCAGGGCAGGCTGATGGCTTAGAAGCAAATAGTACAAATTTGAAAACAAACCAAACACCCCCAGCCCTCACTGCCCTGGCCGAACCCTCTGTTAGAATTGTCTGATTATGTCTTGGTCTATGTTTAGTTTTATTCCTTGAGGGAGGTTTTTGTTATGTTACTCAGCAATGGCATGGTCACCAATGTACAGTGTTTTATAGATAAGGACATGCTTTGGTTTAATATTAATGGCAGGCAGGACAGTATTCCTTGGACACAGTGGATCAAAAGATCATGGCTTCAAGGTGAGGGGGAGTTGGGTTCTTTGGGGAGAAAGGGGCATTTCTGCTCAGGGAAGAGGGAGGAAGTTGGGGCATTCTGTAAGGTGGGAAGGTGCATTCTGAAGGCAAGAGGCTGGAGCAGGCATATCAACGTGGAAAACGCCTGGGCTCAAACATTTGAAATGCATCTTGAGGAACAAGAGGAAGGAAATATCTCAGTATCAGTCATGTTATTACCATCTTTTAGAGCTTTTGTGTTTGAGTAAAACAATACTCAGAGAATTGGATACAAAGGAATTTGTTTCTACTTTATTCCTCCACTGCCTTTCAATCCTACTTGCTCTACATCCTGTTATTATTTTGTTATCTAAGTCTTCAACACGCTTAAAGCCTGAGCTTGTTACTTAGCACAGAGAAGCCTGAAGAATTATTCCTTTCCAGGGAATTTGAAAGTTTTCAGCTTGTTTTTGTTCCAAATCCTTCAGCAGGAATGTGGAAGCATTACTGTAATACAGGAGCACTGGAGGACAGATGCTTCAAGGCAGATGTGGCATTATGTGCCTGGAATGATCAGTTAAAAAACTAACAGACTGCTCTGTGAGTCTGAGCCTTGCTAGATTGCTTTGAAAATGCATGATGAAAAAAAAAACATAAAAACCCCAGAAAGTTGACAGAAAACATAGAAAAAAACTAGAAAGTTTGGGGGAATGATTCCAAAGTTGTACATAAGAAGCTGTCATTTGTACTAAATAGGAGATGATTTACCCTAAAGACAGGGATAACAATATCTCAGGGATACAACAGGAAGCAGTGGTCTCTGGTATTTCTGTGTAATCAGAAGCAGTCAAGAATGCAAGAAACCTAGGAAATGCCTCTTGTCATCTGGAAATTTTCCATAAATGGAAATAAACTAGAAAGTGACCCATCTTCTGTGCCTATAGAGCCTGTGTGAGGGGAAGTGCTCTGTTTCACTCTGTCCCAGCAGAATAGTGCTCCACAAGAATTTCTGACAGACATAGGCACTTCCACTTTCTAAATAAAACCTGGTGCACACTTGCCATGGATGGCGGACTCAGCAGAAATGACATTACTTAAATTAGTATGAAAACAGTGGCTGGCAAAAGAAGAAAAAGGAAGATTGATGGTAGAATAAATAAATCTCTTCCTCACTTTCAGGGGACTGCATAAAAGCAGCATGTTCTAGAGGATTCTTGTGAATGTAAAAAGGTAGAATTAAAATTCATGGCACCCAGCAAGCAATGGACCTTCCTTCATGGAAAGGCAGAAGGAAGTGGAGGAGGGAGTGATGAAGAGATGGGAGGGATAGTTCTGTGTTTAATCAAGTACTGTTAGCACTCCAGTGTTCATTGTGACTGGTGTGTGTTTCCAAGCTGTGCTGGATACGGGCAGAAGGGTGGATCCGGAAGAAGTGCAGCTCCAGGTGCTGTTCTGTGTAAAGGAATTGGCCTGTAAAGGAACAGTGACTGCAGGAGTAACTCACATGGGAGCTGGAGCTTTCCATCTCATGGGCTGCTGTGCCAGGTCAGACATTTCAATGGGATGGGAGAAGCAGAAGTACAGAACTTTCATTCACAATACAATATTCCATGGGAGACAAGTGCACAGCCTGATGATTTCAATGCTTCATCTCTTTTCCCACTCTAGGGGCACAAAGCCAGTTCCATCATGCTCTCTAGATTAGCAAATTCTCCCCATCCCCTTCTTAGAATTTCCTGAGACCTTTCCCACCAGAAGCCCCAAGAGCCCCATATTTCCATGGCTCTCTCCTGGAAGTTCCATCACTGCAATTACCCAAGGGCACTGCACTCTTTCTGGGATAGGTGTGGTGACTTCCCTCTGGGCTGGTGTGTTCCCACACCCTCTTCCTTAACAGGGCAGGGTGATATTTAGCTTTTGTCTCTGTTACATCTTCTACATGCACACATATTATGAAAAGATTTTCAGGGAGATGGTGCAGAGATTATGGAGCTTGTTGTTTGGGTCTTGTCCTGATCCATTTCTCTCTTATTGCATTATTTCCTGTCAAAGTTTTGATGGTTTTATTTTTTTTTTCCTAGGGGGGAAGTATACTCTTTAAAAATATCTTCTAAAAATATCTAAGTCTTTGGGGGTGTTACTGTGCAGTATCTGGATTTGTTTGGTAATCTGCTGAAGTGCTTTGTGAAGCAAAAACTGAGTCACATGTGATTTATAATGACCAACTTTGTCAGACTGAAGAAATATGAATCCTTGGGTAAATCAAGCAGTGCTGTTCCCTGAATTTGGTCCTATGAAATCCTAATGTTTAAAAAAAGGCCTGATGAGTAATGAGCACTCTATAAAACACCAAAAGGGTATTGCAGAAAGACTTTGACTAACGCTGGAGTAACACAGCTATCGGTATTGAGCAAATCAGATAAAAACCTGGTACAGCTCACTTCCTTTGATCTGGGAGATCTCAGACTCCGTGCTAGGAGCTGCTTCAACAAATGTAGCCATACCCTTGTTGTGAAAACATTGCCCCATAGCCCCGGGCTAAGGACAGCTTTTGCTACCAGCAGAATGAGATCTGGCTGATGAGAATTGCTCATAGAGCAAATCAAGCCTAAACATCTCTAGTGGTTTCCTTGTGTTTCACCACTTAATGCTTCCACAGTTTTCAGATGTAATGTTTGATTTTTCTCAGTGGATATCAAAGATATTATCAAACAAAATAGAAATAAAAAAGGACAAACTGAATGAAGCAAACTAATATGTGAAGTCCATCTTTTACTTTGTTTTCCACTGCCTTGTTAGAAACTGAGTTACTTGTTAAAATTCTCTTCAGAGCAGTTAAACCTCTTGAAAAGTCCAAACGTCTGGATGGCAGGAGAGCAAAATATTTACTAAAACTCTCACATTGATGAAGGCTTTTCTGGGTCAGTAATGGTTGTCTCCATGAACAAATGAATGGTGATGCTTTTTTTGCTCCAGATATTCATTTTGCTGCTGCCTTTCATGTCCTGAGGTGGAGACTCAAAGGAAAACATTCTGAAATACTCTGTCACAGGCTGGAAACTGAGGAATAGAAAAAAATAATACCTGCCTACCAAAAGTGCTTTGCATCTTGTAAAGTTTAATTCAGTTGTGTTAACAGCTTGTTGTGTGAATAAAAACTAACAAGACCAGTAACTTGTAAGAGAAATAATGAGTTTGATCTGTTCTCTTTCAAATACAGGCAAAAAGTTTGGTGGCTTAGAAGGAATCCGGGTCCTGCCCACTTCTCAGTTGTTGGTTTTCATCACTGGATTATCTTAGCCTGAGAACCGAAAGCTACAGGTAACAAGTAAATATGGAAACACATAATTAACTTGTTTACATTGTGCACTGTGATCTCATTGGCTGCTCCTTATCTATTTGTTAGTCACGCTGAGAACTGAACCAACTAGGGAAGAAAATCACATCCTCACTGGAAGGGTGTTTGCTGCTCTGCATAAAGAGCAAAGTCTGGGTTTGACTTTCACTCTTCTGTCCAGGATTCTGTCAGACACATACCTCAATATCTCTGTCAGATACCCTGCAAGCCAGGGCAGCTCGATGCAAGCGATGGAATCAATCCCTCAGCCTCTCCTGCAACAGAAAGCACTTTCCTTCACTTCCAGTAAGATTGGCTCTGATCAGAAGCGCATCCCAAGCCTGCACACTTCATTTTCTTTTCCCACGTGGCGGCTGGGGGCTGTGATGCCATATAGGGAGCTGTGGCTCGCCTCGGGGGCTGTCTAGACTGCCCGACTCCGATCGTGCTGGGAATTCGGGCCAGACAGCAGCGCCGCCGCTTCCGCCGTGACTCAGTGCCTGGAGCGGAGCTGTGCTGAGTCAGGGCAGCGGGAGAGACCTCGCCTTGGGCAGCCCAAAGGGGCACGGGACAGCTGCGAAACAACAACCCCAACAGAGGGAGGAAAGCCTTTGGGATGAGGGATGAGTGCCCCTGACTCTGAGTCGCTCCTATGGGCCGGCTTTGCAATTTCCGACAGCAAGAAGTGCTGCACAGCCAGTCCCTAGGAAGCCAAAATTGATCATATGTAAAAAAAAGTTTGGTATCTTAAAGATGATTTATTCTTCACTGCCTGTGTGATGCTGTGAGCTTATAAAGTCCCTAGGAAGCCAAAATTGATCATTTGGTAAAAAGAAAAAAAAAAAAAATCTAGTGTCTTAAAGATAACTTATCCTTTGCTGATTATGTGATGTTGTGAGGTTGCATAGTCCCTAGGAAGCCCAAATTGATCATTTGGTAAAAAAAAATTCTAGTATCTTAAAGATAACTTATGCTTTACTGCTTGTGTGATGTTGAGAGGTTATACGGTCCCCAGGAAGCTAAAATTGATCATTTGGCAAAAAATAAGTCTAGTGTCCTAAAGATAACTTATCCTTCACTGCTTGTCTGGTGTTGTGAGGTCATACAGTCCCTAGGAATGTTTTTGGCAAAAACATTCTAGTATCTTAAAGATAACTTATTCTTCACTGCTTGCACAATGTTTTGAAGTTATACAGTCCCTAGGAAGCCAAAATTGATCATATGTAAAAAAAATTCTAGTATCTTAAAGATAACTTCACCTTCGGTGCTTGTGTGAGGATGTGAAGTTATGCAGTCCCTAGGAATTTTTTTGGTCAAAATATTCTAGTATCTTAAAGATAACTTATTCTTGATACTATGAGGTTATACAGTCCATAAGAAAAAAAAAAACCTGATCATTTGGTAAAAAAAATTAGTATCTTAAAGATAACTTATGCTTCACTGCTTGTGCGATGTTGCGAGGTTATACAATCCCTAGGAAGTCAAAATTGATCATTTGGTAAAAAATAAGTCTAGTGTCCTAAAGATAACTTATCCTTCAGTGCTTTTGTGATATTGTGAGGTTATACAGTCCCTAGGAAGCCAAAATTGATCATATGTAAAAAAAATTCTAGTATCTTAAAGATAACTTATTCTTGACGTTGTGAGGTTATACAGTCCATAAGAAAAAAATGGATCATTTGGTAAAAAAAAATTAGTATCTTAAAGATAACTTATGCTTCACTGCTTGTGTGATGTTGTGAGGTTATACAGTCCGTAGGAAAAAAAAATTAATCATTTGGTAAAAAAATAAAACTTGTATCGTAAAGATAACTTATCCTTCAGTGCTTTTGTGATGTTGTGAGGTTATGCAGTCCCTAGGAAGCCAGAACTGATAATTTGGTTAAAAAATCTAATATCTTAAAGATAACCTACCCTTCACTACTTGTGTGACGTTGTGAGGTTATACAGTCCCTAGGAAGCCAAAACTGATAATTTGGTAAAAAAAAATTCTAATATCTTAAAGATAACTTATGCTTCACTGCTTGTGTGATGTTGTGAGGTTATGCAACCAAGTGGAGAAAATCAATCCTCCTTTTCCCTTAGTTAGTTACTGATCAAACTACTCATAAACTACTCCTTTGGTTTATTGCCCTATTTACTAGAGTTTGGAAACTTATTAACTCATCTGCAGTTTTGCTTTGATCAGGTCTGCAGTATAAAAGTTCTGAGATAACAACAGTAAATAACAATAAAAAATGTGGAGTTTGTATTTGTTTGGTTCCGTGTTTTTTGTTTTTTTTTTTAACCTGCTGAGGCAGCAAAGTTAGAAAAATCAGCAACAAGTATCAAGTTTATGTATAGGAACTCCCCTTCTTGATAGAATTTTTAAGAGGGTTTCTGAAGAAATGATAACCGCAAGGGCAAGCAAATGGAACACAGGAGTAGCTGGTGGTTCTTTGGATTTTCCTCTGCTTATTGTGGAAATGTTTTGAGATTCCTGTTAAACTAATTTGGCCCCTTGGTAAATATGTAAGGATTTTTTAACTTTTATTTAGGGCTTGAAACATCATTACTTGTTTTGTAACTTTTTATCATGCTCACAATGAGGAACGCAAAAAGTTTAGACTTTTGGTGGCAATAAACTCCAGTCCTGCTATGTTGTACAAATTAATATGAATTAATTGCTCTTTGTAGGTGTTCAGCATGTTTTCTTTTACCTGAGACACTGCTGTATTCAGCAGATATTGAACTCTCATAGGGGCTGAGGAGGACAAGGCTGCAGCTGACTGAGCCAGGATGACAGCGCTAAAATGTTATTAGTGAGAGATGATACAAGAGCTACAAAGTGCAACTGAGGAGATTGGGGCTGCACCGGGTGATTCTTCCTTAGGTGGGCAGTGCAGGGGTGCAACAGTAACAGAGACCTCCATCAGGGAGGATTTCCAGTTTCCCTCTTTCCAGCCTTGTGCCTGCTGCTGCGACCCTGGAATTTAAAACTTCTTCATTTAATAGCCTATGTGTTTGAAAATCAGGGTGGTGTGTTTTTTTGGTTTGTTTGTTTGTTGGTTTTTTGTTTTGTTTTGGTTTTTTTTTACCTCCATGGCCGTGTCCACATTGGCACTCCCTTCACTCTTTGCTTAGCAGCTTTCCTGAAAGACTGGTTCAGAAACAGTCTTGGTAAGAGACTTCAGACTTGGTAGAAGACTGGTTCGCCAAACAGACTTGCTAAGACCACACACGGATGTCTCGCACTCTTCAAATTTCTAGCACTCCTTCATAGGATGGTACAATGGTTTGTGCTGGAAGGGACCTTAAGGACCATCTTATCCACCCCGTGCCATGGGCAGGAACACCTTCCACTATCCCAGGTTGCTCCAAGCCCCATCCAACCTGGCCTTGAACACTTCCAGGGACGGGGCAGCTTCTCTGGGCACTTCCAGGGCTTCACCACCGTCACAAGAAATGTTTTCCTTGACTTTCCTCCAGCCTTCGGCTCGGGCGGAGATGAGAGCGGGATGCCTGGAGCGAGCGCAGTTCCGCGGGTGCCGTGCCGGGCCGTGCCGTGCCGGGCCGAGCGCTCCCGGCGGAAGAGAGCGAGAGCGGCGTCCCGGGCTCGGAGCGGCCAGGGCCCGCCCCCGGCACCACATGATGCCGCCTCTCCTTCCTGCCGCCCCCGTCCCGGCCAGAAAGGGGAAGTGGCTGCGCTGCGCTCCCCGCCCCGCCGCGGGAAACGCGGGGCCGGCGCGTCCCGGCAGAGCCGCGCCCGCGGAGCAGCGCGGCCGGGCCACGATGCTGCTGCCGCCGCCGCCGCTGCTGCTGCTGCTGCTGGGCGCCGCGCTGGCCCCGGGCAGCGCCTTCAACCTGGACGTGGAGCGCCCGGCCGTCTACTCGGGCCCGGCCGGCAGCTACTTCGGCTTCGCCGTGGACTTCTTCGCCCCCGACCCGCTCTCGTAAGTGCGCGTCCCGTCCCGCCCCGTCCTGCCCCGCCGAGCCCGGAGCGGCGCTGTCCCGGCCGGGAGCCGGGCGGAGGATGCGGAGCTGCCCCCGCTCCCTCTGTGGCAGGCGGGCCGGGGCGGCTCTCGGAGGGAACGCGGCTCTGCTGAGGCCCCGGAGCGGGGATGGAGCCGGTGTCGGTGCCCAACAAGGACCACTCCGCATCCCTGCCCCGCTGGGGCGGCTCTCGGGGGGACGCGGCTCTGCTGAGGCCCCGGAGCGGGATGGAGCCGGTGTCTGTCCCCAGCAGGACCGCTCCGCATCCCGGCCCCGCTGGGGCGGCTCTGGGGCCGGGACGCCACACCACTCCGGCGGGGCACGAACCTTGTGCTGCGGGATTCTCTGCATAGCCCGGTCTCACGCAAATGATGGTGGTGATAAATACGGCGTGGAAAGATGTAGTTGTGGTGTTTTGGTTCCTGGAGGTGCGTGCCGTGGCGTTTCAGGAGATCTGCTGTTCTCTCCTTGAGTGTGCTTTGCGGGAGTGCTGTGTTTGAATAGTGGTGAGTCTGTGCGAGTCACCGAGGAGTCTGGAGAGGGAAAAGTTCCATGTAAGCTCTCTCCACGTCTGCTTCCTGAATAGGTTCCCGTTTCATGTTAAAGATTAGGCAGTGTGCCGTCGCTGTTGCGTTTCAGACCTTTGAATCCTCGCCTCGCTCACTCGGCGTTGCCAGAATGAATCAGGCTCTGGCTCTGAAATGCGGGCTACAGTAACACCCAGCTTTTGTCGCTTCCCCCCACTCCTCTCCCATCTTAAGGGCTGTAAGATTGGAAAAGCTGCTGGCTTTCATCCTGCTGAAGGGATATTCTCTCTCCCCCCTTAATCTTTAGCTTGTGAAACTTTATAAGCAAATTGTACAGCTATTGAGCAAGTCTTTCTGTACTACATCATCTAGCTTTGTTTGCATTTTTTTTATTACCTACATATATTAGAAGCCATCCTGTCTTAACTTGCACACGTTGCACCATCTTTCTCTGCTATCTTAAGTCTTGGTACTAAAAGAAAAAAAAGCTTCTATTTTTGTCCCGCCCTTTATTTTTGAGTCCACATGTGTGGCTGCAGAGTTATCAAGAGACTGGTAAATGGATGTAATAAACTTTCTTCCTTGCTTTCTGATAAGGAATTATGTGACACAGCTCTCCATGAAATCACTATTTGGAAGCTTTCCATTATTTTTATAAGAACTATTGACCTCCAAGTGCACTGCTGTTAAAGAAAACAGTGTGGTTGTCAGGCAGTGCGAAAAGCTTCTGTATATTTCAAAGGGAATACTCTCCTTGTTTGTTTGGGGTTTTTTTTGTTTGTTTGTCATCACTAAAATTTTGTTTGTACCTGCTAAGCTCTTCACTTTATTTTGCATTAAAGTTTGTAATTGACCCAAGTAGCTCTGCAACTTTCACAGGAGCAGGCTCTCGTGGTGTTCAGTTTTCAGTTTATGCCTATGGACACTGATATTTTTCCTCCTGAAATAGCCAGAAATACTTGTATGCAGTGTCCAGGCGTATGGGGTGTGACGTGGTTCCTATGCCTTTCTTTTTGCTTTGGAGAGATTTTATTCATCACCTGTTTTAGAGCTTTCATTCATCACCTGTTTTATACATCAGTACCAGAGATTAAGTCAGTTTCCTTGGGCTAAAGCTGTTTGGATTGCCTAGCCTGACAACAAAGGCATGCTGGTAGTTCCTGAATGCTCAGGCTGCTGTTTCACAGTCTATTTTGACCTGCTGGATGCCAAACTGAAGCATATTTAGAAATCCAGAGTGAAAGTCCCATTCCAGGAGTAGAAGTGGTGGTGTTGTGTCCGGGTGCCTGATAGTGGGCACAGCTTTCATAGGAGCACAGCTCCTTAACAAATGAAACAGGTTTCTCACAAACCCTCTGCTGCACTTGATAGTCCAGGATGCACCTCCAGGGAAGGCCCAGTTTCTTTGTTGCCCATGGAAATCCCTGGAAAATCAACTAGAGGTGCCAGAACACTCGTAGTGTTGCCCCAGCATTGGGGTGGATGGTTCAGGACCATGATTCAGGAAATTGGCAATACTCTAAAGCATAGCTGGTGTATTCCCATGGAAATACAATTGTCCCTCTATTCCCTCTTTCCCAAAGTATGTGGATTAGAGACTTCTAAGAATTCGGGTAATTTGCATATTATTATTAGAGCAGTGACAAAGTCTACTTGCTTGGTCTCTGATGATGAAAGTGCATTTTTTTTTATTTGGGGAAAAGACCTTTGTGGAGCCACAAAAATGATTCCTATATTCCTGTTTAATAAACCTCACCACAAATATTAGCCTAAGAAAAAATTAAAATATATAATTAGAATGGGAATGAATAAATCTTTTAAACAAATGCTTCATTTGGGGGACTTCTCAAAAGTCAGTGGTACAAGAGTAAAATGGGAAGTAAGCTACCACTTGTTTAATAGATTGTAATTATAATAATTGATATGTTTCTTTACTTGGCATTATGATGTTCATTTTTAAGCCTTTCTGTTCTGCCCAGAGAGCTGATTTTAAGTGATTAAAGTGTTTCAAATTCCTGCTCTAAAAATCTAGACAGTCTAAGAATGGCAAATAGGGAAAACAAATGGATTGCCAACTAGCCTGGATTTTCTATCAGTGTCCATGCCAGGACATTTTTAAGGTTCTGAAAATTCACACAGGTTGAAAAGTGGTACGTCTTCATGCAAACTGAGCTTTGATGAGGTGCTGCATGTTTACACCTATGCTTATCTCTTTACTGGAAAGGAGCCTGGGGATGGCTCTGAAAACCAGAGCCAGTTTGATAAGCCTGGCTTTGCCTGCCTGTAGACATTCTCCCCAACCAGTCCTGCAGCTTGTTCAGCTAAGCCAGCTTCCAAACCAGAGAACTGTAGTGCCTGACAAGACTTGCTCCTGCAGGCTGCGTTCCCTCTTCAGCAGTGCCAAGGGAAGAGGCAGAGCAGGCTCACTGACGAAAGGAAGCACTTGATTTTGACTTCATGCTTCACACTGACTCTCTCAGTCAAGTGCTGATGTGTCAAGTGGGTCTCAGAGGTGCTGGGGCTCCTGCAAGAGCCTTGTTCAGTCTGTTTGCTCCTTTGGCACTTCTGAATTTTGCCACCCGTGCAGGAACAGAGTGCAGGCAGTTCCTGCTGGGGGGCACCCAGCAAGTGTCTGCAGAGGCAGGGATGCAGAAAGGCACAGCAGATGCTGATAGGGAAGTGATGAGTGTGCAGTGAGTGTGGGTGAGGATTCATCAGCATGCAGATCTGTGGCTCGGGGTGGCTGGCACTCGGGTGTTGTTTTTGCCAGAGCCCTCACTCAGGCAGGGCTGACTCATCACGTTCAGGACACGCTGAGCTCCCAGCCCGCTGCTGCTTTGTTTGTACGTTGTTTCCATTTCTGACTGACTTCCCTGAATTACCCTTACTCACGAAATTAACAGAAATTATGCCACCTGATGGCTTTCGTAAAGTACAGAAGTGCACAATTTCCTCTTCTGCTGTGCACGTACGTATTTTTGGAAGGAAAAAAGAATAATATGAAAGGTGTTTCTCTCATTTAAAATACAATCCTAAGGAGACCTGGGTACTTTAAATTTGTCATATCTTTTTTCTCTCTTCTTTTGGTGATTTTTTTTTTTCATGCAGAAAAGAGAACCTCATATGAATTTCGCTAACTGAGAGTAGTTGGAGTTGGATTTAGGTTAGAGCAGGCAAGACTTCTGCTTTATGTCATAAAGTTATAACAGCTGTGCCTTAGCTGTTGAAACCTTTTAAAATATATTTAAAATATGTAATTAGAATGGGAACAAATAAATCTTTTAAACAGGTGTTTAAAGGTTTTTTGTGTTCTGCTTCTTCTTTTTCCTGCAGGACATATCTTCTGGTGGGAGCTCCCAAAGCCAACACTAGCCAGCACAACATCGTAGAGGGAGGGCAGGTGCTCAAGTGCAGCTGGAACTCCAACAGGAACTGCCAGCCCATTGTGTTTGATGCCACAGGTAATGTGTGGGTCACTGTGGGGGAGGTGGGATGTCTCTGCTCTGATGTGGGGAAGCAGAAAGGTTTCAGATCCCTGTGGGATTTTTTCATGCTCAGTGTGAATGTGGTTGGTTTTTGACTGGCAGCTAGTCAAGGCTTGCTTGTGCCCTCCTTTTCCTCTCCTCTCTCTTAGAATGCTTGTCCCTGGTATGTGCTGAAAGCCTGAGTGAGCAAACATTATCCTTCTTGCGTTTTAACCTATTTATATTTCTCCTCTGTACTTTCCAGCAACCCTAAAACATTTGGCAACCTAATTCCCAATGAACCCTGAGGGGTTTTCTTCCTATTTAGAACATGTCATATGAGGAAAGATGCTTTTCAATATCAGCAAAGGTGGTTTAGGCAGAAATACCCAAAAGTTTCATCTGAAAACAGGAATTTGGCCTAAAAACTGTGAAAAATATATTTTTTAATTTTTTTCCCTTCAGATATACCTCCACAGTGTTTGTGGTTTCTGTGATAGCAGCACTGAGGTCATAGGCACTCCTTACCCATTGCTGAAGCACATTTGAAGAGCTGAGCAGCAGCAGTGTGGACATGAAACATTTCAGTCATTCCTCATGCTCTGGTGCACGCAGTGATTTCCACAGGCTGTGGCAGGTCATGGGAATGCTCTGCATGTGCTTTTCTGCTCCAGCCCCTCGCTGCTGAATCCTGTTTTCCACAGCGTGTTGCAGGGCAGCGGAAAAACCTCCCCGTGGCACGGCAGGGGATTAGCAAGACCCATGTGGAAAGGCAGAGGAAACACCTGTGCCTTGGAGGTCTGGTTGGTTGTAATTCATTCTTGCCTCTGCCAGTATTTTGACTTGGCAGCCTAAAAGTTGCTAGATTGATGCAGCCTTTTTAAATAGTGTGCAATAGAGTGGAGAAGCCCTTCTTCCAATTCCACTGTCAATACATGCCACAAAATGTTGTTGCTGCTCAGATTTCTGAAATCTTCATATCTTTTTGTGAAAACCACTATGTCACCAGTTTCCTTGCAAAAAAACAAAAAAGGAAAGAAGTATGCAATGGCATCCACAAACCCCAAGTCATTATCATTTCTTCACTTATTTATCATTCTGTGGGAGCATATCTGTCAGATTACTAAAAATCTTTAATAAGCTGCAAAGTCTGATGTTTTTTTCTGCATCAGTGTCCAGGCAGCAAAATCAGATTAGAACTGTCTTCTTTTTGCTGTTGTTCTCTTATAACTGTCTTCTTTTTGTTGTTCTCTGGGCTTATTGTTTATTAGAATACAAGTGTGCATTTTGTTAGTCTGGGTGCTTTTAAGAAAGAATCTTGATGTCCCTAGCTAATAATTATCATTAATATCATAGCATGTAGGTTCTAAACACATCTTCTAATGGGAATTACAGTGCATTTATGATTTTATGCTGTGAACATTTGCAGTAGGCTTTTCCATGTGCCAGGTGGAGTTGATAGAGGCCACACTGCCTTCCTGCATATCTGTGCTTAAGGGATGTGCTCCTGGGCAAACAGACAGTGTTTTGCTTGTCATTTTCCTGTAAGGTACAGCCATGTTAATTGCTTGAAATTTAACAGTAAAAATAGCAGGTCATGAAGGCTTAAGAGGATTTCTTTCAGGCGGGCTTTAACTCACTCCAGCTTTGAGGCAATGAATGGGGGAATAATGCATTTGTCAATTATTATCCTGGTGAAAAGGGGCATTGTGTTTCAGCTTGATAAAATAATGAATGCCCTGAGACAAAAAAAGAAAATGTCTTTTTCTTTGTGCATAGCACAATGCTCGATTCCCTGTGTTCTGGTGACAAAGTCAGTGCCAGCACCGGGAGCTGCTGCTCCTGCCTGCCCCTGCCCCTGCCTGTGAGGGAGCAGGGATTAGGGAACGCTCCCGACCCACTTTGGGAAGCAGGAAGTGGAAGATCTGACCACTGACTTGTGGTGCTGATGCAAAGGGGCTTTTTGTGGATGACTAAATGCAGCCTCTGCAGGAACCCAGGCTCATCCGTCTCTGCTCATCATTTGTGCAATACCATCTGTAACTCCAGAGGTATTGCTTAGCCCTGCCATACCAGGCAGATTTTTTATTCCCTCCCAGATTCACTGGAAAAACCAGGATCTGCATCATTACTTAGATGTGCTTCTTCAGAATCTTTTTCTAATTGCTTACAGCCAGTGAGGAATCTGACCTGGGAAAATAATGAGAATGCTTGTCCTTGTGACTTTCCTCTCTTTGCCTGACGATGCCAAACTCTGTAAGTGGAGCTGGATGCCCTGTAATTAACAGTAGTCATGACCCTGTTCCTGCTCCTGCTCCTTCTGCCAGGTAGCACAGCTGGAAATGCCAGAGCAGGCCAGAGGGAACATGGCAAGGGAATGGAGGAATTGTTCTGACTGTGTAGGGTTGTTTTTTTCCCTATTTTACATCACAAATAAATATGAGACTAGGGGTTTACAGACGTCCAGCAAGCAGGGTTTATTCCTCTAGATGTTGTTCTATTACTATTAATTAGGACTATTTCTTCTTAAACATTCAGTGGTTTTTTATTTAAGCTTTTCTACAGCTTTATGGGATAAAGCTGTTTTCTCTTCCCCATCTGTACAAAGGCCATGCTGAGCTCACTGGCTGGACAGGGCTGGGGTTTGTTTTCCAGCTCTTGCTTTTGGCTTTAACATGGTATTTGCAGACCAGTGTGGCCATTTATGTGATCAAATGCCACAGCTCTTCTGTAGCCCAGGAGGGAAGGTACCAGCTCCTGAGAATAACCTTTGGAAGAGCTGTTCCAGCCCTCAAGTTCAGCAGCATTGCTTGCTCACTTGCACTCACCCTCACCCCAGCTGCCCTGGAGGAAGGTGATAAGTCACTGAGCTGATTCCTGTATTACAGAATTTACTGCTTTGTGTATTCCTTCCTGTGGGGGAACACTCATCTCTGCCAGGAGTAGGAGTCCATTTGTGCAATGTCATTTATGTAGCTCTCATGCTGAAATTACATGTATTTCCCTCCTTTTCATCATTTCTTTTTCGCCTTTCCCATCAGCCTGTAACATAAAAACTAAAATCAAACCAAAGCAGTTGTTATAATTTTTAAACCTCTGGCTAAAAAAGCAATGTTCTTTCACAGCATATTTTCTCATTTAAGACAGCAATATATTTCATGGAATCACAAAATGGTTTGGGTTGAAAGGGACCTTGAAGATGACCCAGTTCCCACCCCCTGCCATGGGCAGGGAGAATTCGTGGAAGGGAATCTCCCCTTGTCCTGCATCTCTCAGCACAGTGAAATTCACTGGAGAATATTCTCTCTGTGTGTTTCTGTGCACATTACGCTAATTGCTTTTGACATTCTGGTATATATGGTAGCTTTGGAAGGCAAAATGTTTATATGGCACATTAACAATTCCCAAATGCAGTGGTGCTTTGCTGTGGGGCTGCTCAGCCTTTCAGCTGGGACATCAGTTGGCTTTGATTTAACACAGTTGTGACTGTGTGAAAGTGGCATAACAGACGTGTGTGGTGGAGCCTGCCCTGGAGTTCAGGGTGCATGTGGCTCTGCTGGGCTAGAAATTAAAAAAAAGATTTTCTAATGTCATCAGGCAAGTGTTTCAGGCTGGCTTATGCCCTTAGGAGCACATCAAGGTAGTAGGTTAAGAAGGAACAAGCACCACAGCAAGCATGCTAACCTGCACACCTCTGCTGGTCCTGTTACAAAACTGAAATATGAAGCAGTGCTGCTGTTAATTTAACAGGTTATCCTGCAAGTCTAGATAGAAACAGGTCTGATTTAAATACTTTTTTAAAATACTTTTTTTAACCCTATTCCTGTTTACCTTGTTAATTCAGCAGTGAAGATGCCTCTTTCACAAAACTAAAATTTCTGGCATTGGTTTTCTTCTATATCTTGACTTTTTTCGACAAGTGACAAAGCATGACCACAGTTTCAATTCAATTGCTATATAAAATACTTGGAATTTTTGCCCTCTGTCCCAGTTACCTTTCAGACCTTCAGAATGTGTAGGAGGCCCTATTTTTTCAGGACAAGCACTGAAGGGAAATTTATATTCTCAAGATAGTATATTCTTCAAAATTTTCATAAACACAAACAAAGATAATAAATCCTTTCCCCTCTGCAAGGTGTTTTACATTCAAATTAACCAGAATCACAGGTTGTAGCTCAAGATAAATATTGATCTTCATTCATTCTTATCTGTTCTCCGCACTGGATAATGTTGTGACCAAAAATTAAGTTAATTTTTTGTTTAAATTCATCAAAGTAGGGGAATGCTCTGAATTTTGTGAAGAAGTATCTGGGGAAGCAAGTAGTGGAAAAACTGCTTTTACACCTGGCTGAGCCCTTTCCACCAGACTGACCAGAGACGTGGTTCCTCTTAGAAAGTTTAACACTTGGCTTTCTCTGCCAGCTGCTTAGCAGCTTTTTCCAGGAAAAACATATTTCTTGTGGGTAAACCCTAAAAGGAATGCACGTAATAAGCAGCCCATTTTCTGTTTCTGATCAGTTCTGAGGCCAAGATCCAAACCCATTTGTTTTAAAGCTGTATCAGTTTCCATCTCCTTTTTTCATCTTCACAGAATGGCACAGAAAATTTTTGTGGACAGTACCAGATATTGCCAATGGTGTTTCCATAGTTTTCCTCAGGAAAAGGATTCCTGGAAAGTTAAAGTGTATTGCACAAGTTAAACTTATTTTGTGTAGTTGTCCATTCTCTGTGTATAAAAGTAAACATTTTTTTATTCTGTGCAACAGGAGGCTCAGAAGTTCACTGTGCCAGACAACAAAACCAGTGAGCAGAGGGATGGCCAAATGTGCTTTTTAGGAAAATCAACACATCATCTTTATGTTTTTACTTCTGTGTTTTACAGTTAGGCATGCACGGAATGGCAGGGTTGATACACTTAGCTAACTGTCTAGATAAATACCTCCATTATTTGCCCCTGGAATTTTAGAGGATCATTTTGAGTTTTCACTTCAACAAACAAAAAATTATTCAGAGACTCATGTAACCAGTTGAAGTTAATCAGGCTACACATGTAGCAAATTAATATAAGTCAAAAGTTTCCTATGTGCTTGCTTTCAAAAAAGAAACAATCTTCATAATTATTTATATTCTTTTATTTTTCTTTTTGAGGTCCTAGCTCGTCATTAGTCAAGAATAGTGGGAAATGGTTTGGTAGAAATAGCATTTCCCCATGTGTTGATGGCTTTTCATGAAAGTTTGACCAAAGTATTTTGTTACCTGCTGCTATTTTAAAAATTAAAATTTAAAAATTTAATTGAGAAATGTATCTGCTGCAGTACAAGATGCTTGAAACTGTAGCTCTTTATGTCAGCACCAGAAAGTGCAGTCCTGACACTGCCCCAAGAGCTGCTGCATTTGCAATCATCTGATGAAATGCAGACAGCTCTACGAACTGCTACAAAGGAAAATATGCTCATAAAAACCCATTTGAACTTCTATGCTAATGAATTGCAGATTTCTTGAGCAGATTCAGTGTTCAGCCCAGGAAGATTTGCTTGTTCAGACAATGGATTGTTTTGCTTTTCTGAGACCTGTGGTAAACCAGGGATGCGTGGCTGAGTGGTCATTCCTTCTCCTGGGGAAAGCTTTCCCTGCTGCTTTCATTCTCTGCAGCACAGCTCAAAATTCAGGACTGGGGAGCCTTGCAGAGGCTGTTGAATACCAGAATCTAGGAGTATATCAAGTGTGATGTGATTTTGCTGCTTTGGGAAAAGAATTCAATGTGGCTTCTGCCTGGAGAAAGTTTTATCACTGACCCATGTGCTGTCCCTCCTCTTCCCCCTTCCCATGTTTTGATGCAGCAAAGAAATTTTAGAGAAATTGTTCGTTCTTAAATGCTTCTGGATACAATTCTTCGGAGACTGGATGTTTTGTTTTGTGCTAAAAGAGGAGAAGGAGACTTTTGCAAAGGAAATGCCCTTGTAAAGAACTCTCCTGATTACTCCTTACATTTGCAGATTTGTTTTTTTTTCCTATCCCCTGAGTGGGTGATCCAAGACAATAGGAGGCTTTGTTTGGAAGCCTAAGCCACCAGTTTGGCATGGCTGGATCTATCTGTGACCTATTTACTTGAAGTGGGTATTTTAAGTGCCTCAGGCAGCTTTGAGCTGTAGCACTGCCCCCGGTAAGATCTGCTGATGAAGTTATGGCTGCAGTGGGTGCCACGAGCTTACATTTCCCTCCTGGAGATTTTGGTCATTTGTGCAAAACAGTCAATTGTTCAAAACTCCATCACTTCCACTTACAAAATAAGGAAGTGTGGGATAGGTCAGTGTTCTTTGAAAATAGCTTGTTCTAACAAAGTGCTGCTTTATTTTTGGCTGATTGCTTTATTGGTATCACCACGGAATCCACAGGGGAATTTCAATCTCAGAGGCCATTGATTTCATCAACAATAAAGCAATAAATAAATCTTGTGAAGACCATGCATTGATTAGGAATGAAATTGGTTGATTTTTATCTGGCTAAATCTCTCATTAGCTCAGTCCCTCTGAATTTGGTTGTTACCCTTTTCCCTGTGCTGGGTGGCTGGAGCGTGCCTTGGGATCCGGGTGTGCTCTGAATGCAGGAGAGAGCAGCAGGACCTATGGAAACTCCTCCCCACGCTGTTAGAGCTGACAGCAGAGAGCTGCTCATGCTTCAGTGATTAGGTAGAGTCCTGCCTGAACACTGTTGGCTCTGTCTGGATGTGGCTGGCTCGCAGGGGGATGACGGCTTGGAAAAAAAAAAGGCGGCTCACTTCTGTTAGGCGAGGCAAAAGATGCTTTTGTTCCAGCACTGCCCGGGGGGAAAACGTGGGATTCATACCTCAGGAGAGGGAAGGGGACAGTGGGAAGGTCTCTATTCCCCTCTGCCTGAGTGACTGCAAAACACAGTGGATAAACCAAGGTTGCTAAAGCATCAGCTGCCTCCCAGCGTGGGGAGTTTCAAGGGAAGATGAGCTCAGGTTTGTTTGCTCCTGCTGCATCAACTGAGGCTGAAATCGCTCAGATTTTGGTTGCAATGATAGATGAAAGATACTTGACACTGCATAGACTTCTCCTATTATTAAAAGAGGGCTTTTGTGTATTTTATAGCTTTGTCTTTCTTTTGGCTAGCTGCACAGTTTCCCTTCACCTAGAAGGGCAAATTCATTTCCGTGAAGTCAGCATAGTTACAAAGAGGTTTATTTTAAGGAGAGGTCTGTGAATTGGATGGCTATTTACATTTTACAACTTCTTAAGTGTTTTTAGTGTGATGGCACTGAACCAGGTTGCATCAGTTCAGTGCCTCTTGACTCATGATTATCTCTGATAAGTCTGTCTGAAGATGGGGGTAAATGTTTTAGTTCAGTTTGTTCATTACCATAAAAACAGGCAGGCTGCAAGTTACAACTGGATCCACTTACTCAACAGCAGGACTTTCCTAGTAACTCCTTTGTTCCTGTAACTGATAATATTCACCTTGGGGAAAGAAGGTGCCAGCTATCCAAAGGTGACAGTTTAAAGAAATCCATCAGTGAATAAAAAAGTGATCTTTTAATTATATTTAGAAGATGGATTTCTTTTCATTTTCTGTAATTTCTACCCATCATCTCTCCACATTAATTTTCATTTTTCAGTTCAAATTCTATGGAATTTGGTAAAGGGACAGTGCTCCATTGGTCCACCAGCAACACACCTTTTTTTTGTTTTGTTTTGTTTTAATTTTAATTCTGTTCTTGCCCTGACTACCCCATCCCTCCACCTAGAAAGTACCTTGTGACACACAGCGCTGTTGACTTGACATGTCAGCCCTTTTTCCCTATGGAAAGAGTCATGTAAAATCATCATGTGATGCCTGCTACAATCAGAAGGAGCAAAGGAAAGACCAGGGCAGAAGCTGCATTTACAAATAGGAAATAATACCCCCGGCCATATGACATAATCCTGGAATTAGTGACCCATCAAGTACAAGTCCCTGTAGCAGTTACATTTTAGTCTGACAAATGGCATTGCATAAAAACTCTAGATGTTTTCTGGAATAAATCTTGTCAGAATATAGTTTGTCCTGCCTAGATATATTTGTTTGAATGGCTTTTTAAAGGCTTTTTCAAGGCAAGGTTGGATGGAGCTCTGAGCAACCTGTGGAAGATGTCCGTGCCCATGGCAGAGAGGTTGGAACAAGATGACCTTTAAGGTCCCTTCAAACCCAAACTCTTCTGTGATTTTATGATTAAAATGTACATCATTGGCTTAAAGACACATGTAGGGTATTTTTGGAATACTCTGAAATTTTAAGAGTACAAGAAAAAGCTATAAGAAATACAATAAGGCTACAGGAACCCTTATAGTAGTAAGGCTGATTATAATACATCAAAGCATTGGGCTAGATTTATAAATCCCTGGATGCTTAAATCTTACCTGTAATACAGTTTGGTTCATTTAAGGTAGGTACTGGTTTTTTGGGTTTATTTTATATATATATATCTACCACTAAAAGTTATACAAAGATAGATAAAATAATAATTAATTCAGGCTCTTCTTTGCAATAAAACACAGAAGTGTTTTATTGCAATGTCAGTGTTTTATTGCAAATGCTGAAGTCAGTCCTGTACCTTCCCATGACACATCTACTTTATGGTATAAAGTAGCTCAATATTTAACTGTGGTTAAAACTGCTTCAGTGAGGGCTCACATTTAAGTGTTTTCATGTTTGTTTTTCCCATCATGAAGTAAAAACTCAAATGGTTTCTTGTTTAAAGCGAGGGGATTTTTGTTGAGTGGGTGTTTTCCAGAATTCCTCATAAAAGTAGTTTCTCTTTGGATCTGAGAGAAAGGCTTATAATCTATTTCAGTTTTTCCTGGGGAGAATTCTGAGTGAGTATAGGTAAAAAAAGGTTTTCTTCTCTAATGGAGAGTTAACATCAGATTTAGCCTGTATCAATTTTTCATCTGAGACTTCTCTGTGTTTCAAATGTACAAATTTTCCACTTGATCTAGATCTTCTGTCCTCATGCACTTTCCAGTGCTGCAGCCATTCTCAAGCTGAACTCAAGGCTCTCTCCCTAAAACCCCTCACATAAAGTTTTAAAGAACCTAAAGAAGCTTTGAATATCAGAAAAACTCAATCTAAGGCATTTTAGCCTTGTAGCACATCTTGCTTTGTTATGTTTGCACTGACACAGGGCAACTTGACTGAGATGTTTGCAGCAAGTTTCCACAATAGAGGTGCTATAAATAACTAAAATCCAGCTTGCCAAATTGCCTCATGGAACACATTTTTCTGTGGGGTGGTGGGGTTTTGTAAGAATTCTTCATTTGTTGTTCAGGCCTTCAGAAATGACGCTGCTGGCTCCTGAAGTCATGACATCTGGCACATAAACTCCATTTGGCACACAATTATCTCTGTGGTCATGTTCGTTTCCTTTCCGCTTTGGGGATTTGGGGTTTTTATGTGCCAGCTTCTGGTTGTATCTGAAAGCACTGAGATTTCTAATATTATCATCCTCAATTTAGAGCTGAATCAGGGCTTTTTTAATACTGTAAAAAATATTTTTGTCCCTTAAACACCAAGGGAGATGCTGTCCTGGACACTGATCCTTCTTGGCAGCTGAAGGGTGCACAGGGAAAGGGCAGAGAGGAGCAGTTCTGGCAGCCTGTGCTGGTTCTTCTGCTGGCTCCCCCCTTCTCCAGAGCAGTCAGCATAGACCATGGGCAGGTGGCCTCAATAACCAGGACTTGGCTTTCTTTTTATTGTATTTTTTATTCTTATTATTCAGCCCAGACTTCAAGGAACTCATTTCCTTTACAGCTGAGATAAAATCAGGTTGATAATGCAGAATGGCTGCTTAATCCCTATTACAACACAGCCTTTCCTTCTAATTCTTGCCTGTTGTTTTAAACTTGAGTGGGAGGTTTGCATCCTAGACACCTTTATAGTACCTAGGACAATGGGATTCTGCTTTACACTATGGAACTGCTATGCTAGCTTTCATTTTTGCCACGCATACATAATAAATATCCAACAGAAAAGTATAAAATGCCACTCTGCAGCTATCCCCAAGTTTAGCACTGTTTAAAGCTGTGTTTGGCAAGTAGAGCTGAGACATTTCTTTGCATTCAAGAGTAGCTGGACAAGTAGAGGACAGAAGCCAAATCTGTCTTTCCAGGCTACGTAACCCTGGGTGTGGTTAAAAGATGAATTAACTTTTAAATCCCTGTTGGTGTCAAAAAGGATATAATTCCCAGCCCTGTGTTGCTGTCTTCTCCCCAGCAGTTTAGCACTGCTCCCCTCCCCATGCAGCCAGCTGGGTTGGAACCTCACCCTGCTGAATCCTTTTTTAGGAGGGTTCATTCTTAGGTGGGCCATGATGTGAGCAGGGGAGACACAGGCAGCAGGAATGAACCTGGGGACAGGAGCAAATGGGAATTGCTGCCCCTTTTGGGTGGCAGCTTCATCTGAAACTCACCCAGTCATGCCTTTGAGCAAAACTGTCTGCGGGTGGATATTCATAAAGACAAGGAACGGGAAAAATGAGTGTGTCAAAGATAGTTCCCTATTTGGAAAACACCCTGATTTGGTTTTGTTCTTCTGTGCCATTAAAATGTGGCATGCAGGTCTCCAAGCTACATTTTAACCTGTGCGAGGGTGAGAGTATAAAGGTTCAATGTACATGATTCTGTGCAGATGTGCTGATTATCAGCAATGATTTATGTTCAAGGTATATAAATCTGTGATGTGCTGACCATCAGCAATGACTTATGTTCAATGTACATAAATCTGTGCAGATGTGCTGACTCTTCAAGCCTTTAGCACCAGCCCAGTAAGAGATGGAGGGGAGGTGACAGAGGGAGGTGGAGTTTGAGTCCCCTTTGATGACATTAGAAAAAACCACAATAGTTCTCTGTGTTGCAATGTGCTTGGCATTGGTTTCTGTGTAGTTCTAATCTGAGAGCAAAAATAGTGCAGATACTTGCTTGCTTTGGCTGAGTCGGCAGATTAAGATCTCTTTTGTCTTTTCCATGGGACTTTCCTGAAGGAAGTAACACAATCTCTGCAGACAAAGCGTTCTTTACAAGGTGTAAAACAAGCAGGGAAATTCTGGTTCAAGTGGCCACAGTCTCTGATTCATAGCAGGGCTGGGTATGGGGATCCCCTGGCACTCTGCAGGTGTTATGTGGCTGCTGCCTCATAAATTCCTGTCATTTTGGGCTCTCTAAATCAGCCAGTTAGGGAACTTTGAGCAAAGGTATGTTTTGCGAAGTCTTACATTGATTTTCTCATTATGCTGGCTAAGTTTCCCTCATTTTGCCAATGAAAGTACACAAGAAACACCAAATAATTCTATTATTTTATATACATATATATAAACTATTATTATTTATTATTACGTTATTTGCTAAAAATTTATATTATAATAACATATGATATATAACATATGATATATATGATATATGATATATAATATATAATATATAATATAGTATATAGTATATAGTATATAGCATATAGATATATATATTATAGATATAATATTACAATATATATTATATTATATTATATTATATTATATTATATTATATTATATTATATATATTATATAATATATATTATATTATATATATACTATAATAATATATATTTGTATAATATATATTATATTATATGTATTATATTATATGTATTATATATTATTATATACTATTATTTAGTTATTTTATTATATTATATTATATTATATTATATTATATTTATTATATATTATATAAATAATAGTATTATTTAATAAATATTCTATATTATTATATTACTTGCTGGATATATATTTTCTATATATTTTCCATTATTTTGGCACTCACACCTGCAGAAGTACTACTTGTTTCTACCAGCCAGCATCATGGGACAGAGACACCATTGCAAATTACTCAGTTTTTACCTTGCTCTCTTTGCCCATATCTTTCAAGTTTGCAAATTTCCTGCTTTGTGCATTGCAGTGACACTCAGAATAGAGATGTTACCACTTGGTGGAATTAGGAGAAGGATCTCATTCCTGATTCTAGCCAAAGCTCACATGATTTAATGGAGGCAATATTTCTTTTAGAGGCATCAGAACTAACAGGGCTTTGGCTCTGCTCCTTGAGCAGTGCTGTAATCTGCTTGGAAGCCAAATATCTCAGCTATGAGGTATTTACTGTGTGGCTGTCAAACATGCTATAAACTTTGAGCTCCTTCAACTAATCAGCATTGTACCAATGCTCTGTATGCAAAAATAGCTGCTTTGGGCCCTTGATGTAAAAAAATACTAATGAATAATTTTTTAAAGCCTGTTTCCATCAAAGTGTGATATTCTCCAATGTTGCTGTCCCTGGTTTTCTCTGTATGCATCAAAACCAATGGCTTAGTGTGGGGGTTTTTTGGTTTTTTTTTCATTTTTTACTGAACAGGTTCCTGTGAAATTATGCTTCTTTTTTCTTTTCTTTGTAGGTAACAGAGACTTTGCTCCTGGTGATCCATTAGAATTTAAGTCTCATCAGTGGTTTGGAGCCTCTGTGAGATCCCAAAATGACAAAATCCTGGTATGTCTTTGATGCCCTTCAGATGCATCAGTACTGAGATATTGCAGTGGAATACAATGTGAAGAGATCCAGAAAACTTAGAATTTTAGCAAAATCCCACTAATCAGCATGAACTGTCTTTTCTTCAGAATTTCTTAGCTAGGCTTTGCTTCACTCCTTATAAACAAAGCTAGGAGCATTTTTTCTAGTTTTAAGGAAAGTAAAATTAGTTTGAGTTAGAATATGTTATAAATTCTTGATAAACACTTCACAGCTGTTGCTTTAAGAAAATATTGTTTCTAAAATTCTTGCTATAAATTAGATATTTATAAAATACAAACTGATGGTAATTCTGCCCCACTGCTGATAGTATAATTCTTCTCTAATAAGACAAGACACATCTGCCAGGTTTTTTGTTGCTTTTCTGTAGAAAAGTACAATTTCATTGTATTATTTGATACCCACCAGTATTTGGAAGAGGAGTTTGTTTCCTCACTGTTGTGTGCTCTTCCCTAGGCCTGTGCCCCTCTGTACCACTGGAGAACTGAAACAAAACAAGAGAGAGAACCTGTAGGAACATGTTACCTGCTTGCTGGGTCCAAATTTGTGGAATATGCTCCCTGCAGATCAAGTAAGTGTAGGGTTCTTGGGTGGCTTTTCACTTTGGAATTCCTCTTGTGTCGCAGTTTGTGTACATTTTGGAATGAAATGTTTTACAGCTATTTCTCCCTTCCATGTATAGCAATTAGAACAAAACTTAAAAACTAGATCCAGACATCTGAATTCTCTTTCATTTGAGGTCCATGGTGCAGACCTTGTTTACTCTACTGTAGGCCAGAGGAAAATCTTAGGTCCAAGGATCATTGGACCTTTAGGACTTCTGTTGTTGAAGGGACCAATTCTGTAGTAATCACTCAAGCCAAATTGTGTAGCAAGTGCTTTTTCAAAGAACAACTCTGGAATTCCTATGAAACTCAAGTATTTTATCATTATTCAAGTACATTAAGGTTCAAGCTCATTTTAAAAAGCGAGGTTTTGCAAAAATAAGTTCTGATGTCCCTGTGTGCATACAGATGTAGTAATGCATTGTTTAAATTATATAAACTGTTGAACATTTGGACTCCCATTTTCCAAATGCTTTGCATTTATTTCCTCTAGTTGGGCTGATAGATGATTTAGAAGTATATAACCTAAAAATTGAATGTTGAAGTTAGGATTGACTTTTTATTTGCTGAAAATCATTTGTGAGCAGCAGGAATAAAATCCAGCCTGTTCCAACATAACAAGAAGTTAGATAATAAGTATTAAATTAAATCATGCTAGTTACAGAGTCACACTTTCAGATAAGTGGCTCCCAGAATTTCTATTCTGAAGCTGTATAATCCTAAAATGGATTCAGCCATAACAATTCTTGTTGAGATGAGTCTCAGTATGGAGACATATTTTCAGCCAGGTATGTTCTTTTTGTTTTAAGTCAAATCAGCTTTCTTTTCCATACCAAAAGAAAAAATTATCCCCTCTTTTCCAAATATCTTATTTCCTGAATAGAAATTGCTAATGTATTTTCCCCAAGACTTTTGAAGATTAAACACAAAGGAACATGGGGTTGCTGTTTGCTTTGAATGTGCTAGGCTAGAACATGTGCTGATGTTACGTGTCTGTTAGGCCAGCCCTAAAATTGTTACAGCATTTGCTTGGGAGTTGTTGATAAAGAGGAAATACTGATTAAGGAGAAAAGTATTCCAAGGTTCAAGTTTAGGAGTGCAAGTTTACATAGAGAGATGCATGAAAAGTATCTGCAGTACTGCAACTGATGGAGTACTGATAAAGAGGAGAAAATTAAATTAAGTGTTCTTTTCTATCCTTTTTTTCTTTGGTAGCAACTATTGATGCAGATGGACAGGGATTCTGTCAAGGTGGATTTAGCATTGACTTCACAAAGGTATGTGAGTTTTTTTGGTCGTTTCTGTGGGTCAGCAGGCAGCTGATAGATAGAGCACTTAGAATAGCACCTGATACAGAGCACTTAGAATCACAGCTATTATGAAACCAAATGTTGCTTTTTCTGGTGGGGGGCTAAACCACAACCAAAAAAAATTTATAAATAAACAAAAAAATAACTTGAAACCACTTAAGGAGCTTTTATAGACCTGTTTCTCCCAACATCTTCAGAGCAGAAGACTTTCAGCTCTTGCAGGAACCATGTCCCGAACAAATGATCTGCTTTCCCAGATTCCCGCCATACCCTCTGCTGCAGCTGGCCCTCAAGTGGATTTAGTGTGATAATCAGGATTTTTGAGACCTGGGATTAGTGTTATAGCTATTGTTATAGCTATTGTTATTTCTTTAGGAATGACAACTCAGGAGCTGGTAAACAATGTGCTTGTGAATCAAATTTGATTTCTCATCAGCCAGCAGAAGTACAGGGGTGTTTTACTGACTTGTGTCTCTGCTGTGCTCTCCCTGCCTGTTCTAGCTCTGTTTTTTTTTTCTTTCAAATTCACAGTTACTTTTGAAATCCAAGCACAGTAAAGCTGTGCACAGATCTGAGAAGGCACTGTGGTGGTTTATGCTGTGCAGTGAAATGGTTGGGCAGAGTCAGGACGTGTTGAGACCACGCAAGCCCTGTTTGTGCTGTGGCTCTTTTTTTGGGCTCTCACATCTCAGGATGAGGTCATATCCCATCACTCCTTGCCCAGGGCCACTCTTGGATTTCCTCCAGAGGACACTGCCAAGTGCAGGAGAGGGCTGTGAGTGTTTGGGTTATTTTGCACACACCCTCAGGGTCACTGTGCAGATTCCAGGCCCAGTTAAAACCAGCTTTGGGCTCTAATCCAAAACCTTAGAGTGGGCAAGCCAGGGTGTATCTCCAAATGTCTGACCTAGATTTTTCTGAGTGGTGAATACAGGAGTTTTTGGGATTAAAACCTGAATAAGTGGTTTAATTATGCAGCAAAGTCTATGGCCTAATTCAATACTTACTGAGCAAATTCCCAACCCTGGGATAGCTAAGGTGGTTAAAGTTTCATAAAATGGTTTTGTGAATTGCAGTTGTGCCAAGAAATATGGAGTGGGGGAATTACATCACAGTTATTCTGAATTAAGTTTTTCTAGTGATAAGTTACAGAAAATGGCAGAGGCAGAAGATGACACTATTTTGTGTACTGACCCCAAAACACGATGTAACACTCTGAGTTTTCTCCTAATTTTGTTCCTGTTGCCATACATTTATGGGGGAAGAAGGGTCTATTAAAATAAAAACAAAATTCTGCCTAGAATTCTAAATGGGTGAAACAGTCACTGAAGGTTTTTGTTAGCATTTTACAGGATGAATTTCTAATTAATCACCCCTTCAGAAAGGAAAATATGTGATGGTCAGCAGAGCTACAGTGATGTACATGTGTGGGATTTCTTCCTACAAACATAGGATGTGCTGTCTGGTTTTAGATGTGCTTCATGTGTTTTTAATTTTTCTCTCTGTCTTCCTTTTTTTCTTCCCTTCCAAGGGAGACAGGGTGCTGCTGGGAGGACCTGGAAGTTTTTACTGGCAAGGTGAGAATATAATTTGTGTCACAGAGAAGATGGCCTTTATGATTTTTCTCATTATCCTCTCAGTCATTTTGATCCACAGTCTCCCAGCTGCTGTCAGAGTCTTTGTCAGTAAGAAAACTGACAGAAATGTTCCTTTGTCCTTAAGAATATCTCCTGAATAATCAAGGCAACCACAGATAATGATTGTAGCAGTAATAGCATAGATGTCCTTTGTGTTTTAAATAATTCCATGATCATTATAAAAGCGTTTTCCTGGCACATGGGATTTGTTTTCATCAGCAGAATAAGTTTCCTTCAGCATATTTTGTTTTGCTATGTACATGTTTCATAATTTGACAAACAAAGAGTGCATTTTCAATGAGAAATATTCCCTCTAAAGAGAATTTCATTGTTTTCCTCTGATGGCAAAGATGTTTTGCATTTGTCTTAATTGGTTTGTGCTGTGGGGCACATTTTACCTCTACCTGGCATTACCTGTGTACTTTGCTCCAGTGGGATTCAGGATTACTCAGCCTTTACCTGCAGCTCTCTGTTCAAAGGAGGTGCTGCTGTAATCAGGACACAGCTGCCAAACTCTGCTGCCTGCTTTTTAATGGAGCTTCTAACATTTATTAATAGATTTTCTGTATCATGCCAGCCTACATGTAGGTGCAGCAGCACAGGAGGCTTGCTCCAGTCCTGTGTTTTAAATTACAAACAAAATTGAATGATTAAAGCTAAACTGCAGATGCAGTATCATATAAATTAGGTTCCTGTATTCATTTTATTGCTTTTTTGGCAAAAGTGACCTTGTCCTCTTTTACTACTACCAAAAAAGCCCATTTGGCTCTGAATAGAAGACAATAGTATGCTTCTGAAAAGAAGATTTTTCATCCTAAACTTTTATTCCACATGCTGAGATGCTAGAGGAGGAGTTTTCCCTTCACACATGTATGAATATGTATGTGAAGTGCCATTCTGAATGGGTTTTTTTGGTGATTCAAGCTTGAATTTAGACTCGAAGAAAAGAATGTAAAGGAGTCACCACCTAGTGGCTGATGAAGTGAAAATGGAGAACATGGCAATGCACTGTGCTCATCTCATTTTTGTCCATTTTATTGGCTTCTTGTCTGCCAAAACAGGCTCTCCTGTTGTGGTATCTGAGCAAGGAGCACCCAAAGGGCTCAGTTCTGCACAGCCATGATATCTCACCCCTGCCTTTTAAGTGCTGCCTTAGTTTAGTCTCTGTTTTCAGTGAGAACTCTGTATGTGCCTTTGATTCAATGTGTGAACATGTTTTTGCTGGAGTGGGATCCATATTTTCACTTGTGTCCTTCCTGGTGCTGCTGGAGCTGGCCCCTTTTGGTTGCTGTTGTGGAAGTGCCACTGCTTTTGAGGGCAGCGAATTCTGTTGTGGATTTCAGCTCTTTTCTCTCTCTTTAGGCCAGCTGATTTCTGACAGAGTGACAGAGATTGTGGCAAAGTATGACTCCAAAGTCTACAGCACCAAGTATGATGACCAGCTAGCCACCAGGCCTGCCAGTGCTGCTTTTGATGACAGCTACTTGGGTACGTGGTGGGAAACCAGAAACCTCCCCCTGCAACACTCCCTGCCAACATCTAAATCACACAGCTGGCAATTCCACATCTAACAGACAGCAAGGCAGTGAATTCCTGAAAATGCACTCATTTATGTATGATGGAACTGTAGTTATTTTTTGTTTACTCCCTGCCACTGCTGGTGCTTACATCTAAATCACACAACTAGCAATTCCACATTAAACAGAAAACAAGGGAGTGAATTCCTGAAAATACACCCATTTATGTATGATGGAACTGTAGTTATTTATTGTAGTTATTTTGCCATTTTTTTGATTCAAAAAGCACGTGATGACAAAATAAATGGAAGCATTTTCATGATTTTACATGCCCTGTGATTCAAGCTGAATATGGGAATGGCAAATGCATGATTTTTATATGAGAGGTTAGTCACATAGGTGGTTGGTTGTTTGTTTGTTATTTAAAAGCAGCTGTTTCTAAATAACCTACAAAAACAAAATAAAAACGTTAAAGAATTATGTTTTGGAAGAAAAACAATGAGCAGTGGGAAATCATAATTTTCCTTCGTATATGTCTAACCAGACTCAGGAAAAAAGCAAGGATATACCAGGAAAATTCTCAGGATGATAATTTTAAAATTTTCATTTTCTGATCTCAAATTCCTGGTTACTGATGAGTTACAGCTGAAGCTGTAACTCATCAGTATTCCTGGAGCTCTTCATAGTCTAAGCTGCTGCAAGGAATATTTATAACAGTGCATTTTAAGGTGAAGAGAAGAGGACTGTGCGCAGAGACACTTGTGAAAAGTGTAAAGAGAGATGAAAGGTTCAATAAGGTTTTTAAAGCCTCATCTTGTCTCTGCAGGTTATTCAGTGGCTGTTGGAGACTTCAATGGTGATGGCATTGAAGGTAAGCCCCTTGCTTCAGTAAGAACATCATGTTAATAGGGTGGGCAGATTTTTCAAAACGATGGTACAGCGCACAGAGAAATGAATCAAGAGCTAGGAATGAGCTGCTCTGTTCAGCAGTCACTGTCTCTTGGGATCTGACTGTTATCTGTTCTTGCTTTGTGTTTCAGACTTTGTGTCAGGAGTCCCACGGGCAGCAAGAACTCTGGGCATGGTAAAAAAAATTTGAAACATTAAACTTTACAAAATATAAAGAAAGGTGATTATTGCTGGTATGCTGTAATGTGTATTTCTTCACGTGCAGGTGTCCATTTACAATGGGAAAAACATGTCCTCCATGTACAACTTCACTGGAGAGCAGGTGGGTGGCTCTGCTGGCTGTGG
Source organism: Zonotrichia leucophrys gambelii (assembly GCF_028769735.1). Taxonomy (NCBI): domain Eukaryota; kingdom Metazoa; phylum Chordata; class Aves; order Passeriformes; family Passerellidae; genus Zonotrichia; species Zonotrichia leucophrys. The sequence continues at coordinate 14,091,888 of NC_088177.1, forward strand.
TGGGACACCAGCAAGACTTTCCTATAGTGCAGCAGTATTTAGAGTACTAGATGATAGTCTGCATATTGCTGGCTTGATTGCCAAAGCAACATTTTATGAATTCTGATGGAATTCTAATCTTATTTAAATAAAGGAAATGCTGCCTGTTTTGAGAGCTGGGAAAGAGCTGGATCATGAAAGGGGAAATGGGAAAAGTAACCAACATGTTTACTTTCTAAGAGTATGGAAGAGGAACAAAAAAGAAAGGAACAAATAAAATCTGTGGCATATGTTATCATCTCCCTGATGTATTTTGTGTTCAGATTTGTGTAAAGTTGTTTGTTTGTATCACTGCAACTCACAGGTTTGGTTTGAATTTTGTTTTCCAGATGGCTGCCTATTTTGGGTATTCGGTGGCTGCCACAGATATTGATGGGGACAAGTAAGTCTTCTCTCTCTTCTCACCAATGCCACCCAACTTGCTTCTGGAAATTAAAAAATAACTTTTATTAGAAGGTCTTTCCCACAATCTAGATTTCTGTCTTTATTGCTGGTTTAACACATCTGCACGACTCTTTTGCTAACACTCCACATTTGTTTTAACATTTGTAGGTTTGCTTTTGCATTTATCTACATAAATACATGTGTATATTCACATGCTTAAGGTCCATTAAATTTTTGTATATTTGTGTTTACTTGGTCAATAAATATTTGCTTTCAGTTGAATTTAAAGATAGTTAGCTTTCATCTGAGTGTTGACTTCAGTGCTGAGCTCACAGTGCTGAAGAGAATGAATTCTCCTGCTGCTGCTGAAGAGCTCTGTCCTGTTTTGGTCCAGTTACACAGATCTGTTTATTGGAGCCCCTCTTTTTATGGATCGAAGCTCAGATGGGAAGCTTCAGGAGGTTGGCCAAGTAACCATCTGCCTTCAGCGAGCCTCGGGAGGGTTTCAGACAGCAAAGCTGAACGGCTTTGAGATCTTTGCGCGGTTCGGCAGCTCCATCGCGCCCCTGGGGGACCTGGATCAGGATGGCTTCAATGGTAGGATGTTGATTTGTGGTATTCACACTCTCTGAAAAAAATTCTTTTGCTAAGGATTTTTCTTCTGGGAAGCTGAGAAGCTTCAGAGAAAAGGAAAACAATTTTTATCTTTTTTGCTTTTCCTGTGTTTTGCTCATGTGGGATGTGTTTGGAGATTGTTTACCCAAAGGTGATTGCCTGATTTGAATTCTGGTGTGAGCTCTTTTAACTCTGGCCCATTGGAGCCAAACTGTGTCAAGATTTTAGAAAGAGTAATGAGTTTTCATTATTATTTTTTTAACATTCAGTAAGTATGCTTTCTGTATTCTTTAGTATAGTTAGAGTTGGTATAGTATTCTTTAATATAATATAGTATTATAAAGTAATAAATTAGCCTTCTGAGAGTATAGTATTATAAAGTAATAAATTAGCCTTAATATATATAGTATAAATTAGCCTTACTATATATAGTATTATAAAGTAATAAATTAGCCTTCATGGAGTCAGATGCATCATTCCTGCCTTCATTGAGGCATTCCCTGCTAATACAATATTGATTCTTGATCTCACGGATGTGGAGGGTGATGCCACATGTTTTAGCTTTTATATTTTTCAGATTCTGTGCTGCTTTAGTGTGTGATTCTGAGCTTCATATTAGGGCATGGTAATGATTCTTTCTGTAGCTGGGGACCAAGGACAAATGATCCAAATCCCAGGCCCAGGAGCACAAACAATGTGAACTGAAGAGAGAAAAACAAGGATGGGACTTCATGGGCTAAAGCTGTAATTGAACAATTAGATCCAATATGCAAATGGACCAGAACTTATAAAAGTGAGAGACCCCGAGAGATCAGTGTCCATTTTGTGACCATTTTGGTTCACCTGGGAAAAATGGGCTGGGCTCTTGTGCTGCCCAAGGTGCATCCGTTGGGGCCTCCTGATAAATCCCTACTTTATTCTTTAGCCCAGCCTAGCTGCTGTTCTAGGCCAGCCTGCACAGGGCCCCAGGGGAGCCCAGCCAGCACAGAGAACGTGGATCCTGCTCACAAACCCTCAGCGCTGTAGCCGTGAGCGAGTGAGGGACGCTGAGGTTTAGACTCCCTTCGATGCTTGTGTGCTGCTCCCAGGAATGCCAACAGGAGTTCCATGGATGCATCGAGCAGAGGCTATACCACTGACACAGCATGGACTGCTCTAGCTCTCACACTGACCACCTGATTGTTTTCTAAGCCATGACCACAATGGAAACTTCAATAAAATACCTGACCCTCCACTGTGACCTGTTAGGACATCTTCAGTATAATTTTCCTCCTTCCATTGTTTAAAGACCATTTTCCTCTCTAGAGACACAATGATGACAGAAAAGAAGGTTTGATTTCAGATTGCTGCTTAAAAATGTTCATATAAAGAAGATCTTCCTAAGAAAAGAGTAGGATTTGGTTTTTTAAATTTATAATTCAAAATGGAAGAGTTTGGTGGAAATACTGCATAGCAGCTACAGCCAGAAGAGCTGAGTGTCTTGAGTGAGTAATTGGAAGAGAAGTTTGAGTCTGACACAACTGGAGCTGAGACTCTCCCTTCCCCAAGCTTCTGGTTAGTTTCTGATAGGAACAAAAAACAATAAAGCAGACAAGAATGACATAGTGTTGGGATGGAGATTTCCAGGAATCCTAGGGAGAACATTTTTTAATGCCTATTATACTCCAGTGTTGCCTAAAGAGTAGTGGGAATTTGAATTCCACCAAAAAAATCTTCATTTTTTCCACTCTGCTTGCAAGCTAAGTATTTTCTCTTAGATTAAAAATTACAATTGATGGTTACTTCAAATTCCCAGGTAGCTCTAATTTATTTTTGATGATAATTTCACAATGTAGTTGAAACTGAAAGAGACTTTTTTCGTTGCTAACTGGACATAGAATCAGTGTGTAGATGTAATATCACTGCAACTATTTACAGAAGATGTCAGAGAGCTGATTGCCAAAATTCCAGTCACTTGATGAGATTATCCCAAACATTGTTTGATTCCACCATACTTACATTTGAAATACACTGTAGGAAAGAGAATCATGGCAAAAGCTGCCTCTTTCAAATGGCTTTGCTGTTATTTAGTCTGTTTGTTTTGGGTTTTATTGCTCTGCCTCATTTGGGAGTGTTAATTAAAATGCCTTCCATCACAGTATGGTGCAAGATAGGAATTTTAACTGTCTTCCTAAGTTTTTACATAGGAGTTTAAAATACAAAACTAAACTTTTGAGTCCTTATTATTTTCATCAAATTTTCCCAAATTTCAGAAGAGAGGAAGGAGAAACATAACTATTCCAAGTAGTGCTTCATGTTGGGTCTTTAAACTGTCTGTGGAAATGTTGAAATTAATCATATGTGCACTTTTAAAGCTGTCCTCACAGATAGTCTAATTAGCATTTTGTTTCCTACCGTTTATTAATCATTAACAGTGCATACTTTTAAATTTAAGAGATAGAATAACTGCACTAACTGTAAATTCTCCATAAAGCATGCTGGCAAGCTATGGGATAGTCTGGATTTTAATATTTACCATTGGTTTAGGATGATTTAAATTTTCCAGAATTATTAATATGTCCCACCCTTTGGAGGAACATGAGCATGTAAATGAAATGGGAAGAGAGTCACACTTAGCTTTGTGGTTTGGCACCCACAGTGACTAATTCTGCTTGTTTTAATAATCTCAAAAGCATCCCAAATCCATATGATTTCACTGCAAAACAAGTCACCAAAGTGGAGAAGTTTTTGTAGAACTATTTCTCCCCTTGCTCTCCCTATAAAAGGCTGTGGCATGTCATTGTTAAAGATTTATACTTCATACAAAAAACCAGCATCCAATAATAAAAGAAAAAACAGGACAAAGGAAAGAAGTAGTAAACAAACAAATGTTGATGAGCATTTTAAAGGCTGGTTGCACTTCCTCCCTACTTACAAGTAATAGTTGCCTCTTTGAGCCTCTAATAAGCTTTTGGTAGTCTATTACTTACTCAAGATAGCTCAGCTGCTTTTGTAGGCATAAAATTAGCAAGATGGCTTCTGTTGCAGTGTTAGAAACAAAAAAGTTTAATAAAAGGCAAAGAACAAATAGAGAAGAACAGAGTTAGGTACAAGAAAGTTTTTGCTCTTGGTAAAACACCTCACAAAAACAATTAGTTTCTTAGTTCTCTTTTAATAGTAAATTGCTTAGGGAGACTTTTTGGCTTCTGTCTGATTAGCTATATTTAAGTTTGAGGTGAAGTCTTCAAAGTCTTATGAGGTGTCTTAGAGAGAAATGTCTAAGCTTCTTTCCTTTTTGAGATGAAAAAGTTTTGTCACTCCGTCAACAAAGAACTCATTCCTATCCTGACACACACTGAAACTGTAATATCAGAAATTATTGATTGATGTAAGCACAAACATGTTCTAATTTGCGTCTGGGGACGTTGATGACTCTTCTTTTGGTTTGCAGACGTTGCAGTTGCCGCTCCATATGGTGGAGAGGACAAGAGAGGGCTGGTGTACATCTACAACGGAGGAGCGAGTGGTTTGAATGCCATCCCATCCCAGGTCCTGGAAGGGCAGTGGGCTGCTCGCACCATGCCCCCCAGCTTTGGGTACTCCCTGAAAGGAGCCACAGATGTGGACAAAAATGGATATCCAGGTCCTCTGCCCCCAAATGGCACTTTGCAATAACGCAGTAGCAGCCCCACCCTTGAGAGACAGCCTATTCACAAAGCAAGGTGTAATGTGTGGTGTGTCTCCTCTCTTTCTAGACTTGATTGTTGGAGCCTTTGGTGTTGACACAGCTGTTCTGTACAGGTAAGGGTCCCTCTGTGCTTGACCCTGAGTGAAAGCGCAGTGGGGTTCTGGAGCTACAAAAAGAAGCAGGATCAGGGAAGTCTGAAAATTTGGCACTCCACTGTCCAAACCTCTGGAGGAGAAAAATCACTATACTGCTTTTATTAATGAGTGAAGCTCTCTGCTGCCTGAAATTCATCTTTCTCAATAATATGTAGTCAGGAAAAAACATTAATAAGCTGTCTTCAAGGCTTTCTGAGTGACAGTTTTCTAGATTCTGACGCAACAGTTTTCCTGATTCTGACACAGCAGCTGCAAACTATTACACTGCAATCCCAATATTCTCATCCCAACTTGCTCATTTTGGGAGAACATGTTGGTCTGTGCTATAAGTGGATAGGACTTCCTCTTTACACAGTTGTCCATGTTGTGGCTGATGGAAATGAAAGGGCACAGAAAAGCTTCATCTGGTCAATGGTTACTTGTTTTTCTTGTGGTTTCACTAAATACTGTGTGTTTGTGTATATTGCACAATTTGATGGGGAGGCATTCAAGTGCTCTTCAAGAGGATGTTTTCTTTGCAGGGCAAGACCAGTTATTAGAGTAAATGCTGCCCTGGAAGTTAATCCAACCATTCTAAACCCAGAAAACAAAGCCTGTTCACTGGGAGATGTAAAGGTTTCTTGGTAAGCAGAGTTTCATGTTTTCCTTTGAGGGGAGGGACTTCTTGGGTTCTAATTTTGTAAATTTCCAATTTTGAAAGGTCTTAGGAAGTCTAGTCAGCTAATTAAAAAAGACAAACACAGATTTTTCTGAAAGAACAGACAGTACAAAATAAGAACTCTCTGACAGCAGTTGGAGGACCAGCACTGTCTTTAGTAGATGCCAGACTGAGTCCCAAAACCTGTCCTTTTATTAATTAATTAATTAATTAATTAAATTTATTTTATTTATTGCTGAGCAGAGTAAGGTCTTCCCAAGACATCAGCACATCCCATGGCATTTGCAGTGGTTTTACCCACTAATATACACACACTGGGGCAGTGATCTGCTCTGTAAACTGATTTTGCTTCTGGTTCCCAGAATATTATCCAAACCCACTTTCCCTTCCTACTGCTAACTTTCTTTTCAGGGTCAGTATGATAGGTTTGAAAATCAGACCCATCTGAATACAGAAATAAACAGGTGATTGTCTCTAGATAAGCCAAGACTCCAGAACTTTGTAGTTTCTGCAATTCTGCCTACTTGTTAATAGATTATAGTTCTCTTCCATCAGTAGAAAATAGCTTTTGGGAATGGGCTAGAGTCTCAAAAACAGAATACATCTGAAAAGAAATAAATAGTGAGGAGTTTTAGAAGAAAATTAAAGTGTGTGAATTTTTTTTTTCCTCCCAAACAGCTTCAAAGTGAAGTTCTGCTTAAAGGCGGACGGCAAAGGAAAGCTCCCCAACTCGCTCAGTAAGTTCTGCTCATTTAAAAATTGGAATTTTTCGTTGTATTGTTTGTAAACGTGAACACTGGTCATTGTTATTTTCATGACAAACAGCTGGGTGCCCTTTGCAGCCACTGCTGCCACTGGGGTGGCATGTACATCCATGGGACTCTCCAGCAGGCTCTTTTGGCTGCAGTGGTGTAGAAGTCATTTCACCATATCTGAGACTCCAAACATATGTTCAACTATGTGGTTAACCAGTCTTGGAAAGGCCTTTGTATTTTACAGAATTTACAGTAACTCTCATTGAGGGGATTTTCAGACAAGAGTATTCAAATATGTGCATTGCTGAGCCTGAGAGACAGAGACAAGCCAGAGGGAACTTGTCACATCCTCTTGAGATCTTGACTCTCTGATTGATATCACTGACTTTTTTCATCAGATTCTCACATCAGAATCAGGAGTAGATTGTTTCAAACAAGTGTTTAAGTTGTGTCCAAGAGATTATTTAGTGTGGCAGGCAGGTAGTGTCTACTCATTGCAAAATCTTTTCCTTATTTTCTGTGGCATGTACGGAGGTGGTGTGATCTTGGACAGAGGCTCATATGAATATCTGTTATGTATTGTAAATTTTATTATCTATATAAAATATTTCAAGTAATTAGCTTAGCAATAGCATTTAAAAATACAAATGTTATGTGCAACACTGCTTAAAATTTTCTAGGGGAAAAAAATCTAACTCTAGTTCTTGCAGTTCTACAGCAATTATAAATTATAAATGTATCTGTGTTCTTAGATATTTCCAGTGTTTAAGGAAAAAGCAGAATCCAATTTAGGACAGCAGTAGTGCTTGAGATCTAATGTAATGGCAGATTTTACGTGGAAAGAGATGGAGGTTTTAAGAGAGGCAAGCACTATGTTTGTGTTGTAGTTGAAATCAGTGTTCAGCTCCATTTCTGATGGAATTCTGCACTGTGGTTAATGGAATGAAACAGCCCTAACCCAAACCCTTTGTCTTGGCCAGATTTCCAGGTGGAGCTGCTGCTGGACAAGCTGAAGCAGAAAGGAGCCATCAGGAGAGCTCTTTTTCTGCACAGCAAACAGCCCAGCCACTCCAAGAACATGACAATTACTAAGGGGGGCAAAATGAACTGCGAGGAACTCGATGCCTTCTTGAGGGTGAGCAGCCATTCATGTTTCAGGCAAATAATTTTTGGTGCTTTGTGTATTATAAGTTCATTGTGTTAGGTGTTTAAAGAAAAAACAACAAGAAAAAAATGCTAGAAAAACTTTGTTTTCAGTGGATGGACCTGAAATTACTAAAAGCATACATTTGTCCTGAATTACTGCTGCTGTCACAGCATGAATGATGCATCTTCTTGTGGCTAAGTTCCTGGTCCCTAAATGCATTGGAAATTCAATTCAGGACTTTGTTCTGGACTTCTTGGATAAGCCATCCAGGCACCAAATTAGTTACAATTTCCAAGGAACATGACAGTCAATAAGCAGAGGTTGTCCTCTCTGCTTTGGAGGTTAAAAATTGAAGAAAAATATGGACCTGCAACTGACAATCCACAATAAGCAAACGGCAGAGGAGATGAAGAAATTTGAAGTACTAAGTTTGCTTTTTCTCAGTCTTTCTGTTTTCATCCCCACAAATGTGAACAGATGCTAACACAATTAAAAAAATTTAATCAGTAGAAGAAACATTGTGTGTAGCTATGTAAGTTCTGTGCAGCTCAGATTTATCTCTGAGCACTTATAAACCAAACATAAACAATACTTGCTTCCCACTAAAAAAAACCCCAAACAAATACAAATGCTGGCAATCTTTAGGGATTCATGGAGGGTAGGTAATACGTTCTTTGACCTGACTTTTGTGAGTGGGTTATATATGTAATTAGACATCTCAGATCTCTGTGTTAGTAAAGATTTAGCACATTTCCACCTGATATTTTCATAAAGAAAGTAATGACCTATGTGAAATGATCATAAATGGGATGCAAAACCAGTTTAAAACGATGGGTAATCAATAAGTTTCTTCCCATAGAAGGTATTTTCTGCAACAAGATCCTGAAGTGAGCTCTGCTAGAGTCAGTGGTTTTCATTGCTCTCAGAAAGGAAGCAGAGTTTACACTGAGCAAATCTGTGGCAGATGTAAAACTAAGAGATGTAGGTTTGTAAGTTCTCTGAAAGGCAGGATCAACGTCTGATAAGCAGAAAGATTTCCAATGAACAGCATCAAAGTCAGCAACTTCCAAGTGCCAAGTAATAATTTCAGGAAGGAAAAATTGTAAATCCAAAGATTATTATCTCTGAGGGATCTTAGAAGCAGACTGAGGTTGGTCTGACAACAAAGAGCAGAGCTGTGTAGCCTTTAGGCTCTACTGGGTTTCCATGACTTAATATTTCTGTATGCTCCAGTTTTCCATGTTTTAAACAGGTATGTTACTGCTGAAATTGTGCAGGTTTTCTGACAAGAGTTTCCTGCTTTGAAAAGAACTCAGAAGTTTTAATGTTTTGGCCCCTCCATTTTTACTACATTTGAGTTGTGATTGAAACCTTTGCTTTCCCCAGGATGAATCTGAGTTCAGAGACAAGCTGACTCCCATCACCATTTTCATGGAATATCGTCTGGATTACAGAACAGCTGCAGATGCCACAGGACTGCACCCTATCCTCAACCAGTTCACTCCTGCCAACATGAGCAGACAGGTACCCTGCTCACACTGCCTGGCATCAGGGAACTCAGAGCATTGCTTCATCTTAGGGAGAAAATCAGACTAGTCCTGCAAGAGTTAATAGTCAAGGCTTTCATCCCTTCTCATGCCATGCTGCTCTATGTACATTATGTTTTCCCCTGTAGTTCTATTAAGCTAATATAAATAGTTTTTCTATTTCTGCCCTTTTTTACAAATTTTTACAATTGTTTGTGAAGAACATTAATCCCTTAATATGAAGGGATTATTCAAAGTATGGAAAGATGGTTGAGGTGAAGTCCTAGAATTGCAGTAGGGCAGGATGAGGCACAGTGACCTCCACATATAAAAACTCATTTGTTTTCTTCTGAGACTAATGGCATGAAAACATTTCATAACCAGCTATGTGGAATTTCTTTTAATGTGCTGGTGAAACAGTACTATTGAAGATGTATGTCAGAACAAATGAAGGAATTATTACAGCAGTGTGTGTTTGATTTTTGCATAGGCCCATATCCTGCTGGATTGTGGGGATGATAACATCTGCAAACCAAAGCTGGAGGTGTCGGTAGAAAGGTAAATACATGCCAAAAATACAAGGAAAAGCAATTTCCCTACCTGAAGTCTAAGACTCAATAGCTGGTACTACTTTTATTTAATGGATCTATTAAAATAAGCAGGACTCCTCATTGTATGCAATCTAAACTCAGGCTTATATGCCTTAAATAAAACCCATTTTCTGCTTTAGAACCTAATGTCTTTAGCATGTAATGCACCACCCCCATTCTCACCCCAGCCTCCACTATAAGTAGGCCATATTTATTTATTTATTTGCTAAGCTGGACACGTGCAGTGAGAATAAACCACTGCTAGCTGCCATTGTATCTCTGTTGTGTTGTTTAATGTTAGATAGACACATGAAGAAGTGATTTATCCAGCAAGGGAAGGAGTAGGGCTCTCTTGTCACATGTATGAAAAAAAAATTGTTGGTATTGGCAGTTATCTTTTATCAAACCTGAAAAAAAGAAACAATTTGTCAGTGGTAATTCATTCATGAGTCTGAGTTTGTTTTTTTTTTAATTTGTGTGGCCTAAACCCTCTCTTGCTGGATTATTTCATAATCTGTTTTTTAATGCATTATAGCATATGGACATTGTATGTAGATAGGACACTTCACAAGCACTAATTCACGCAAACACCTCAGTAACACTTGACATCAGTGCAGATACCCTGATGTATGCTTGTAGCTGGTGAAATGAAAACACTTTGTTTGCTAAAATAATCTCTCTGTGTCTGGAACCAAAGGTATTGCAGAGGTCTTGGCTCTCTTCTGTGTAGCTGAGCCTTCCCTTGAGTTTTTTTATAAATATGTGCTTGTACCTCTGCAAAGTGGGCCTGTAATTCAAAATGTGCACAGGGATTTAGCTGCCTATAATGGATTGTTCCAAGTGAGAAAAAAGTGTTTGTGGTTTTTTGTTTTGTGGTTTTATAGGCACGATTCTTATAAAAGAACATATAATACTTGCTCCATTTGTACTTACTTGATCCATGTAATACTTAATCTATTTGATTATAGACAGAGGGTTTTTTAAAAATATTTTTGAGCTCTCTTGACACTCCTGCAGCAAAGGCACTGCCTCCAGATTTCTCTGATATCTTTCTGAAATTTCAGAATGTCTCTCGTTTCTCTAAATTCAGCCACCTCCCTGCAATCTGAAACCCCAATGCAGAGCTGATTTTCACCCTGTTTTCTTGCAGTGACCAGAAGCAGATCTACATTGGTGATGACAACCCCCTGACCCTGATTGTCAGTGCCCAGAACCAGGGGGAGGGAGCCTATGAGGCCGAGCTCTTCGTGGTGGTTCCTCCCCAGGCGGATTTCATCGGCGTCGTCCGCAACAACGAGGTGAGACCCCAGCTGCTTCTCAGGAGTCATGCTTCACCTGCTGCTCTGGAAATCTCCAGTGGCTCCTGTTATTTCAAAGCACTGAGAAATGATCCATTTGTTCAAAGCCCTTCTCTTTTATAACCTTGAGAACAGGTCTGTCTTGTATCAGAAACATTTTTTCTCCTTGGAGACTTCCACACTCAGATTTTATGTCATTTTATTACTTGGCTGAGAAATGATATTAAAATTAATACAGCGTATCTAGGACTTCTCTCCAGCCTTTCATCCAGGTGCTCAGATGTAAAGAATGGCATTCCTTAGTGTTTCTTTCTGGTTTATTGCAGGCTTTGGCCAGACTGTCATGTGCTTTTAAAACAGAGAATCAGACTCGCATGGTGGTTTGTGACCTGGGCAACCCCATGAAAGCAGGAACTAAGGTAAGGTCTGGTGCAACAGGTGCCTGGTAGCTCACCCAGGGGGCATTTTCCTTAATCACAGCAGGGTTTGGGTAGGAAATTTTCTCCCAGGAATTTAAGATTACACCTGGCATTAGCTGCCCACATTTGGTTCGTACAGCAGTAGTTGGTTTTAACTTTTCAGCTAAATTAAAGGCTGGAAGGACTGCTTTATGTTTTATGATGTAACTCAAAAGGAGTCATTCATTAAATAGTGGAATTAATGGACTTTGGTCTCTCATGAATTTTTTATATTTATCCGACATGTACTTTTAGGATATAATCACGAGCTAGCTCACAACAATTTTTCTCATAGTTCATCTCCTTTCTGCCTACTTTCATGAGGAAGGACAGAGTTTTGCCTAGTTGAAACCTCTACAATTCCACCAAATGTAGCTGAAATTGGAAGAATTAAAAAATTATTAGTGAGACATTTTAAGGTGATATTACATAGTAAGTCTTATTTCCTGAGGAAATGAAGTGAAAATCAGTCACAATTATAACAATTTCATGATGCTTTTCTTCCAAGAGCCATCTTGTACAGATGTGTAAATACTCTTTCCAAAATCTTTTGAAGTGCATCAAGCTGAACTGCACAGATATTAAAGCAAATATGAATTGACTTAGACTAAACCTTGGGAATTAACTTTGAATCATTAATGTGTTCCTACTCTTTAGATTATTTTTTGCAGCACATGGGGAGGATCAATTTTGTGTAGAAATGGCTGAATTAAGGGTGGGGAGCAAGATGCAATCCTTATTTTGTATTTTATGGCTGTAATCTAAAGAGAGAGCAGTACATTTCCAACCAGGATGAACTGCACAACTGGAATTTGCCAGTTCCATGTGTGTGTTCTCTCATCACCAGGAGTCTCAAGCCATTTCACTGTAGTCTAATAGCACTGAGAAGCTCCTAAGGTACGTTTTATTGTGCTTCCAACTGAACCACAGTGGTTTTTTCCCCCAGCTCCTGGCTGGCCTGCGTTTCAGCGTGCACCAGCAGTCTGAGATGGACACCTCTGTCAAGTTCGACTTGCAGATCCGGAGGTATGGAAATCCCTGAGGATGAACCTCCCCTGGGAGAGGACACACACAGCAAACAGACCGCAAACCACTATCACTCTGGCCTAACTCTCTTGTCTTTGCCTTGTAATGGCTTGAAAAATAACCACACTGAGTTAGGTTTCCTAAAATACAGGAAAAATCAGGAATATTTGTACGTGTGTATCATTGTGCTCCGCTGACACTTGTGGTGCCACAGGCTGACTTTGGGTTTACAGCCCTCTTTTAAAAGTGGTGCTTGAACTCTGAATTCCTTCTGAATTTTATGTATTTAGAGGAGGAGAGACTTTCAGGGCAGGCAGTGTATGGGATAGTCAGAGCAGAAGTAACATGCAATGAACCATCACAGCAGCCAGCCTAAAAGAAAATTAAATGGAACAGAATTAAATTAATTAATTAAATTCCTGAAAATTAAATGGAACAAAACAGTAGTTTTCCTGTTAATTAACAGATTAGCACTGTCATATAAATCTGATATATAAATCTGAATTGGTAACTTCTGCAGATGATATTGAAGGTTGGAGATGTGATCATTAGGGCTATCTTTAGCCAATGCAGTTTTATGTTGTTTTTAATGGACAGTATGAATACACCTGTTTTGTTCTTCTCCATGGTGGACCAAAATCACCTTTTTTCCCCATTTAAGGGCTTTATTTTTTAATGTAGTGAATAAATTAATCTCATCCACCTATGCATCTGTCATCCATGGGAGTTGGGAAAGATTGAAGCTGCCATTCTATTTTAATGATGGAGTGTTTAGCCACACCAACCAATGGTCTTGGCACATGAAATATCTCTTTGATCTCCCATTGCTGTCTGTTGAGTTTTCCCTTCTCCATCAGCTGGTGAGGTGTTCTTTGCAGAAGAAATTTGCTCTGGGGTGTCTGTCCCCTTCCTTAGGCTGCCAGCAGGGTCAGAAACAGTCAGGGAGGCTGCTCAAGCCATGCTGGTCTCCTGATGGAAGAGAAAGGAGGTTCCTGTAGTGTTTCAGGCCTTTTGTGGGAGAAAATTCCTTCAGTGATTCCTGGATGCAGGAAGGGTGAGCAGAGGTGCCATGGGACAGAGTAATCACAGTTCCCAGTGACAGGCATCAGCAGGGATTATCTGGGACAGCTTTTAGGGATCACACTGCTTGGCTTAAACTCACCAAGCTGGATCTGCAGTGCTGGCTCAGTTCCTGGCAGAGCAGGTCCAGTCTCTAGAAAAAAGAATGAGGTATTTACAGATCAGGAGGAAAACACTGCTGCAAGTGTTTGCTGATTACAGCAGCACTGAAGAAAGATCAGAAGATGCAGGATTCTTTGCAAAGGAAAATGTTTGTTTAAGGGGACAGAATAATTGGAGGAGATCAAGATTCTGCTCCCAGCACCATTTTGAAGGGGGAGTGTTCCCTGTATTTTTTTACATGAGAGCTGTAGGACAGAGTCAGCATTAACTCTGTGTCCTTCACCATCCTCTCCCTGCTGGGGCTCCATGCATTTAGGTGAGAACTTGCTGGAATCTGGTCCTTAGTTTTTAGCAACTGTGCTTTCCTGTAGGGGCTCATACCATTACTTTGAAGTGTGGAGGGTTTTTTAATTAAATGCTTTGCTTATTTCATTTAAGAATTTACCTTTTTTTTCCCCTGCAGTTCCAACCTGTATGACAACCTGAGCCCAGTAGCATATTATCAGGCTGACCTTGCTATTTCAGCAGCTGTTGAAATTAGAGGGTAAGTGTATTTTAATACACACTTTTAAGTATATTTTAATAAACACTTTTAAGGAGCTCTTGCACATCTGCTTCTCTGTATTCACTGAACTTCCTTTCAGGTCTGCATAAGTTTTCCAAGAAGTTTTAGGGAATTTTTAATCATAAAGACAATATCTAGCCAGCCTTTGGACTTCTGGATCTTAAATAATTCTAAATCATTACATAGTTTATTCCAGAAAGGAGTATTGTGCCTCCATTACTAGAGATATTTTTTAGAAGAAGAAAAAATCACCCCTCTTGTTTGCAGCTTTACATTTCTGCAGGTCACTTTTCTCCTCCACAAACTGACTGGGGTTTCAGAAAACCCTGAAACCAAACTTGAAGATTCTATGGAATTTAAGTTTGTAATATCCTCACCTTCAGTCTTAAGCATAGTATTAATATTGTAATGACTTGGTTACTTCATCACCTTTACTTCCCACCTAAAAATCCTCTTGCTTAACCAGTTAGCTTGGATTCCTGAGTCATAATTTTTAAAATTTTCCACTGCGTTCATTATTGTGACCAATTTGCTCAGTATCTGAGAGGTGAGGGATGGCACACTGGAAAAGCATGACTGGTATCTTCACTGCTTTCAGGGCTGAATTATTGTTAGGATTGTACTGCTGAGGCTCTACATCATCAATATTTCTCATTATCACAATATTTCACACTGGTTTTGTTTGGATGAGGTGTGTGTCCTTTATCTTTTTTTTTAATTTAAAGAACAGAACTGAACATTTAATATTCAACCACTTCTGTTCTTTCAGGTTTTATATAGAGGATGAAGGAGTGGAGATTGCATTTTAAGCATGTTCGTTTTTTCCTTTAGATGTCCCATTTATTTTTTCATGCTTTTTCCTTTAGATGTCCCATTTATTTTTTCATGCTTGCTAACAACACCTCCTTTGCTCTGCTCTTTAGTGTCTCGTCCCCTGACCACATATTCCTTCCCATTGCAAACTGGCAGCCCAAGGAGAACCCTGAAACAGAAGATGACATTGGGCCTCTGGTTCAGCACATCTACGAGGTGTGGAATTACTGCTGATTTCTGTGACATGGTTCTGTGATAAATGAAAAGAAATCTTTTGGTGTAGCTTTTCTCTGGAGTAGATGATGATTTTTTTTCTTTTTTTCTTTTGTTTTTTTAATAAAAATAAAATATTTTTTTTTAGTAACTGGTATATCCAAGAAGGGTTGGAATGCCTGCAATTAGTGCAACTGGGCTTGATTACCTACATAACTACACATATTTTATTTTCTTGCCTTTTGACATCTAGATAAAACATTTGAAGTAATATGAGCTCAGGAAATGGCTCATGGCTGTAAATTATTGCACTCTATCTGTTCTGAATCACTACTCCAAAGTCTTTAGCTGTGAAAAAATTTAAGTATTTAAAATATCCTTTTAAGAATTATCACAGATTTAATCTAGATTGTTTAATTAAGCAAAACTTACCAAGAGAACTGTGTGAATAATAATAGTTAAAAGTTTTACTACTTTTAGATAAAGTTTTGATGCTGTTGCCATAAGTGGCTGGGGGGTAGGGATAGTGGCAGCATCACATTTGTGGCTCAAATATAAAGTAACAATTATATGCGCATTAACAGACAGAGTAGCTTTATTTATTTACATCTGTAAATTTTATTTTCATAATCAGCTGAGAAACAATGGTCCAAGTGCATTCAGCAAGGTGATGATGACTCTGCAGTGGCCTTACAAATACAAAAACAACACGCTCTTGTACATTGTGCAGTATGAAATTGATGGTCCCATGAACTGCACTTCTGACATGGAAATCAACCCACTGAAAATTAAGGTAAGCAGGACTTTCCCTTTGAGTGGAATGAAGTTTGCTTGGTTGTTTTGTGAGTTCTCAAAATAGCCAAATCCCTGAGAATATGACAAACTGAGATAGTTTTTTATCTATGGTTGATGAATAAGTCTACACTTTTCCACACTACCTGTCAATGTATGAAGCAGGTGAAATAAAATGTGAACAGCAGCTCAAAATTATCAACTCAAAGATCAATTTGTCTTGTTTCTTTGTATTATGGGGTTTTCTTCCTGTTTTTTTTTTTTTTTAATTCAAGGCTGTTCTATATGAGTTTTAAGTCCAAAGCAATAGAATTATAATGAAAGTGGTCATGAACTAAAACCTAAAACAAACCAGATGCTTCTGGACTCTTTATGTAAATTTTCTGGGTTTTGTTTCTTGGAAGAAAATGGTATTTTTTTAATATTAAGTTATCTATTTATCCAATTGGACAAATTCATCCAATTTGAATGAATTCATCCAACTGGATAAAGAGATAATAGATAATAATAGATTCATCCAATTTGGATGAATTTATCTATTCATCCAAAGGTCAAAAAGGACAACAGGGTTCAGCTATCATTGCCAGCAAAACACGGGATTTACAGAACAGAAGAAACTCCTTTTTTTCTGGACTAGGAAAAGAAACACCAGAAAAAACCCAGCAAGTTTAATTGAGTGTAAGGAGATTTGATTTCTAGGATAGTTTAGAACAAGCAATAAAAGTCAGAGTGTTAGTTCAAGAAGAAGTCAGTGTGTTAGTTCAGGAAAATGTCAGTGTGTTAGTTCAAGAGCAAAAAAAAGGGGCTGAGGGAAGATATTCAGTGTATAGAACAACAAAGAATGCTTGTGTGACTTTGATAACCAAAGAGAAACTTCAGTGAATATATAAATACGAAGTTCCTGTGCTTCTGCTTTATGAGTTGCGATGATTTATTTTCAGACGGAATCTGAATAATAGCAAGCATAGAAAGAAACTTGCAGTTAGGTATTTTCTTGGCCTTCAGCTTGAAGCCTGCAATGTGCTGAGCCGCCGTTTGTGCTCCCTTGGTGTGTGCAGGTTTCTGCTCCCAAGGAAGACGAGAGGAACGAGACCCTTGGCAGGGAGGAGCAGCGCGGGCACCGCGTCAGCCGGAGGGACGCGGCTGCCGCAGAGGGGGACGTGCACACCCTGGTGAGTGAGTGAGCTCCCAGCTCTGGGCTGCTGCCAGCGCTCCTGGCCTGCCAGGAGTCCTCAAAAACAAATGCAAGGAAGATTTTTCCTCCCTAAACATGATGGGAGAAAAATCTCTAATGGAAAATTAACATATCACTGCCTTTGTAACTGCAAGCTATAAATAATTATCCAATACTGGAGGTTATTTAATGTATTTTAATAGTTTATGGTGCTTTCCCAATGCATATATATGAGTAAAGTAGCGCCATTAAGCACCTTTCAAATATTTTCATACTTAGAACATCCTTCCTATTTTTGTACACAGGGCTGTGGAACTGCTGACTGTTTAAAGATTGTCTGCCAAGTTGGCCACCTGGAGAGGGGAAAGAGTGCAATATTGTATTTAAAATCACGCCTTTGGACCCAAACTTTCATGAATGTGAGTGACTGGGAATATTCTGTTGCTGTTTCTGAAACCTTTATAGTGATTTTTGTACCCACATGCAGTGCTAATTTTGTTTTTCTTACACAGAAAGAAAATCAGAATCATTCCTACTCTCTGAAATCATCTGCTTCCTTCAGTGTTATAGAGTTCCCTTATAAGAACCTTTCCTTTGAAGATATTCATAATTCTACAGTTGTAAGTCATTTGCATCCATATACAATCCCTTCAAAATTAGTGCAAAGACAGTTATTGTTGAGTAACATTTTAAAGGCTTGATATAATTTTAATTTTATCAGCTATTTATTTCATGTATTTATTTCAGTTGTGCACATACAGTTGAGGGTAAAACAGACTGGAGCTGACAATATTTGTGGCTTGAAAGACAATTGAAAATGAAAAAAATTATGGGGAACAGTTCTCATGTTCCTGTTAATGCCATTGTTGTTAGAGAAATATTTTACTTGAAATTTGTTGCAAATTTTAGTAGCACTTACAGGTTGAATAATGAACTTTTCATTCATGTTATATGAGGCACTGTATATGAACTTTATATATGAGGGTGGAACAAAAAGACCTTCTGTGCCTCAGGGGGTTTCAAAGGGAAAGGAGACAGGTGCAAACAGAAAGGAAGATATATTTGGGCTGGCAAATTGAAAGTTTTTTAGCATTATAGCATTAAGAGATCTTAAGGAAAAGGTAGAAAATGATTGTGATTAACTCATTTTTGGATATGATTTCTAATGCCTGTTATTAGCTGAGGTTTTCTTCTTTCAAGTCTCATGGACTTGATTTTTTGTTTCAAAGTATACTGCCTTTTAAGAAAAAAAAAACAAAAAAGGAAAAGCCCTAAATATTTTTCTCTAATTCCAAAATATTTCCAGATTCCTATAGTTTTACTGAAAATCATCAAGAATTACAGAAAACGTGTTGCCATGTTACCACTGATTGCAAAAAAGCAAACCCAGGCAAAACAATCCCCAACCCCCTACTATAATTTAACTTTAAAATCCTATTAAATTTGGGTCAGTGAAGTCTTTATGTCACCAAGAACCTATGGCTTTCCATTCATTCTGGAGAGAAAAAGTAATTTATACTGGATTAAGATCATAATTATGATAGGATAAAGGTATACAAGATTGAAAATGCATGGATGAACTCAGCATGTCACTGTGATGCAAAATGTGATTTATTGTGTTTTTCTGTCAGGTTGCTACAAATATCACATGGGGCATTCAGCCCCAGCCCATGCCTGTGCCAGTGTGGGTTATCATTCTGGCTGTGCTAGCAGGGTTACTGCTCCTGGCTGTTCTAGTGTTTGTCATGTACAGGGTAAGTCCTGTGTCTGGGCGGTTTTGTGTCATTTGCTTTTCCCTGCTAGTGATGTATTCATAGAGTAACAGCACTTTGCAGAAATGCCTTGCTCCCCATATCATCTGAATCTGCTAAGCTTTTGGAATAACTGTAAAAGCTTTTCAGCTTTGTCAGGAAGCAGCTGAATAGAAGAGCGTGTCTGTGATGGTGCTGAACTCAGTTTTAGTTTTTTAATATATTAAAAATATTTACTGTCTTTGGAGGTCAAAAATGGGGGAAGAGAGTGAAAAGACAGCTTAATCAGTTAAGACCTGATGATGAAGGAAAGGGAAAGGATATGTGTTTGTTCTGCAAGTCACAATGCAATTTCTTCTTTGTTCTCTGAATCACAGATGGGCTTTTTCAAACGTGTGAGGCCACCTCAGGAAGAACAAGAAAGAGAGCAGCTGCAACCACATGAGAACGGGGAGGGAACATCAGAAGCTTAAGCAGAGTTTTATCTGTAAGACATTCTGAAGTGTACACTTGCCTACATCCTGGTTACAAATATTGGCTTCCCCCTTCATGAGCAAACACTCAGCACTGCAGAGCTGCTGGTCTCTGATGTGCAAAGCAAGGGCAAAACACTTAAACCCCTCTCCTGCATTAATGCTGTTCCTGCCTGCCACTAACACACCTGCACTGACCCCAGGGACAAACTTCAGTGACAGCAGTGCTGGGATTCTGCTTGCTGGGACACAGGATACATCATCTTTTCTGGTCCATGCACTGACTCTCCATGAATTGCTACCCAGATCCTGCAGTTGCCCTTGGAGCCAGCAGCCTCCAGAGGTGCTGGCTGGATTCCATGGTTGGTTTTGGTTGGAGTACACTACATTTCATTGCCTAGCTCTTGAAAGTCAGTTGCACAAAAAAAACAAAGATGAATGTAGCTTGTTTTACAGTACTGAAGATTGTTCTTTACCCATTAGCTCTGATGATGACGTTTTTCTCCTGCTCAAGAGATAGGAAATATTCAGTGGAATCATTCACAGCTGATAGGTATCTCAGTTCTGCACACCAGTCATCTGTCTTGCGGTTTCTCTCTAGACCTTACAAACACTGTTCTCCAGGTTTTGGGGCTCTTACTGTAGGGATTGAGCCTGCAAGCACCAAGTGAGGGACAGAAATCTGGGGCTGATGTACTTTCTGTGGGACATGAGGAAAATATTCAGGGCAAGATCCCAAGACTCTGCTGTGTATTTCCACAGTGCAGGATCCAGGTGTTCCACAGAGTTCTTGGCACCATGGATGCATTCATGCCCTGCCAGGGACAAGATGCTGGGCTGTGGCTGCCAACAGACATGTCTGAGAAAACCCTCGGTGCCCGCAAGTCAAACCTGTGCAGGGTTTGAAGGCTGTAAATTACTTGGATTGTGTTTTGGTTTCTGGCAGGGCACAGTGTGGCACAGGTGACCTGGTGCACTGCAGGGAAGATGTCAATCCTCACTTTTCCTGGTTGCCCATGCCCAGGTGCAGGATGGAGTGGCACAGGGGCTGTTCACACCAGGCTCTCTGCCAGCCACATCCATGGATCTGGATTACACCTGCACTTCAGCCACTCTCACACCTCCCTCACCTCCTGCCCCCAGAGAACAGTGAGTCCAACGAAGCAGGGAAGAGCTGGCAGTGCACAAGGGTTCAAAAACTAAAGGCTGATTTGGCTTGTTTCATTTCACTCATTCATTGTTCCATGGGCTTGTTTCCTTGGATTCATTCATTGTTTCAGTCCCTGCATGTTTCATTGCACAAGACATTTCATTGCACAAGACATTTCATTATGTTCAATGCATTTCATTGCCAGAAAAGACACTAAATATTTGGATCCATTGCTGGTTTTTGAACATACCAAAAGGTCAGTGGTTTAAAGCCATGGGTTTGCATCACTCTCAGCTTATTTCCCTCACCATTGGTGTAGTGAAAGGGAACTTCTTACACTGATTGAGACAAGAGCATTGTCTCTGCATTTCAGCAGACAAGGAACTGCAGAGCAGGAGGTTGTTCAGCTTGCAGCCACAGGTTGCACAGATCCTACAATGGACATACCTGAACCATTACTAAGGTGCCTTCTATGAGGTGTGTTTATTCTCTTTCCCAAAAAGAGAATAAATTACACTATAAATTATAAATTACATGACACTCCCTGTGTGCAGCCAGGCACGCAAAGGAAAACTTCTACTGTTCTTACACCAGTGAGATTTCTATGTAGACAAGCTCTTGAAAGGGCAAAAACTCTGGTTTGGTTTTGTACCTTGAGGTTTTTGTTCATTGCTGCATCTCCCCCATAAATACAGCAGTGCTCACTAAAGCCAGAACTTTCTGAAATGAGCAGTTTGTTTCAACTCTGGTTTCTGCATCCTTTCAGGGGTTGAAAATCCACCAATGGCTTTTGTTAAATCCATTTTTACTTGCTGATCCGTGATGGCATCTGAGAGCACTGAGTCTGGGGGGGCCAGTATGTTCACCAGATATAGGCTTCCATATTTATCCATGTACATGGGTTGGGTTTAGACAGTTTGTTTAGATAAAATTAGTTCACATGAAAGGGTGTAGGGCATGATTCTGCTTTCACTGAACTTTCAAGGTCTTCAGTGTGGCTAATATCTTATTTTTGTCTGTATTTTTAGTATTGTTACTAGTAATGTAGTAGAGAGCCAGGAGTCAGGCTTTGATCCTGGCCTCAAAATGTGACTTTGGTAGAGCAGCATTATTTTCAGTTTCTTCCATGGGCTTGTGGTTCTCATGCTTTGTCAGCTGATTATCTGTGTGCAAGGAGCTTGGTTTTACTCAGTCTTAATCTCAGTAGGGTAAGAGGTTTAAGAGCCTGCCAGACAGATTATAGCTCTAATTCCTCCGTGTGTGCTTTCATTACATGTACACTCCATGGTGACTTGAAATTTATTAGACTACTTGCATGTGTAGGCTTGGTTAGGAGGTGAAAAAGAGTATTTAAATAAAAATCATGGTCAAGATCCCTCCTGCTCACATGGATTGCTAATGTCAGTGCTAACTGCATCCTAATTTTACTGGAAACTCTCTTTTTGCTAATTTTCAGGATAAGAAGGTACATTTTATTGGTACAACTGCTGTAGCTGTAGAAAGTATCTTCCTTTTTTGAAGTTACATAAAGTAAGACTTATTTAAGTGATTTTTTTATTTCTTGCCTTCTGCTGAAGGATGAAAACAAATAGTTGCTTCTTTCATGTCCATTAATTTCCAGTTAGGTTCAAAAGACCACAGTAGCATATGTAAATGGAGTATACAGGTTACTTAGCATAGATGTAACACCTCAAATTCAACTTAAAGTAGCATTTGTGTTTCAGGGAGATTCCAAACTGGAAATTTTCCTGAATGGGGGTGCAGGAAACTTTTGATAGGGTGTTCTAGATTCAGCAATAAGAGTCCAGATTATGTATGTACTTGTGTCAATATAAATTTTATACTGGTTTAGAGGCATTGATGTATTCTTACAGCAAGTACTGTAGAAGGATGTTAAAGATTTTTAAGAAACTTTAGAAAAGGTATTTTAGAATGAAATTAATGCCTTTGAGTCAAAATTTGTATGCACATGGTGCATACTGGAAGCATTTAAAAAATACAAGTACAGTAACAGAGAATTAGCCTTCTTTTGAGAGCTATGTTTCAGGAGCAGATTTTTTATAAATATAAAATCAACAGCTATGTAATTATTTAGACAATAAGAACATTTTAAAAGAGCTATATCTTTTATAATGAAATATGAATTATGTAAGTACTCCAGTTTGCAATTAATGCAGCATCTCATGATCAATACTGAAAAGTGATTTATATTACAGAATGCATATTATCTATTACTATAGTTGACAATATTTAGAAAATGTAAAGCAAGGAACCTAATTTATAGGTTTACATTTCTTTCAAGAAACTATGAAATTGTGGAAATAGCTTTTGTTTAAGCATGACTGTAAAGTCAAATATGGCTATATTTATCAACATAATTTGAAATCTTTGAGTAAGTTTGCCAAGTTATCAGGGTTTTTTCTGTTTTAAATCTTGATCTACACATTGATCTCCAATTCACATAATGCTTGTGGCAACTTTCTAAAGTTTCCTACGTGTGCTCTTTCTTTATAAAACATTTATTCCAAGCAAAGGTATCAAATATTTAGTTGTTTCTAAACTTGAGTCCTCGCTTAAATAGTCTTAAACGGTATATTGAAAATATTTCAGCTATGATCAGCATGCCTTTGGTGATTTGAAGGAATCATGCTGCACTTAGATTTTTGCAGCATTTGGGTTTGTTGTTGGTTACCCTGACAGAATCCTGGAGTATTTTATCCTCCACTCTCCCAGACAGTCTCAGAGCAGCATTACACTGGTTTTTGGTTAGTCTGGACCAAAGAGAAAAAAACAGGTTTTGTCTTTGGTCCAGCCTAATGTGACCCTTTGAACATGATTCTTTGTGTCCAGTGCTGCTGGCTGATAATGATTTGGGAAAAAAATAAAAAATTATTACAGAAAAACAGGACTCTGAAAAATAAAAAGGGTGATGGCAGGGCCCAGAGGAGATGATTTTGGTTTGTTCCTGAGGCGTGCAGAGCTCTGTTGGCAGTGGCCCCTGTCACAGGCAGATGCCACAGCTGGGATCATG
Source organism: Zonotrichia leucophrys gambelii (assembly GCF_028769735.1). NCBI lineage: Eukaryota > Metazoa > Chordata > Aves > Passeriformes > Passerellidae > Zonotrichia > Zonotrichia leucophrys. Next base: position 14,115,350 of record NC_088177.1, read on the forward strand.
GTTATTGCTGAGTTCTGTGACTCCTGTGGGATCTGAACTCCTTGGATGGGATGGTGGTTATTGCTGAGCTCTGTGGCATCTGGACTCCGTGGTACTGAGTTTTCAGCCTCCAGCCCTCAGGTGCAATATGCCATGGTCCGGCCTAGCTCACTGCTAGGCCTCTGCCCACTTTTGCTGGCCTAAGAATGGCCGTGGTGTTTCCTTCTTTGTGGTGTTTCCTTTTTTTTTTTGTGAGGACCTTGCAGAGGCAGCGTGCTCACTGGAGGTGATGGATTAATTAATTAATTAATGATGCTGTTGGAAGCCTTTGATCACCCACATTGGGTGAAGCTTGGTGTATATTCTAAAGTGTGTCCACTACTAACCCGTGAGTGCTTCAGAACCACCTTCTTTAAGGCCACGGTGGAAAATTTGACTAAAGACTATAGAATAACGGGGTTGAGTCTGTAGTACTACTGCTGTGGTTGTGGTATTTAGGTCTGTGTTTTCCCAATGTGTAGAATTTTAACACAGCACAGGAAATCTAACCTTTCATGCAATGGCTTTCTCCAGATATGCTGCATTAAAGGTGAATAACCTGACCCTTGGCTTTTGCAAAGTAACGGAAGATTTCATGTAGCATTTTGCATCTTAAAAAAATCCTCGTACAGGTTTTGCTTTTCTAGTCCATGAAGGAAACCTGTATTTGCTATGATACAAATATGCTGAAAATGTAACATTTTCTTTCTTCATAATGGATTTTTTTGCCTTTCTTTTGTGTTTGCTTGTGCATTAAATCAGTAGAGCATTATTTGCACAAGCAGAAAATTAACATACTAATGAGAGTGCTGCATTTTATGTTTCTTTGTCATGCAGTAAATACTTGCAGGATAAATGGGAATATTTTCAGTTACTATGAACTTGTTTCAAAGGTCTTCGGTACATTTAAGGAGAGCAATATACATTTGAAGTCACCTTATTTTGTATTAAATTATAAATTGTGCAAAGGAGGGGGTGTTGTGGCACAGTAATTTTGTACTGATATGAAATGTATAGCTATTAAAGCTATGGTTTGCTTTTTAACTCGTTCTTTTCATCCTAATGCAAATTTGAGTGTTTTTATTAGGTTGTATTTTTCTATGTATATATATACATTTTCAAAATACTATGATTGGGTAAACTGAAAAATGTAATTATTGATTTGATTCTGATATTTAGAATTTTGGAATAAAATACCTCTTAATCTCAATCAAGAAATTCTGTTGTAGGCTTGTTTTTGTTTGGGTTTTCTTAGGTGTATTTTTAAAATGCATTTAATTCACCAGAAATATTTCATAATATATGTTTGTACTCCACAATTATGTGCTAAATTCAAAAACCTTACATTTACACAGCTTTTAAGTTTGCACCTCAAGTGGTACCTTGAGTCAAAAAATCTTGTAATCAAAGCAAGAAAAATGATCTAGTCACAAACTACATACTATCACCATAAAACTGATTTCCAGCAGAAATTTCTGGATGATAGAAATAAATATTTTAGACTTTATAGGTGCCACATTGCTGTAGAAAATGGTGATATCTTGTCCTGAAGTTAGGAAAATTCTCAGAGAGGTGGAGTTTCTTTCCTTGTATTTTTATTCTCATTTAATCTCAGTGTTACATTTTTTCTGATTACCAGTCATATTCACCTTGTGTGAGTGGGGTGACAGCAATATTTTGTGTCACAATAAAGGCACACGTGAGTGTGTTTTACTGATAAAAGAAACAGTGAAAAATAAATGTGATTGTGAACACTTCAGAAAAACTCCAAACTAGTGAGTTCCCTGGCTTGCTAGTAGAGAATTTGTTAACCTAAAGACAAGAGTAATAAAGGAGACAGAAAAGATGAAGATCTGATATTTGTGGTTAAATTAACAACTTCCATTGATGTCACAGTAGCTGTACCTGGTGTAAGAAACACAACAGCAGCAAACATGTTTGTTAAAAGCCAAATGTGTCTTTTAGCCTTTGTTCCACACACCTTGCAGCCAACACAGGCCTGTTAAATAATCCTGGTGAATAAGACACCTGCACTTGGATAGCAGCACAGGGATCACTGCATCTGCCTAGCAGCTCCAAATTAATACATTATTATTGAGAAATTAGTGACAACAGCTGTATCATTACAGGAACAAGGCAACAGAATTTTTCAAATTCCCATTTTATGGTGCAGCCACCTGAGGTAAGATGGTGGCCCATGTCCTGAGGTAATTTTCATTTACACCACTGCACTGGAGCTATGCTGCTGTACTTCCACTCTTTGCACACCTGAATGATACTTTACTATGCGTTTTGATCATTAGTTGGTTTGTAAATTAATTGCTAATACATTAATTCTTTACTGCATATCAGTACATTAATATTTTTTAATCCCTGGTTCAGGCATTCTCAAGAACATTTGGTGAACAATTGGAAATAATGTGAAAAAATATTTACAGGAACTTCTCAGCAATAGATTGTCTGATCTGCATAAAGAATTGAGGTTAGTGCTGTCAGCTGCCCATCTTCTCACAAGGTATTTTTCAATCTGTTCTACTGCATCTTCCTGATGAACCTCCTGAAAGTCTGAATTATTACCCCTTGTGACAAACACACAGAATATGCTGACTAGGTTTGCAGGACACAGAACACACCTTGAAAATGTGATAAGAACATTGACACTAAAATACCCCATTGTAATTTACATTATTTGTAATTTTACATGCAGACCAGGCCTGTGTGGTACTGCTTTTGAGAGTTTTGCAGAGTCCATACAGATTGACATTTCTGTGTCATTTGTGCACACACTTTCAGCCCTGGCAGAACAGCAGATGCCAAGTTCAGTGGTTGATGACAATGGCTGCAATTTGTTTGCAATTTGAATGTATAACAACCTTTAAAGACTGCAGGAGTTACTACTGGACACAATTCCTCAAGAGAATACTCAGGTAGTTGAAATAAATTACTACAGACCTTCATTTATTCAAAGAAAATTTGTTCAAGAAGAAAATTTTGATTGTGTTTATATTTTTGCCTAAATTAATGTTATTATGTACCCTGATTTTTCCTAGTAATTTTTCTAAATGTAGTGCAGACAATTAATTTCCACATGTTATTCCCCATTTGGAGCAATTTTCAAGAAAGCTTTTATCACCCATTTAACAGATTTCTTTCCCCCTAGAACTTTATAAATGAATAATTGTGCATATTCATATCATCAACATTAATTTAAAATGTTCCAGCTGCCAAGCTGGTTCAACTATTCCTCTGCAAATAATTTATATCTTGCTAAAAGCTCACGTCTGCAAACATTTGGGAATGGATTTGTGATCTGCCACACCCTCAGTCACCAGACAAATTCCTGAAAAAAAGGAAGCCCAGAGCAGCAGCAGCAAGTTTTCTGCAGGTCCCTTTTCCCACCTGGGACCACACAGAGTTGCAGGGAATCCAAAATTAATTCAGCTCCAAGAGTGGCTGTGCAGGAAGAGCCACTTTTCCTTCCCAGTGCCCACATAAAATGTTGAAATAGAAAGCTGGGTGAGAGGATGTTAATTAAGCAAATAGGCACTGAGCATGTCTGCTCCACTAAAAGGAGATTTATTTATTTTTTTTTTTATGAGCTCCTGGAGGAATTTCACATCAAATAAATGATTGTTTTATTTGTCTGGTTTTTGCGGTCCTTTGCTGCCTTTCAAGAAAGGTCCTATAAAATGAAATCAGGTTTTCATGGCAAAGGTTTTTTTGGTGCTGATTAAGAAAAAGAGATTGATAGATTGACAATAAATAACAGTATTGAGAAGTACCTGCTGAGGAGGATGTGCGTTTCCCCACTATCCTGCAAGCAGTGACTGCTCCAAAATGGTGCCAATGGACTATCAGCATCTGCAATAAAAGCAAATTGTATTTCCTGTGTCAATCCCAAATCTATTTCAAGTCATTGTTAATGGCAGTGAAGTAATTACATTGTACTGTGTAGAAAGATGTGGAGGCATAAGGAAAAATGTATTTTTATTAGATTTTATAAGAGATACATTGAAAATATGCACAGTAACCTGTCAGTTCTTCCTTTCAGTATGGGCAAATTTATATCCTGCTATAGTTTGTGACTCTATTCCTTCTGTTTCTCTTTCAATGAAGAAATTTTCTATGATCTGAAAACAACATGATTTGGCCTAGTATGTTATAGTGTCTAAAATAAACCTTTTATTTGACTGATCTTTGTTTGTTAAAAGGCAATTCAAGTAATTTTATACTTTCCAAAGAAGTTTCTATTCACCATTTCAGCATCCAGTGAAGATTTAATGTCAGCCTGTTCTCTAAGTGCTTACAGAGAATGGGATGTTGGTCTCCCTGGAATCCTGGCATGGGCAGGAGTGATCCTAGTGTGTGCTCAGCTCCCAGGGACACAGGTTGGGGTTGCCCCCCTGCTCTGGGGCACTTTGGTTTGTCTGGATGTACTCCCCTTCCTTGGGTTTTGGGTTTTTTTCCAGCCTTATCTGCTGCGAGCACTGCAGTGGTACTCCAACCTGGGCTGTGTGGATACATCCAGCTCCCTCAGCCCCTCCTCATCAGGCATGTGTTCCAGTCACTGTGACAGCCTTGAAAATGACATTACACCTCCTAAAGCCTTGATCCTGCACACAGCCATCTCCCTGCCTCCTGTGCATGCTTATTCCTATCAGCAGTCCCTGATATCCAACACTGCACCGATCAGCAGTACAGAGAACAAACATTCTTAGCTCTCCTGAATGTATTTTTTACAATTAAGGATGCACATTAGTAAAACTGGAATGTGTGTACATGTGTTTGTGAGGCCAGAGAAGGGGAAGGCTCTGGAGCACAAGTGAGATGAGGAGCAGCTGAGGGAGCCGGGCGTGTTTATCCCAGAGAAAAGGCGGCCCAGGGGAGACCTCGCCGCTCCTGCAGCTCCCTGAAAGCAGCAGCAGCAGCAGCAGCAGCAGCAGCCAGATGGGCTCAGGAGGAGAGGACACAGCCCTAAGCTGTGCCAGGGGAGGCTTAGGCAGAGTTTTTTCACAGAAAGGGTGATCGGACATCGGAACGGGCTGCCCGGAGAGGCGGTGGAGTCACCATTCCTGCGGAGTCACCATGCCTGCGGGTGTTTCAGGACAGCCTGGAGATGGCACTCAGCGCTTGACACGGTGGTCTTGGGCCACAGGGTGGACTCGGTGACCTCGAAGGCCTTTTCCAGCCCAGTGGATTCCGTGGTTCTGTGGATCTGTGGGTCACTGACACCGCGGCTGCCCCGCGGCAACAAGTGCGGGGGGCGATGCGAGCGGGGCGGCCTCAGAGCAGTGACACCCCGGGCACCTGGAGGAGGGGGGTGGTGACATCCCGGGCACCTGGGGGAGAGAGGGGGCGACACCCCGGGCACCTGGGGGAGAGAGGCGGTGACATCCCGGGCACCTGGGGGAGAGAGGGGGCGACATCCCGGGTACCTGGGGGAGAGGGACGGTGACATCCCGGGCACCTGTGGGAGGCGGCCCCGCTCGGCCCCGCCCCGGCACGTCGGTCGGTGGGCGGGCGGGCAGCGCCGCTGCCGCAGCAGCAGCAGAGCCGGGCCCGGGGCCGCGGGTGCGGAGCGCTGCGCCGGCCGCGCTCCCGCAATATGCCTCCGCTGCCCGCGGGCTGCTCGCCATGCCGGGCACCTGCGGGCGCCTCTCCGCGCTGCTCCCGGGGCTGCTGCTGATGGTGGTGATGATGATGATGATGGGGAGGCCGCCCCCCGCCACCGCCGCCGCCGCCGCCACCCGCCCGCAGCAACAGCGAGCGGCGCTGCCCGGGGGCGCCCCCGCCGCGGCATCAGGTACAGAATCCTCCTCTGTATGAGGTACCGACCCCATCCCTTCATCCGGTACCGAACCCTCTTCTGTATGAGGTACCCTGCGTCCGGTACCGACCCCATCCCTGCGTCCGTTGCCGACCCTTTCCCCGCATCAGGTACCGAACCCTCCTCTGCATCAGTTACCGTTCCCTTCCCTGCATCCTGTCCCGACCCTTCCCCCGCATCCGGTACCGACCCCCATCCCTGCATCCGGTACCGACCCTTCCCCTGCGTCCCCCTTCCCCTCTGCGGGATGGCCGCTCCCCCCCGGGATCGGGCACTGATCCGCACCTCGGGCTACCCGAGCCCGGCCTTGGCCATTGGGGCTCCAGGGATTCCTGCTGCTGGCAGGAATGGCCCCAGGGAGACAGCCGAGCGTCCGTGGAACAGAAATGTATATGTGTGTCTCATAGTCGGGTGTTTATTTCCGTGTATGTTTCTGTGGATATTTCTGCGTCGCTTTAAAAATAACCCAGCTGCTACGTGTGCGAGCATCTTGAGCCTGTCAAATGAGTGATGGGGCTGCTGAGCTCGTTAGTTTTTGCAGCCCCTCTGCAGATGCTTACCCAAGACCACGGGAATAATGTGCATGTTTCAGCTTCAGGCCTTGGTTTTGCAGCCAAATATTTGGGGGTACCCCTTTGCAGAGCCAGAAAGAATGATGAGGTATCTGTGCTGTCATCTGGTTTAAAAAATATATATATAGTCTGAAGTTTAGTGGCTCAAATGAGGATAAACCCAGTGTTTTTCTTGCCATACTTCCTTTCACCAAAGAATTTCAAGATGGTTTCAAGCATGAATTAAGACCTTTTAGCACCAAGGCTCCATTTCAGCATATCACTGGAGCATATGTTCATTTTTAGCATATAGGCATGCATGCTTCTCTTTCCAGCTGACTTCAGGAAGGTATAAAATGTGCTTAGTTTCAGGCAGATGGTTAATATTTTCCTGAATTCAAGCCAATTTGCAAAGCTGCTGAAGTATATTTGTTAATTAGGAAATACAAGCAAAGATATTTAAATTGCAGTATTTGCTTGCAACTCCTTTAAGATGTAGGACAAGTAACTAGATTTGATAGAAAATGAACAGAGTCTTAAATTTTTTTCTTTATACACTCTTAAAATGCCTTGATTTGCTCTTCAGGTCTTTTTTGTGTGGCTTTGGGTTTGTTTTTATTATTATTTTCCAAACATTAAAACTGTAGCATTTTGAAGAAGTGAAGAAGGACATTTGATGAACATCTTGGTCCTTGTTTTTTTTTTTTTTCATTTCCACTGATGATTTTTCATTGGTTTGCTTCTTATCATAATTTTAGTAGGATATACCATTAATCACCAGCAAACACCACTTAAAAGGCATTGGCAGCATTTCTGACTTGGACAGTGAACATTTTGCTCATTAAAAATTGAGTGCCAAAAAAAAAAAACAAGGATAGTTTTTCTGATTCAATGATCCTCTTTGGTTTCAGGTATTGATTTCTTTTCCAGAAGCTCTGTTACCTTATCTCCTTCAGCCCTGGCCAAGGTCTTTGTTGGTATCTAACATTTTGATGCCTGTTCTCTTGGTTTGCTGTTTTTGCAGGCCCACGTGCCCAGCTCTTGCTGCTTTCTTTTATTTGCTTATTTGGCATCACAGGTTCTGAGGTATGAGAGTCCAGAAAGTGATTTCTAGAAATCACTTTCATCATGTTCACTCTCAATTTATGAATATTAAAAATTATAATTTGAGTTGTCTGCATTAATGTTCGGCTTAAATATAGTTAAAGGGTTTTTTTCACTTGCTGGCTGGATTTCTAAATGATCTTGATTAATATTTTTTTATTTTAAAAAAGCTGAAAAAAGTCAATGGTAGACTTTGAGAAATATAAGCTAATTGCTGCTCTGAAACTTTTATTTCTCTGAAGAAACTACTAACCACCTTTGACTTTTTTGTGTGGCATTTCAGCAAAGCATGTAAGCAATTTTTGCTTTATTGACATTTTGGACGTTTTTAGAAGGAGAAGGGGACTCCAGACCTATCTATAATGGACACTAATGTCTTTTTGTGTTAAATGCTCAACAGCTGCCAGGTAGGAGGGCTAAATGGCTGCTGCCTTTCCAGCAGAGCCATTGCTCAGGGCAAGGGGCCACTCCTGCACCTGCAGGGGCTGGAGGCAGCTCTGCCTTCTGCCAGCCTGGATTTGGGGTTGTGCAGGGTGATGGAGACCGAGAGAATTTGGGTTTGTGCAGGGTGATGGGGACTGAGGAAGAGTCTGCCTGAATTTGGGGTTGTGCAGGGTGATGGGGACTGTGGAGGTTTATCCTGCCTGGATTTGGGGTTGTGCAGGGTGATGGAGACCGAGAGAATTTGGGTTTGTGCAGGGTGATGGGGACTGAGGAAGAGTCTGCCTGAATTTGGGGTTGTGCAGGATGATGGGGACCGAGAGAATTTGGGTTTGTGCAGGGTGGTGGGGACCCCAGAGTGAGGAGGAGCCTGCCTGAATTTGGGGTTGTGCAGAGTGATGGGGATGGAGGAAGAGTCTGCCTGAATTTGGGGTTGTTCAGGGTGATGGGGACTGAGGAGGAGAATGCCTGAATTTGGGGTTGTTCAGGGTGATGGGGACTGAGGAGGAGAATGCCTGAATTTGGGGTTGTTCAGGGTGATGGGGACCCCAGAGTGAGGAGGAGCCTGCCTGAATTTGGGGTTGTGCAGGGTGATGTGAGCCCAAGGAGGTTTATCCTGCCTAGATTTGGGTTTGTTCAGGGTGATGGGGACCCCAGAGCTGCCCAGCAGAGGAGGCTGATCCTGCCTGGGCACAGGGCAGGGCTGGAGCTCTCAGCCTGCTGCCCTTTGACGTGTGTTCCCCTATCGATGGCCCTGTTCTGTCGAAGCTCATTACAGCGTTTTACAGATCAATTCCCTCCCGGATTAAGCGGCTCCTGCCGCTGGGATGGCTGTGCTGGCTGAGGAGGGATGCTGAAGTCAGCACAGCTGTGTGCAGAGTCTGGGGTGCTCACTCTGTGCTCACAGGGAGAAGGTAGTGGCACTTCATGACTTTCTGTTCATCTCCCTTTTTTCCCCTAAAAACATCAGCAAACTTGCCCCTGCCAAGAGAAATAAGTTCTATAAGAAAGCAGAGGACACATCCAAGAGGGGCCCAGTCCATGGAGTTATTCTGACTGGTCTCATCTCACAGATTCTTCTTTAATTTCCAAAATTAAGAAGAAAATAAAAAAATTGGAGAGCAAGAGAGACAGGTCTCTCTGGTTAGGGTGGTGATTGCTGGAGTGGAGAACCTGCCCTGGTTCTTCCTTATTCATAGTGATTTTTGCATTTTCCTTGTGGCAGTTTGGAAATCCGGGCTCTGGTGTGCAGGAGCAATTGGAGAGAAGCCTCTGGGAGCCTCAGATATTCATCATCGAGGTCAGCAGGCTTGAGCACAGAATTCAGTGAATTATAGTCCTGGCTCTGATCCAGGCCAATCTGGTTTTGTTTTCCATGTTCCCTTTTCTTTATCTTTATTGAGGTGCATTCTTCACAGGAGCTGAGAGTCACATTCTTTAATGTCCATGAGACTTGGGCTATCCTGATGTGGGGCATTATTATTCCCTTTCTAATGCAGATATTGCTCTATAAATAGAGCAGAGACCACTAATTGAATAAGTGATGGTTATCTGTATCAGCTCTGGGGCAGGCAGGTCTGACATGCACTGAATGAGCAGCTGCAGAAAAAGCAGCTGTGTCAGTGGCAACTGTCACTTTGCACAGGGTGACATACAGCATCTTCATCTTGGAGGGTTTTTACCATGTTGAGACATTAAATTAGACTTGAACAATATTTTAAAATAAGTTTGGGGTTTTTTTTCAAGTGTGAGTAGTCCTTTTACCTTTTGTGATCCCAGCATGAACAAGAAAAACCTTGCCCCGTTATTTGTTATAGACCATGCCCAATCTGCCTCTCGGTCCAGAATTCAGGGGAAAAGGAGTTTATCTTGATTTTGTGATTGTTTTTTAAATTATTTTTTATGCAGATGGCTTTGCATGCAGTGGGGAGATTAGCTTGGTTCTGTGGGGTGAAATTCAAAAGCTGTAGCAGCTAACAGCGGTGCTGAACAAAGGAGAGGGGGGATTTGGAATTGCTCTGTGCATTTATTTGTTAATACACAAACCCCTGTTTGTGGAGACAGATGAGATAAATATGTGATTGTTGACAAACCCAGAAGAAAATCAGAGATTATTTTTTTACCTGCTGGAGACAAATGCACTGCCTGGATGCTGCCTGTGGAATTTGGGTCTGAGCCCATGTCTCAGCACTGTCTGCCTGCATGTGGTGATCAGTGGCTGCCTGATGTGAAGCTGTGCTGCAGACAAGTCATTTCTGGCTCAGAGTTTTCTAAACTCTTTTCTATGTTGTCTTAGTTTCCTCCTACTGGAATGATCAGGAAGAATTTCTCATGCTTCCTTTTTATTTGAAGAGAAACACCAAAAGAGAAACATTTCTCCAAAACAACATGTCTGTGTGATTTACTGCTTTTTTAATCATGGTGTTCCCTGTTTCTTGCTGTAGAATATTTTGTATATTGGTGTGTAGCTGATACTAATACTTGGGTATTTAGAGGAGCATTTGGTTCTGATATCTTGTTACATGTGTCTGGGTTTGAATTTGAGCAACAACACATAATAATGCACTTAGCCCCATGGTGTAGTGTGTTCTTTGTCACTTGATGGAATAATCTCTGTGGTTTGCTGTCCCCAAAGTCACTGGATTGGGGATTAGTAGGGCAGCAATCAATCCAGTTTTGTTTTAGAGCTTTTGTTGCAGTCAGATACCACAGGAAAATGAGGGAGGAATTAAAAGCTGTGTGGGAGATTCTTTAGCATTCCAGTAAGGAGGAAATTCAGTCATTTTCATGGCTCAGCAGTTATGTGGGATACAGTTCCTGCTCAAGGAGCCAGGGCTGTCTGAATAGAGGCTTCTGATCAGAGCTGGCATTATTTTTGTTTTATACCAGCAACAACACAACCCTCTTATCCTGGAATATAACTGGTGTCAGGGAAAAGGTTTATGTTCAAGTTAGCAGTGCTACGTGCATAGCCCAGCCAAATGGTTTAGTGATTTAAGATAATTCCACCTATAGAAATCAGCTCAGAAAATGGCCTTTGATCTGCTGTTCATTTTTCTCAGGATTCCCATCCTCTGGTGTTTGCAGTGTTGGCTTCTGAGCCAGGTGAGAAAGAATGCAGGACTTGGACATGTCCTGATTTGCTGGAGATGATGTTCTTAAGTGTCTGAGCTTTCTGTGCTGCTCTAAGACTTGGTAATGCAACAAAATACCAGGGAGGGCATTAGGACACTAATGAGAGGGGATGAAGCATCTGCAGCTGGAAATGGGAATGAATAAGGAAAAAGAAATGTTCATAGATGCACGTGCTCCAGGATGTAGGTCACTCAGTTGCCAGCACAAGAAAAAGAGGAGTTTGGGGTTTTTCATGGTGAAAAACACATGAAAAAATATGTAATAAGTTTTTTGGGGATTTTTTTCGGAAGAGAATCTGCATAAAAACAGGGATAGTGAGAAGCTCTGAAGAGTGACACATCTCTCCTGAGCTTGCTTTCACTGAAGCCTGTAATACATCATACAGCATCATGTTCTATACCTCAGAAAGCTTGATTTCAGCAAACTTGCCTTGATTGTAGTTTTCTTTGTGAGGAACGGAGAGAGACAATGTCTTTTTGAGAACTGTTGAGAGACACAATGTCTTTTAGCATTCATGGAATCAGGGTCCATGGATACACGGTCAGAAGTGGCAGGAAACAAGGGATTAATGATGGCAGGAAGGTACCCATTGCAAGGTGGTTGTTTCTGCAGCTCTTGTTTGTTTTGCTAAAGTTTGCTTCTTGTCAATGTGTTGGCAGAAAGTGCACCATCAAAGGGCAATTGCTATGTAAAAACATTCACAGAGTTACTGTCAGGCTGAGAATTTGGAATGCAGCTGCTATATGGGTCACTGGGGATCTGTAGCAAGCTTTCTCTGTGAACTAGCTCAGTAGATGAAGTCTTTGAAGACACAGGCAAAGATCTGAGAGGAAAGTTTATTCAAAATAAACTCAGTTCTTGGTGTGTCAAACTTAGCAAAACAGCACAGACTACTTTGTTGTCTTGAAAGTTGCATATTTTTACATCACTGTATCCATCTGTAGCGAATGGGGACTTGAGGCACAATGTGGCAGAGCAAATGTGTCCTCTTCATTACTCCTGATACTGTTCCATTCCTAATTCATAGGTTTTACATCTGGAGCACCCAGGTTCTGTGATCAACCATTCCCCTGAACCATCAGAGTTATTTTATTCTCAAATAACTCTCCTGTGTTCAGCAGGTTGGAACCACCAGGTCTGGCTCCTCCTGCTTAATCCTGGCTTTGCCCGGGGTGTTGAAACCATCAGGTTTGGTTCCTCCTGCCTAGTCCTGGCTTTGTCAGAGGTGATCCAGCACAGCTCCTGCATGAACTACCACCTTCCACACAACAAGAAGTTGCATTCAGCAGGCTGCAAAGCAGCTGTTGCATTTCCTGCCTTGCTTGTCTGGCACTGCTTGTGGCAGAAAACACGAGGTTTGAGAGCACTTCTCCTGCCAGCACAGGTTTGAGGGGAGGGTGTGAGTGTGCACAGCTCGACAACCAGGACTGGGGAAGGGTATCTGCTGGGAGAAGCTGTGCTAGGGAATTTGGGGTTGGGAAAGTTGAAGAGAATGGGTTCATCGTGCAGAGCTCCCTAAGCCTGGTGTTTAGTAGGGCAGGTTTCAATCAGGGTGTGACCGTGTTCACAGGGGTCTCAGGTTGAGGGAAGAGATGAGGATCTGACTCCATGTTTCAGAAGGCTGATTTATTATTTTATGATATATATTATATTAAAACTATACTAAAAGAATGGAAGAAAGCTTGCCTTCTGAGGAAATCCTAAGAATAGAAAAAGAAAGGATGATAACAAAGGCAGCTGTCTCGGACTCTCTGTCCAAGCCAGCTGACTGTGGTTGGCCATTAATTAGAAACAACCACATGAGACCAATCACAGATGCACCTGTTGCATCCCACAGCAGCAGATAACCATTGTTTACATTTTGTTCCTGAGGAAAGGATTTTTCATAAAAGATGTCTGTGACACTCAGGGTGTGCTCAGCTGGGAGAAGCATTCCAGATCCCTTCAGCAGAGCTGGGTTCCTGGGAAAGGGGAAGGGCAGTCCTTCCAAACTCAGCCTGCAGCACAGAGCACATCTCCCTTTCACATCTACACCAGGCACAGAGGGCAACCTTTGAGCAGCTTGTTGCCCTGGAATCTGGGGGGATTTAGGTCAGGAAGGGATGACTTAGGTCTTCCATACAGGAGAGCGCTGATGGACTGTAGTGTGAGCAGGTTCTTGCTCTAGACCAGTGCTGAGTGTGGAGCACCCTCCAAAGTGCCTTAGCACAGCTTCTCAGCCAGAGTGCAGGGCTGTGTGTGCCACCAGCACTTCTGGCCAGTACCAGTACAAAACCACGTGCTGTGAGCTTCACAAGGAGCTGTGAGTGGTTTGTAGAGGATGTGGATAAAGTCTCCTCCAGTCTCAGCTGGACCAGCTGCCCTAACTTCCCAAACGACCCTGGCTGTAAGCACGTTGTGCATTGTTGTAAACACCACAGTGACAGTGGCAGGTCTGCAGCTCGTGGCACTTGCATGGCATCACCCTGGTGATGTGTGGCCGTGCCTGATGTAGCTCCTGGCAGCCATCTGTGTGCCCTGCTGGGGCGGACAGACCTGGCAGTGATGATCTTTCCTGTCTGTGTGTGCATAATTCCCCTAAGTCTCACCAAGGGCAGGCATGGACCCTTGTTCTTTCCCCTCCACTTCTTGTCCTTCTTTCTCTTCCCTGTTTATACTTCACCCTATGGACTCAAAGAGAGTCTCTGCTGTCTGAAAGAAGTCAGGTTCAGGGCACAATTGTCATAATGTGGAAATGAGGCAGTTGCATGGTCAGTTCCTCCTGCTGGACTTCCACATAACCCTTTCTCCAGCATTCTGCATTTACTGTTGACAGTGCCAGGTACAAAAGAAACTGCATTTCTACCAAGGGAAGAGGCAAGAGGTGGCCTCTCATTGAGATTACATGAAATGAAGTGTGCCTTGTGGTGGGTTAGAGAGCAAAAACCAGTTTTGTCCCTCTACCTTGTGATTTTTCCTCGCCCCATTTTGAGAAATGTGCTGGTTTTGGTGTGGGCCTTACCTGAGCCACTGGCAGCTGCACAAGTTAAGCTGCATGGCAGCTGTGGTGGGGGATGTTGGGTTTTTTTGTGTGTGTTGAACATGATGCAGTGCTTATAGGTATGAGTATGAGGCACGCACTGAGCCATGTGCATGAAGAGTTCATGAAACAGAAGAATAGAGAGAAACTCAGAGCTGCTTCAACTTGTCCCCAGAAGGCTGTGGTTGGTTGAAAGCCATGATTGATGTGAGCACTGCACCCCAGAAGTGCTCTGAGGTCTGTGGAGTGTTGTGGGAGTGATGAGGGCTCCATCCTGTGCCTTTTGAGTGTTGGTTTGGCTGCTTTCACTAAACACAGTGCGGCAGATCAGTTGGAGCACTGACTCATTGTGGTGCAGTTTATTGTGGAGAAAAGAGCTGAATTTAGGTGGGGTTTGTTTGTTTGCTTCAGTGTGGTCCTTAATAGTACCTCTGCCTCTTCTGGAATGTCTTCTTGTATCTCACATACTTTTATTTTCTTTATTTCTCATTTATCTTTTACCTGTATTTAATGCTTGAATTTTCCCACTGGTGTGTGCATGTAGCTTTCAGGGTTCAGGTTGTTTTAGTTTCAGTTCTTGGTGTGTCAAACTGAGCAGCCCTTTCATTACTCAAACTGATTTTACTTTCAGAATCATTGGTATTACTGTTTTCACTTACTGCAAGAGTTATCATGTAATGCCATGCAAGACAAAGTATATCTTTTTACCCCATTTTCCATACTGAGGCATGGAACTTGCATCAGATTGTGAGCTCTAAATTATCATAGGATGGTGTAGTCCAGGTAACACTTTCAGACAGATTTGCTAAATTATTGTTAAAAATTAAATGCTAATAAAAATTATTAGTAGTATTAAAATTAGCAGCTGAAATAAGTGAAGATGATGCTGGTTGGTTTCATTTGCTATGATTTGAGAGTAACTGAGGATCTGGGTGGGTGTTTAGGCTCAGGGGCCATCGGGGGCATTCTTAAAGCAGGGCTGGCACTGAACTCACACCTGGGAGCTCTTTGCTGTCAGGCCATGGAAGGCTGCAGGATTGGGGAACCTCTCTGGACAACCTATTCCTGTGGTTGTTTATCCTTAGAGAGAGAAGCAAATTCCTTGTCTAGTCAGATCCTTGCCTGCTGCTGGGAATTGTTGCCCGCCATGCATCTCAACAGAGCTCTTGGCCCTTTATCCCTGGTAAATTCCTGGGAGAGGGAAGGCTGCTGTTTAGGGCCCCCAAAACTTCCCTGTGCAAGGTTAAACAGGTTCATGTCCTTCATGTGCCTTCCCCCAATGCTAAAACAGGGACAAGGTGGAGTTACACCCTCTGCTGCAGATTTGGGGCTGTTCCATAAATATGATGCATGCAGTTGGCTCAATATGCTGAAATGGATGCTGGTTATGAATCTTGGCAAAACACCAAATCTATTTATTATTAATGACTCTGCATGAGCAAGGCTCCCAAATGAAACTGATTGGAACATTCTCAGGGAACTCATTTGCTGTGAGGTAGCAAATCTGGTTGGTAATTTCTATGTGCTAATCTGAGAGAAGGTCAATGATGTCAAGATATTTGGAAATATTGTCTGTTTTGCTGGGATGGAGAAGGATGTTCTTACCCTCTCCACCTATTATAGGCTCTAATGGAATTAAGATAAGCTTTTTCATGTAATTGTGGAAAATATTCTTCCTCTGTTTTGAAGCATTTCATTAAGTGACTGAACAGGAGAAATGAGTGGTTTTATGTTGGGTAAACGCAGGATTTTGGTAGATTGTGTGTTTAGAACAATAAAAGTTGTTAATAACATGAATTATGGCTTGTGATAAATATCACCGATGCTTATTCTATTGTTTCTGGGAGCAAAGGAGAAAACTTACTCTCACTGGGCTGCAGTAGAGAGTTTCTTTGGATTGTGGAGCACTGAGGTTGAGAAAATCCTCTAATTAAATTCAGCATGAGACCCAGTGAAACATTGGTGAGACCCTGCATAGTTTGGGTGCACTGTTGGGCAAAAGAATCCGTCATGGCTGTTTCCCTCTTAATTAGTTGTCAGCTTCCTTCTCCCCCTCTTGTGGCTTTTTTTGAGTGTTTTTTTCTTAAGGACAGTAGAGAAAACCTGTGCCTTGACAAGTCTGTCTGCTGGATTCTTCAGTGCTCCACGGCACAGATTGTCCCAGAAATACTTAAGGGGATTTGTTTCCCCCCAGTCCAGCTGGCACAATCTCAGAGGTGCTGAATGAACCTTGAGGATTTAGGGGGGGGGGAAAGAAATTGCTTACTGCCCCGTTCTTAGCCTGGGTGTCAACAAAACCATTTCCATCCTCCTGGAAAGGTTTCCATGGAGCTAAGTCGTTTTCCCATTGCTCCCTGCAGGACTTGGGGCACCTGCTGGGCAGGGAGAGCTTGTGTTGGTGCAGGAGGCAGCACAGCTGGGCCCTCAGCTGGCTCTGGAGGGCTTGGTGTGGGGCTGAGCTGCAGGCAGGCAGCGATGGCTCTGAGCAGCAGGGCCTGAGCCGTGAGCGCTCCCAGCTCTGCCGCTCTCCTGCATGGCATCCTTGGGCCTGAGGAGTTCTTGTGCTGCCAAGAATTCCATTGTTTTCCTCTATCCTGTGACCTGATGTGGCACAACTTTCTCTTTTTCTAAACCTTTTTAAGCTCTGAGCAATAATACCTATTTAAAATGAGTAGGGATCTGCAATCATTTTTCTAATACTTGGTGCTCTCTATTCTTTGTGTTTTTTCATCATTCACTTTATGAAACTCCACTTTAATGAAAATTTCTATATGAAAGAGACTGTAACTTGTTGGGTGCTCTTGCTTTGTTGCTGCAATGTGGATTTCCTAACTCTTGCAATAAAAAATTCCCATTCCACGTGTACAGAGCTACCCTTAGGGAATGTTGTCCTGCAAACTTTAAATTCTATTTTCTCCATATATGTCTTTATACATTGGCCTTCTTCCAAGGGATTAGAGGATCTTTTCCTGCAGGTGAAAGACAGACATTGCAGCAGCATTACAAATGTCTTTCTTGAAGGAGTGGTATGAGATTTTACAGCTTTAGGGGAAGGAAAGTATTCTCAGACAAGGGTAGTGAGCAGGTTGTTATTGAAAAATATCTCTGAATGCAACAGTGGTTGTCCTTTGCAATTAGTGAATAATGTGCACTAATGTTTGAATTTCTGGTCTGTGGATGCATGTCTGTCCTGGGGTTTCACAGCATTAAATGTCATGTTTGAACAGGTGCTGCTTTGTTTTCCTGTGATTTTTTTCCCCTCCTTCTGTCAAATTGAGGGTATGTTTAAAATTGCACAGGATTTTTTTCTGCCGATTCCACTCACAAGCCCCCACTAGAAATTCCACAAGACAGATCCTGTACCTGACGCATCAGGATTAAAAAAAAAAAAAAAAAAGATTATTCATGTTGCAAGGGTACTGGAATATTCTTTCTGTCCAAGTATATTGACTGTTAGAGGGTAGGTTTGACAAATAATTCTAAATTCTCTGCAAGAAATGGTCACATTTTGTCAAGATGCTGCTGCTCACTGATTTATTTTTGCTGTGTAAATGCTGAAAGTTTAATTGTGAAGTTCATCAGTGGGAAATCCACATTGTGTGCTTACCCTCTAATAGACATTTGCCCATTTTTCTTGAAGGTGTGTAATATATTGTGGGGTTTATATAAAAACTCCGTATTTAAAATAGAGTATTATGAAGATTTTATAATATTCCCTTTTGTACTTTTTCCCCCAATATTCTGTAACAAACTGAATTTTTAATATTTTCATTCCCTCAGCCCTGGTGCAAGGTAAAATGATACTGGCAGTGATTTAAAAAAAATGAAAGAGCAGCATTACAGGTTTAATATTAGCCAGTGAGTAATCTGAAATGAAAAAAATAACCTTATAATCGCCTCTGAAATGCCTGGGCAAAGCTGTTTTATTTTGTAGGTTTTGGGAGCTCTTTCTAGTATTTGCTTGCTCATTTTAATCACTTTCACTTGCTAATTTATCTCAATTTGAAAGGTAAATTTTATTTAAGATTTCATTCTTGTAACATTAATAATTTATCTCACTTAAATCAAATTACAGAGGACGATATTTAAAATAAATGACTCCTGAATAAGTGAAGCTCTGCAGACTGCAGCATTTCATCTTGTCTGCTGTCTGTCTGCCTTGCCCCAGGAAGGTGAATTTCTGCTTCAGTCTTCCATAGTAACCACGGCTCTGAGAGCCAGGCTGGCTGATTCAACAAAATAGCAGCAAATCAAAATGCAGAGTTGCTATGGTAATTTTAATTCTCATAGGTTTATTGTGTCCTGTGAGTTCCCATGTTCTGGCTCGGGTGGGGACACAGCCTGGTTTTAATTTGTGAAGAAGGCACAAATGGTGAAAAAACCATCTTGCAACTCCTCGCCAAACGAGTACCTTGCAGCAGTACATGAAAATTGTCCCAGTGAATGTTTTAAATGACATAAATGCCATGCAGTGTTGAAGGAATACAGGGGGGGAAAAATCCCATCTAACCTTCATGGCTGCTTTCCTGTCTGAATTTCATGGCTCTTGCTTAGGTAGCCCATAAAAATATATCAAGGGGAATTTTCCTTCTATTTTCTATTTCTTACCAGGAGACTTCAAAGTGCTTGGGAGGGTGTTCCCACTGGATGGGAGGAGAGTGAGTGGTTTGCAGCTTTATGGATTAGCCTGATGGCATTCTGCTGCGCTTCTCACAAGCAGGATCCTTCCAGGAAGGTGTTCATTGATTATGCAGCAGTAATCATCAGGGATACTGCCTATGATCATCTGGCTTATTCTATTGATTTGCCAGGACCTTAATTTCATCAGTATTTGGTTCCTGTCAACATTTGTGGAATGATTATTGTGCTTATGCAGCTTTTTTTATGCATCTGGTCTGAGACTTTGGGTGGAAGTGTAACCACTTCTAAAGGCAGAACACATCTGGTTGTGGAAAATGGCTATTTTTGTTTATTTGTTCAAATAAGTCATCAGATCAGTACTCAGCATATATACAGCAGATCTTCAAATTGAAAAAGCTATATATGCCTATGCCATCACACAGATTTTGAATACTGGGGTCACCCAGATTATGAAGTAATCCAAATCCATTAAAATAATTGCAAGCATTAAAAGTTAGCATTTTTTAAAATGTTTTTGGTTTTGTTTTGTTTTGTTTTTTTTAATGTGAACTGAAGGTAGTGCTGCAATCAGTACCTGCACAAGTGTGCCATGGGATGAGATGGATGGGAATTTAATGTCTGTTGGGAAGTACAGATATAATCATACTGGGCAAATATCACTTCAAAATGTGACAGCTCAAGTTTGCCAGAGTTCAATATTGGCCATATTTAGTCCTGACTGTATTTCATCTTGCCTTTCAGTTGCTTCTGAATTTGGAGGAACTGATTGCAAAAGTTGTGAGGAGAGCAGTTTATTGGTTTACCCTGACCTAATACCTATTGACTACTTTGGAAATCCTTTCAGTGCCTAAGTACTAATGAGGCATAAATTAATACTTTTCAACAAGTATTCAAGGAGATGATTTCTAGTAAGAATGTTTTGCAGTTTTCTTTACCTCTCTCTTCAAAAAGCAAATCTCCTTTTCCTCTTGTTGTTTGCTTAAGATTTGTATTTACGTATGCACACAACTCCGTACAAAACATAAACCCTTGGATATAAAAGGAAAATACAGTGAATGGAAAATGAAGTGAAAAAAAATTATTCTGCTGAAGTGAAACAAAATTTTTGTTAGTAAATAAATGCAACTAACAGCTTTTTTTGTGGAAACATCAGTAAAAGGCAGTGCTAGTTTAATGTAAAAGTGGTGCCATGTCTGAATGCTTTGGCTGGGAAAAAACGGACAAGGTATGACTCAGATAAACATTCTGTTTTACTGGTGTGTTGAGTTTTTTTCTTTGTTTATTTACTTTTGTTTCCCATCAAAATCCCTTTAAGAAGGGGAAAAGGCTTTGTTCTTTTCTGTAAAATATATGTGTGTTAGTAGGCAGTCAGCTTCTTCTTACTGTCTGATACAGTTTCATTATCATATGAAGCTGCATTGGGGGTCTGTTTTGAACTAAATATATAATTAGTCTTAGACCTATTAATTTGCTGAGAACCTTGAAGTTTTCTCTGGATCATGCTAATTTCCCAGAGGCAAATCCCTGGCAGTTTTTCAGTCTGCTAGATTAGAAGTGTCCCTTTCAAGTGCTCACCCTGATGGGTTTGATCCAATGCATTTAATTCCGTGTAATAAATTCACCACTCTTTTCAGTGTGAGGCTTGCAGAAAACCTCATCTTTAGAAAAGTCTTTTTTTTCATAACCAGTGATCTTACTGGCTGAAATATTACAGGGACTCCTCATCACAGAGATGGCTCCAGGATGGATTGAGTTGTGGAGGAAGGAGACTCTGCAAAGGAAGGAGGGCATGATCAAAGGCAAGGGGAAATAGGAGGTGGGAAAGGGAGTTTTCAGAGCACAGGGAAAGAGCAGAAAGCAGGTGTATTTCTGTTTGGGATGACAGCAGGCTGTTGGGTTTACATCTCTGCCTGCAATGTTTTGTTCGGCTCTGAAGAGCAAAAGCATCCAGTTGTTCCTAGAGCTGCAGCCCCTCCTTGGTGAGGCACTGAGGAGTCAGAACAGTGTGTGAAAGGTGTTCCGATGCTCCATTTTTAATTTTCCCATTAAGGTGGAAGGAAGGGCCACCTGAATGCTGCAGGTGTGTGCTGAAATGATGCATGCATTGACATAAATGAGCTTCTAGTAAATAATTTCCATTTCCTCTTAGCTCATATACAGGTGCCTGACAATTCTGGCACTGTGGGCTGCATGTGCCTGTCACAGAATAGCTGTGATATTCTCATCAGAGAAATAAGGTGAAATAAGGAAGTGTTTCTCTGTATCTGAAATAAAGCATTATTTGAAGCAAATTTAAAAGAATTTGTTTGAAAAAACTCTCAGAGTTAGAATATAATTGTGGTTTGTTTTTTTTTTTTTTTTTCCCAGCAAAAGCTTACTTTAGCAGCCTAATGTGTGACAAAGCTTAGGCAACAGTGTACTAAATTTCTTTTTTTTTTTTTAATTTCTAATCTGTTACACTTTTTCTTGACTATGAAGCACTAGCTTGGTGGAAGCAGCTAGATCTGACTAGACTGGGTTAAACTTCCTCCTACAATAAAAATTACTGTAGCAATTTCTCTGTGTAAAAGGGACTGCCTGTTCCCCCCAGGATGCACCTTTTGCTCCCTCGTAATTGAGATTTTGTAGATGCCTTCTGTGGAAATTGGCTGACCAGAAATAGGGCAGTGGGAATACTGTGGTGTCCTACTTTCCCAGACCCTGTTTTGCTGCTTTGTCCTTGGAAATTGGTAATGTGCTCTGTGTCCCTGCAAAGATGTTTGCCAAAGCTTCTCTTAAATATGCATCCTAAAGTTTGATTTTGCATTAAAATATTTTAAGGGAGTGCAGAGCTACAGAACTGTGCTGTATAGATTATGAGGATTGGCTGTTCATAGACAAATGCTGATCATCTCTGTGCTTCAGTTTGTTTAAAAATATTTTTTATGGTATCTGTATTGTTTAAAAGCAGTAAAACATCAATATCTTTTTTCCAAAGAGCATTTCAAGGTGCAGCCTCGACTTGCTTTAAAATGAGAGCCATAATGCTGCCACTTTGCCTAAAGATCAATGTAAATAAGGCAATTTTTAGCAATTGCTGCAGTCTGTGTCTGCCTTTATGTACCCCCGTTCTTCACCCAGCACTTTGGGGTTAGTGTCGAGTCCCTGGCTGGAAAGTTTTAACTCCCAGAGTGATTCTGGAGAGGGTTGGGGCAAATTTAGCCTCCTGCTAAGTGCAAGAGTGAGCCTGTCAGTAGTTGTCAACTTGCAAGTATTTTCTTTTTGCAGCCAGGTGGAATGGTTGTATTAGTTGTCCTGAGCATGTTTTGGTTTTATCTAAATCTAAGGTTTTATTTTCCTGATTTTTACATCTGGTTAGGTATTTGCTGGATTTTCTCAGACCTTGTGTGAACAGTGTGAGCTTCTTTGCTTCTCAGTTCAGTAATAAGTTGTAGAAAATGAAATATGCAGATTATGCTTACAACTAATTAATAAAGACAAAGTGAAAATTGCACAGGCCAAAACACTTGGAGTGTATTTTTTATTTTAGCTCCTGTTCCCTTTTAGAGAGGACAAATAATGCTCGGCTCTTTATTTTCTGCTTCTGTTTTAAATCAGAGGAGTAGCACATAAAACATCCCTCTAACGAATCACATAATTAGTTTCTAAATGACATCTTCTGATACCAATTTGGAACAGATAGAGTGATTTGTGCAGAGTTGGAAGGATTTTTTATACATGTGCATGCCCATTTGTACTAGGGTCTATAAATTACTGCATGGAGTATGACAGGATAAAAGAGCCCTGATAGCTAACAAATGAAGCCCACATTTGGCTGCAGTGGTTATTAATTAGATTTGCAGCTTATTTGATAGCTATGAGAGGCATAATTGAAAACCAGGCAGAGAGCTCACCCCAGCCTGACAATAACTCTCACAAGGCACCCATAAAAGAGTTATGGCAGTTTAGGGGTCACCTCTTATGTCATTTCCATGCACTGTGCAGGGCAGCAAGCTCAGTGCTGTGCCAGGGACTCCAGAACAAAGGTACCCACAGAGGGATGGGGCCTGTGGGGAGGGGGCTTGGCCCTGCCCTGTCACCCCCAGCCCTCAGGGGCTGCACAACTGCCCCTCATCTACATGGATTTTTCATGAACTGAAGGGGGCTTCTACTTTTTCTATGTATATATCTTTTTCCCCATCATCATCTTCTTTCTTTTTCCCCATCATCATCATCTTTCTTTTTCCCCATCATCATCTTCTTTCTTTTTTCCCCCATCATCTTTCTTTCTTTTTCCGCCATCTTTCTTTCTTTTTCCGCCATCTTTCTTTCTTTTTCCCCCATCTTTCTTTCTTTCTTTTCCCCCATCTTTATTTTTCCCCCATCATCTTTCTTTCTTTTTCCCCCATCATCTTTCTTTCTTTTCCCCATCTTTTCTTTTTCCCCCATTGTGTTTTTTTTCCTCATTTTCCCCATTGTTTTTTTTTTCCACCATAGCTTTTTCCCCCTTTTCCTCCTTTTTTTTTATTTTTCCCATATGTTTTCCCCCTTTTTGTTTCCCCATATTTTCCCCCCATCTTTTGTAGTTTGTCACTGCTATTCCTTTTAGTAGTTTTAAGGGAATTTTACTAGTTTTAAGGGAATTTTAAGAAGTAGCAATTGGTGTTTGTGGGCAGGAGGATGGCTTTGGCATGACCTTTTTTTGCAGAGGCCAGATGTGTGTTGGCTGTCTAGATTGTGTGTTCATTGATTTCCACCCCCCATGGCAATATTGGATGTGTAGCAAAACCCTTTATTCTTATTACACATTGTTCCTTTACAGATCAGTGCACCTTTCATATCCCTAATTGTGCTAAGCCAAAAACTATGGTGTCCTGTGGATGTAAAAGATGGAAAAAGGGTTGTTCAGTCAGCTGGGAGCAAGGAAATGGCACAGCCTGGGATTTCTCTGCCTGGTTAGGAAGGAGCCGCAGAGCTCCTATCAACTCATATTTTCTGCCATGGGTTTAAACACCTCTGGGCAAGGGTGAGAGGAGCCCCCTCTGAAGGAAAGAGATAAGGAATAATTTGATTATAATTACTTTTCATCCCATAAGGTAATTGTTAACTGGGTAGCTGTCTGTGAGTTTGAGAAGGATAGCTGCCTCCTTCCAGGTGCAGAACCTCTCTGGCTGTAGGAACATGGTGATTAATAGAGGAAAAAAAGGGTTTAGGGCTGGCAGGATGTGTAGGAATTCCCCCTGGGCAGTGCCCTGTGTGTTTTCACCCCCACACCTCAGTTGTGTGGAGTTTGGAACACACTGGTGCCTGGGAGGGCTCTGGCCTTGACCACGGTAATTAAATCTCACATAAATGGTAACAAGATGACATGCTTGTCTGCAGAATTAAGAACAAATTGCATGGACCATAATTGAGCTTTGTGGTTTTCTTTTTTTGGTTTTTTTTTTTGTTTTGTTTTTGTTTTTGCACTGTTACGTTTGTACCCAGCTTGCAATTCCAAGCAGTTCTTTTGCTTAATTCTGTGATAGGATTTCTGAGTTAGGACAGAGATATGAAGCCAAATTGCAGGCATTAAATATTTTTTCACAAAGGAATCAGGTGTAAATTCAGTAAAATCTGTTTTACTGCCCAGAACTGAAGTAGCTAAATGTTAGAAGGCTTTTTCCCCCTCTGTCTGAATAACTGCTGCATTTCTATGAAGGTTGATCAGAAACATTTTAATGCTGTAGGAGCTGGCATTTCCAGTGGACCTTGCCAAGAGAGGAATCCCTTCCTCTGAGGCAGCACAAATCAAATTAGCAAGGACTGAGTTCTTTCTTCTAATTGTAGGAGTTCTGTCAAATCTGTTTAATACTGAGATACAGCTGACCCACTTGTGTTTGGCACGTGTCAGTGACCAGAAAAAAGCACAAGGTTCATCCATTGTTTAAGTTTTCAGCTTTGGTTTTGTTAAAAAGCTAGCCAAGTGTTCATTATTTTTATGTGAACTGTTTTTTCAGTGTATTTTGTATATACTGAAAGGATATATAAAGGGGTTGAGTCTTATATGAAAGGGGTTGAGCCTCCTTTTATAGATTTATATGTTATTAAAATATCCTACTGCAGTTCCCATCATTGTTGGGACTTGAAATTGTTGTTAAAGGCTTGTAAATTAAGGTATTTATAAAAAGAAAAACAAAGGCAGTATTTTCTTTGCAAATTAAGTGTCTTGGATGTTACTGTGACATTGTTAATAACTGAATGCCATTAAATTAGTGATAAATTTGCACATTAAATGGATGTGGGGCTTGTGAGGAGGGAGCTGGCCAGGGGATGTGAAGGCTGGAAAGCAATGATCAGTGCTGTAGGACTAGAGCTGCACACAAACTCTGAGCTCTGGGCCCTGGGAATGTCCTGCTTTTCTCTGGGCTGCAACAACTGGCCTGAAAAACTGTGCTGAATGTGGCTGTGTGAGTGCAAAATTGTTACTGTTGAATTCTGCCTTTATTTCACGTTATCATTTCACAAGCATTTGGGTAGAGGCACAATGAGGTGTCCTCATATCTCCTGTGCTGTTACTCTTGAGGAGTGCAAAGAATAATTCTTTTTAAAATGTGCTTCCCAAACCATTGTGTGGGAGTTTAAAGTGACTTGTTGGCAGAGTTGATATCAGCAAATCCAAGTGCAGGCAGGACACAACTCCCTCTTGTCAGGGAGATTCTTGTGTTAGCACAAAAGAAAAGGCCAAAGGCACCGAGAGCAGGGGTTGGGTCTCCTTTAATCTGTGTCTGGATGTTCAGGGGCACAAAGTGAGCACTCCTGTGTGTGATGCTCACAGCAACCCCCAGGATTTCAGTCCCTGGGATTTCAATTCTCATTTCCAGCCTGATGTCTGCATCTCCTCAATGCCCCTCCAGGCAGAGCATCACTTTGGGGAAATGCTGTGGCAATTTCTATGCCCATGGGACAAGGAACTAATCAAAGTTCAGCATGGCTAAAAACAGGCAATGATATTCTTCAGCTCACCAGCTATTTTTTTTCTTTTTTTTTTAATTTTTATTTTTTTGGAACATCAAGGTTCTAAGAAATTGGGGTTTAATCTGGCTACAACTCAAGGAGATGGGAGGAAGAAATAGTTTTGCACACAGAACAACCTCTGAATTTACCAGCAGCTGCAGGAGGGCTGTGGCATTTGCCCTCTCCCCTGTGTTTTCTTGTTAGGCTTTCTGTCAGCAGGAAAGGGAAAATACTCATTAAAAGTATGAAGTGATTGAAAGAATGTGTCTTTCTGAGTGCATTTTAGGTTTTGATTTTTTGTGACTGGTTTCAGCTGTTAAAACTGGGCTCTTTTTCTCCTAACTTGACTTCAGCTGTTAAAATACCAGTTTATAACAGGCATTTCTGGTGTTTCTTCTTACTGCCATGAGCTTGAATTTTGAACCACTGTATTTCTTACTTTTAAATACCATTTCATGATAGACTCCTGACTTCCAAATGATTACTGGATAATAACATTGTACACAGCCTGTTTCCTCTCCTCTGTAGCCTTTTAGCTAGTCATTGGCCAGGGGCAAATGACCTGTTTTTCAAGTTTTGGCAGCCACTGGAATGATGCTGGTATCTGTGTAACTGGATCAATGCCTGGAGGAGCTGTTTGGAGCCTGTAATTTGCTGACATGCCATAATTTTTTTTTCCCCATTATCACATGATTTAAAACCCCTCTAGCACAGCAATTTAAAGCAGTTTTATTCTCGAAATATCTTACATATGGGAAAGAAAAAAACAGATGACATTGTTCCAAGATTTTTGTGCATTTTTTGATTAATTCAGTCAAATACATTTGAGTACCACTGGGATTTTTTATTATTATTATTATTCTGAAAATATGTATCAATTTGCTAAAAGAGATGTAGATTTTTGTATAGCACTGCAGAAAATCAATCTGGCACAGCTGGTAAGTTTTTGCTGTGTATGTGGTAAACATAAATGAGGCCAGTGTAGCTTTTGTTATGTGCAGGTCATTTTTTTTCATGAATATACAATATGCTCCATGCATACAATAGATCTAAATAAATACTTATTTCAGAGAGGCCCACCTTGGAGGGCATCTCCACCACATACTGGGGTTTTTTTGATGGATTGCACTGGGTTCCTCAAGATCTATTCTTTTCAATCAAGGTCAGTGGCAGTAATCTCTTGGTGCAATGTCAATCTCAATTATAGTGGGGATAACACAGTGAAATTGAAGTATGATTTTGGGTAGATACATGTCAAATAACTTGACTTGACATTTGACCTAAATAGAAATACATATTCATGATGAATGGATTTGAAAGTGTTAGGATACAAAGTAGTGCAGTGATATTCAATAGGGGTAGATCTGTAGCCAAAATACAGGAAAATCTGTTACTGAAACTATTTTTAAAAGTAATTTTTTAGGTATTTTAATTTCTAAAATAAAATTGTTCTGGAAATAATTATTAATATTATAATTCTGTAATAATTATTAATAATCAATATATAATAATTAATACAGATAATTATTATTAATATTCTGGAATTAATATTATTAATAATTATTCTGGAATTCTGTCCCTTTTCACATACTGAGAAAAAACTCCCTAATAGTTTATTTGCCATCAGGGTGAGAGAGAAACTGTGCTTCAGAGCACCTTGAGGCTGTTGTTCAAGTGGATTGATTATTTTCAACATAGTTTTTAGTCACTGTTATTATGATTTCTGCAAGACACTGGGTATGGTATGAACTATCAGATCCTCTAATTAGAGGAATACTGTTTAGAAGTTGCAATGTAGGAAGGTGAAAAGTAGCCAGTAAAAGTCTGGTGGGAGATGGTAGCTTAAAATAATGTCTGGATGCATTTATAATAATGTTACACATGTAAATGAAAATGTGTTGTCCCACTGTGTGTAGACATCAGGTTTTCTGCCTTTAGAGACTCAGGGTGCACCTTGAAATGTGTGTCCTAAGCCAAGGGCTGGATAAGACGACCGTCTGTAATATCAGTGTGATATTGCAGAGCACAGTAAATCTCACCTTGTCACAGATGCATTCTTCAAGCTTAAACAAAAAAGGGGAAGATTGCTTTGTAATTTGGTTTCAAATGTTGGTGTTTTTTTGGTGGTTTTTTTTTGTTTTTTTTTTTTTTTACTGGTTAGTTATTATATTTGCTAAGTTTGATAAAGTTTTTGACACCTTTGTGCTTTGTAATTTGGTGTCAAATGTTGGTGTTTTGTTTGTTCTTTTTTTTTAACTGGTTAGTTATTATATTTGCTGAGTTTGATAAACTTTTTGACACCTTTGTGCCTCAGCTTAAGTTTTTTTTTGTTTCCCCCTTCTCTGGGGTATAAATTGCATGGTTACCCCTGCCTTTGGCCAGAGACAGGGATCCACTGTGCCGTGCATGAACAGCACAGACCTGAGCTCCAGGACTTCTTTACAAAACCACGGTCCTTGGCTGTGATGTATCATCATGACCTCCTGTTTTTCTTTTTGTCAGCAGGATCTGTTTTCACCCTAAAAGTTCAAGTAAATGACATCATCAGCCATCAGTACCTGCGCCAGGCGGTGGTCGAGGTGTTTGTTAACTACACCCTGACAAATTCCACTCTCACTGGGAACAATGGAGCAGTGTTGATAAAAGTCCCCTACAAACTGGGATTAAGCTTAACTATTGTCTCATACAAGGATGGCTACCTGCTGACACCTTTGCCTTGGAAGACTGCGAGGATGCCAAGTACGTAAGCATCTTACAGGCCTATTATTAAACTCTCTCTGGCAGTAATTAAATTTCTCTCCTAAGCTGTCTGGGTGGTTGCTGTCAGCTGAACACAACTCAGAGAAGTCAGTCAAGGGAGATGGTGCCTGTCAGTGCAGATCTAGGGGTGAACGGTCTGTTAAACTTGTCAAAATTCTGATTACTCTAAAGCAGAAAATGGCCCTTTGAAAATCTAAGTGGGTTATGTTGTGACACACAGTGAATTCTTAGATTTTTTTTTTTGTCTAGAGTTAGCAAAGAGCTGTTAATGTGTCCTGACAAAAATCCTGTTGACCTGAGTAAAAAAAAAATCCTGAGTAATTCTTAGAATGCCAATGCTTTCTTTCCTCTAAGCAGATATAATCTGTTACAACTCTGCTTCAGATGTGTTTCCTCACAGGTTTTCTTGTTTAACTAGTGCATGATCCTAAAAAGACTCATGATTTTATTAAAAGAAAAAAAACCTTTTAAGTCACTTTCTAGTGACTTTCTAGTCACTTGTTTATCCAAAGAAGGTATAAAACAGTAGCAAACATTCAACAGAACTCTTTCTGCCTAAACACCAAAATATCTGCTCTGGATAACAGGAGTAATTTATTTAGTCTTCATATGCTCTCTGGTTTATTAACTGCTCTGTTCAGTAGATCTTTAGATTTGGAGACCCTGGAGGATTTTTTTTGGTTGCACAGTATAATAACAGATATTATCATTTTCCACAGTCTACTCATCCGTGACACTCTCATTATTCCCACAAAGTCAAGCTAATATATGGCTGTTTGAAGATACTGTCTTAATTACTGGAAAACTGTCTGGTAAGTTCTGTGCACGCAGACTGTAACTAAACACTTTGTGATAGCCATCTGCACCCACATGGAAAAAAAAATTAAGCAGCATTTTATATAATACCTATCTACTTAAAGCCAGATTTTCTGTTAATTATGTAGCTGTACGAGGGGCTGTGACAAGTGCTAGACTGGAAATACAGAAATCATGGAGAAAATGGGGGAAAACAGGTTGTTATGCTAAGTGGATTGCTGAAGGGTAATAAAAACACTGTTTGTCTGTTTTACTGTGGCTAAGACAAAATATTAACTCTTTTACAGATGCCAAATCCCAACCGAGTGTTCAGTTTCCAAAATCTTTAATGAAGCTTCCATCAAATCACATTGCAAATGTTACAGCCTATCTGACAGTGCCAGAGCAATTTTTGAAAGTGGACAGCTTTCTCTATACAACAGGAATTATTCTGAATAAATCAGGTATGTGAATATGTTGGTTAGGAATTCGTATGAAGAAATATTATAATGCATATGAGTGCAGAGTGTTTCAGAAAAACATATGCTTAATTTAAGAGGGCCTGAAGCTGCTTCCATTGAATTAGATCACAAAGCTTTGTTCCACAGGAGTGAGCTATGAACACGTCAGGTCAGTAATCAGCGTTACTCTATTTTGGTCCATGCAGCATGAGAACATATCTTGCTGCACTGAAATACAACTTCAGAGTCTGCTTTTTACATTTATATGTATGTATGTGTATTTATGCTCAGGATTTCATGAGACTGTGGAACTGGTTTAGTAAACACTTTAAAAATGCAATTCTAGCCAGCAGGTGAAGCTGAAGAAATCAGTGAAACGGCAGCAATGAATTTCAGGTGTGGAGTTGCTGCATTTTCACTGGAGTGATTGGTTCTAGGGGTTACCCCCAGCACAGGGATTGCATGGGAGCCCCTCTTGGCTCAGTCAGGCTGGGCAAGTCCGGGACCAAGTGGTCCCTGTGGGGACAGAGCACAGCTGGAATAATGTTTTCTGTGCATCTGTTTCACTGGAGAAGCACTAAGTGGTTTTATCAGTTGTAGCTCTGCTCTTATGCTGTTGGATTTTGTTAGAATTTGTCATTCTATCAGATAGTTTTGAAATCTGCATGGGTACAGTAATCTCTGGTAGGTTGTACTGTGTGCAGCTCCATCTTTTGTTCTTTTCTTTCTATTCCCAGTGGATCTGAAGCCATGAGGCTCTTAAATTCATCGTGGTGCAGGGAGAGGGCAATACATGGCTTATATTAAGTCATCATATCCTATTTTTTAATTTTCATTCTATTAAAGGCAGCATGTATACTGATATTTTGACAAAGATATTTTAAAATCTTTCTTATCTGTGTTCCACCTCTTTAAATCGAAGGCAGAAGGAAAGAAGCATAGGAGAATAAGCAGTGTTTATCCTCTTTGAGTTTTCCCTTCAATCTGTCTGGCATGTGTTTTAAATTATTCATAAACCCCTGAAGGAATAAGCTTCCTTTTAGGGCAGGTGGAAGCTAATTGATATCTGATGTGCCAGGAGTTCTCTCACAACCAGCTTCTAACAGCCTGCATAGATTTAACATCATTCTGCTACTTAATAATTCTGTTTCAGCTTCTCTCACCATCCTGTCAAACTGGGCTTTCTGGAGCATTTGCAAACTGGTGAAAGGAAAACAAAGGAAAGAAACTTGCAGGCTGCCTTGTAAATGCAACATTTCCTCTAAGTGCTTTGACAAGCCTCATGATTAACTATTCAGTTAATTCTGGCTGCCAAATTAGGAAATTAATCCTTACAGGAGAGGTTCCATATGCTTTCACTTTAATTCAATGTTATGCACATTGTGATTATACCAAAATTCTTGTATGATCTGTATTTAACGTCAGTTAGGGGCTTTGTAATCTGATGATCTGAGGGGAAAAACCCTTCCTCCCCCACCCTAAACCAAATTTTGCCTCATGGTTAGTTCTATGGGCAGCACAGAGCCAAGATGTTGCAAATGTGTTTCTCTTATAGCATTGGTATAGAAATGACTCTGTTTTGTTTTAATCAGAAGTTGTTAAAAGCTCAGAAGAGAAGTAATGTTGATTTCTATTTGACCAAGTTGGTAACAGCTGACTGCGTGGATGAGGATGAGGACTTGCCTTTAGTAGCTTAATTCTTCATGTATTTCTTTTAAAATAACCTGTGAAAGGAGAATTACTAGATATTTCTTGCCCTCAGGTTTCAAAAGCATGGAATTAACTCCTCTTACTGCCGTATGTGTAAATGTTCTGTTGGCTGGGAAAGAAGTGAACATAAAGGGTCCCATTCAGGTTACCCTTCCTCTTCCCACAACTGCTGTAAAATCAGGAGATGCTGTACCTGCCTGGACATTTGATATGAAAATTGGTAAGTGGGTTATTTGGTATTTTGCCTTCTAGCACATGCCTATAGGTTTGGGCACAGTGATGACATTATTCTATGAGGTGATGGTCAATAGGTGATCATTTATTTTAATGGGCTAGCTTGAATTGTTCAAAGGTATTTCCCTGCTTTCGTTAATTCAAAAACCTTTGGTAAAATTCATTAGCATTCCTCTTGCCTGAATTTTTATTTTCATGGGATGCTGAGTGTTCACAGAACATATATTTTAGGTGATGTTAAATTTCAAGCCTAGTAATTTTGTGAATTCCTTCATACAAGAAAGCAAACCAGAACTGAAGGTTTGGATGCTTTGTCTCCTAGAGTGAAGCTCTAAAGATCCTTTGATGCTAGAACTGGGATAGATATTGCTTCAGTTAACAAAAACAATTCAGAAAGTGAAATGAAGGGGAAATAAGAGTTATCCAAGGGAACAACATAGTTCTTGCAGTATGCCAAGAGGAGGCTGGGGATTAGTCATTCTAAACCTTTTGTCATCCCTTCACATCTAATTTTAGTCAGGAGTGAGTAATGAGCTATGTCCATGTAACCCATTTAGCTGACCTGTATTAGGTGTGGGTGCATTAGTGTCCTGATTGTCCTGCATTGCACCTCACAGTCACCATCACCCTTGAAATGTGAATTTATATTGAATATACAGGCTTGAAATGTGCAACTGAGTGAGGTCACATCTTGCTCCTTATCAAGGCAAAAAGCTTTGTTCAGTGTTTGGAAGTACAGGAGAGGAACATCAGCTCTAACAAAGTGTTGTTGACGTGGTCAAGGAAGAAACTGATCAACTTAATGAAAAAAACCTGAAGAACATGGATTTGAATTAAGGATGTGCTAATAAAATTTGGCTAGGCTGTCTTGTGGGGAAAAAGTGAATAGGGTAAGTTTTGGCATAGAAGATTAAGTGTGCATATACACTTAGAAGACTTTAGAGGAGTAATTGGTGGAAAGAGATGGCTTTTTAGAGGGTTTTAGTCTGAGGTGGTAAAATATCACTCAGGGTTTAAATTTCTTATTGCCACAGCCACTTTTGCCAGCTCCTGTGCTGAGCTTTTTTACCTCTCTAAACAAAGATAAATCAACACTGTTGTTAAACAAGGAGTTGACAGAACTGGAGCAGCACAGGATGGGTTAGAATACAAACCAGTGTGAGGTGTTTATGTGGGGGTTGAGGGTCCTGCTCAGCATCCCTACATAGGATTGTTGGCCTTGGGAGTAAAACAGGAGCCAGGAGCATGGCCTGCTGATGCAAACCC
The DNA here is from genome assembly GCF_028769735.1 of Zonotrichia leucophrys gambelii. NCBI lineage: Eukaryota > Metazoa > Chordata > Aves > Passeriformes > Passerellidae > Zonotrichia > Zonotrichia leucophrys. The sequence continues at coordinate 14,148,287 of NC_088177.1, forward strand.
CAATAAAACCAGCTGGTTCTTCCTCTCCAGTGGGATGTACTTTACAGAGATTCCATAAAGGCAAGCTGTTTGTAATGGGTGCTCTCTGAGGTATACTGTTCACTGCTGCTTGCTGAGGAGAGGGACAGAAGGATGGTGGAAAAGAACAGCAACTTTTGGGGCATAAATTAACTTGTACTTTTTTTTCTCCCATTTCTTTCTCTCTAACAATAAAAATTTTCAACTGTATTCACTTTCTGGATGTTTATTCTTAAATATGTTTCTTTTATTTTTTTACCTTTGATCTGACACGTGCAAAACGACTTTTCCCCAAGATAACTGAGTAATAGCAAGGTGTTTTTCAGTCAAGGTTCTGGTGAGTGAGGGCAGTGAACACCTCAGCTCTGCAGCAGGCATTGCAGAGCATCCATAATGAGCAGCAAGCCCCCATCTGAGCTGAATGCAGAGCTCCTGCTGCACTCAGTAATGAGGCTCTGGCCTCCTAGGTGCTGCGTGTGGGATGTCCCCAGCAAGACACTGACACAATTTTTAACTCTGAAGTCCTTGGATAATGTGATATGATGGCCATCAGAGCTCTCATGTCAGCATTGATAGTGGCAAGGGAACAGGTCTGTGTGGGCTGACCCATATGCAGCAGGAAAATGATAGAATCTGCTTTCACAGGTCTGCCTGAGCAGTGCTCCTGGGGCTTACTCCAAGTGGAGTAGAATTGAGAGTTCCTGGAAAATGAGCTTTGGTAATTGTACTCAGCCGCTGTAAATGCAGTTTGTTCATCTGTATTGAGTGTGGCTTCCTTCTTATGAAATATTTTGCTACATTAGCGGTGAAAGTACTTTGTGGATTTTAATAGAATTACAAAAACCAGAGAGCTTGCATTCAACATTAAATTGAGAATTATATCCTTCTGCTTGAATGGCAGTAAACCATAGAGAAAATGGGCTTACTCATGAATCACATTTTAATATTTTTTCTTAATACCAAGTATTTTCTATGTAGTATATTGAGGGAAGATGTAATTTGCTGAAAAGGACAGCAGACATTGTATAGCTTCTTATGGATTTGTTCAGTCAGGATAGAACTTGTGGAGACCCAGAAGCTTTTTTTTGCCTTTTATACAAGATTTGCTGATATTACTCCTGACTCTGGACAAGATTTCTCGGGGGCTGAGAAAGCATTTTCAGAGCTCTAGGTGGTTGCTGCTGCCTTTCCCCTCTGCCAGCCATCACAAGCACCACAAGAAGGCTGATGCTTTATTTTCTCTGTATCTGTGGCAGATGTCCATCTTCATCTTTACCTCCTGGCTGGGAGATATTTACTTTTCCTTTGCTGAAAGAAGGGTCCTGGAAGAAAATCAAATTGAAATTCATATAAGTCCCAGCTTACATGAGTTATACTGTTTTCATTTGATTTTTTGTGTTTCATTATTGATGTTTTAAAAAAGCTGATGGTTCTATCTACTTAGTATTTGCAGGTTGAATATATAATGTTGGTTACATGAGGCTGTTTTCTGCCCTTAGAATTTCAAAACTGGCCCACAATAAACATATTTGAGTTAAGTACAGTTCTCTCTCTTCTAATGGATGCTTTATTAATTGTAGAAGCTGGCATACCACAATACCTTTCCCTTGCCTTGCCAAACAGATGGTGTGGAATCTGTGTCCTAACAATAGCACTTCCTCGGGCTAACTGAACTGTTACAGCCTCGGGGCAGGGAGGAGGAGAGAAACATTCAAGACAAACACTGTTTATCCTATTGTGGCTTAATAAGATTAAAATGTTTTCCCACTAAATTCTGCTAGCTGATGTTGAACTTGTGTCCATATGCATCAGTTACCTGCTCCCTCGTTTTTTACTCTTGGCCTTCATGCATGCTGAAGGTCTTATAATAGGTTTTCTCAATTTATTTATGTGCATATCTGTGAAAGACAGTTTATTAATAGAAAATGAATCATATGAAGTTTACTTCTGGTGAGTAAGGTTGATGCTTTGTTTCAAAGTAAATGGCTACAGATGGATGTCAGGAGAGGAAGTTTGCTTGTTTAACTAAAGCTGTGTAATAAACAGTGGCTGTCAGAAGTTTCAGTTTTTCCTGTCACCTTGTGTATTTCTGATAATGGCCTAATTGCTGGTGGTTTGAGGTGCAGAAGAACCCTGCATGGCATGTGCAATGTTTTGTCCTTTTTTTCCCCCCAGGTGCTTGGGTGAACCGTGGGCTGGGAGTGGTGAAGGAGGTGGATGGCCAGTCCGTGTGGACATACACTGCTCAGCACTTGGGCTACTGGATTGCAGCTCCACTGCCTGGAGCAAGAGGTATGGCAACCATGGCCAAGCAGTTCCTGAATGCCCCACAAGGCTGTCAGTTTGATTGCTTCATTTAACAGCAGGAAGGAGAAGTGACATGCAACTTCACCACCTGGATAAATTTTGTTTGAGTCCTTACAGTGATTTTCTTGCATGTTTTGTAAATTCATATGAAGGAATCTGTCAGAGAAACAGTGTGGCTAATTGTAAAAACACAGCACTCTCTGGCAGAGTGCTAAGTAGAAAATGTAGACCACTTTTCTGAGTTAGTTTGGACAATTAATACAAATATAATTTGTCTGGAATGAAGTAGATGTCATTGCAAGCCTTTAGTATTCGAGATGAACCTGTCATTTTTACCTAGCAAGGTGAAAAGGCAAGGATGAACATAATGCCATTAGAACATAAAATCACTGGAAAAGTACTGTTCAGTTTATTAGCTCTGCACATCATTTGGTTTTAAGAACTAATGCTTGTCTGGTTTTGTTTGATAATCTAGAATCCATTATTAGTGCTGTTTCCAAGGACATAACAGCCTATCATACCGTGTTCCTTACGGCCATACTGGGAGGAACTGTTGTCATTATCATTGGATTTTTTGCTGTTCTTCTTTGTTACTGCAGGTAAGCAAAAGAAGTTCCAGGAAGCTCATTATGAGTGGAATTTGGGGTTGATAAAATAGTCTTTTGAGGTTAAGACTTGTTTTCTTAGCTAAACTGTAATGTATAGCATAATATTTTTTTAAAAATTACAGTTGTTACAGAATTTCATTTTAAGTTTGTGATGTCAAATTACACCACAACTTCTTAACCAAAGTCTAACCTCCAGCTTTGGTAGTCAGCAGTCCAGTATTTCCTAACATGCTCTGCAGTCACCTTGCTTTTCTTTTGCATAGGGATAAATGCCATCGGACACAGAAGAAGGAAAAAAACTCAACCAAGCTGGAGGTGATAAAGAAAGACCAGACAACATCAACAACTCACATAAATCACATCAGTGCTGTCAAAGGGACTTTAAAGCTGGAGGATAAGTCACAGTTATATACACCGAAGATTTCTTCATATAGCCCTCAAAGGAGGCTGTCCATGGACACAGAAGATGGAAAATCACAGGACAATTTTAAAATCTACTCAGAGGATGCTTCTTATCAATCCTCCTGTCAGACTGGTCAGGCAGGAAATTCAGCCCATTCAGTGGAGCCCAGTGCTGGAGTGAGGCTTTTACAGCAGCCAAAGCACAGTAACAGTACTATTTCCCAGGCTCCTAGGGACATTCCAGACCAAAACAGGTACCTTTCACTGAAAGAGGAGATGTATGGGCTTTCCCATATCCCAGAACATCTAATGCATATTTACAATCAGCCTATTGCTATTCTTCAAACCTCAGACCTTTTCCACTCCCCAGAACAACTGCATCCCGCTAAATCAGCAACTTTGCCAAGGAAAGGGCAGCTGGTGTACGGCCCCATGTTGGAACCCATGACTCGAGACAATTACATGCAAACACTCCCCAAAATGCCAGTGCACTCTCATCCCCAGCCTTCTGCCTGCAGAGATGAGAGCAGCGCCCTGGATGGTGAAGAGGGCTTGCCTTCCCAAGCATCCAACTGGGGCAGGTACACCAACAGCTTGCTGGAATCTGTCTCTGTTCCTGGGACCCTGAATGAAGCCGTGGTAATGACTCCCTTTTCATCTGAACTTCAAGGGATTTCAGAGCAAACACTGCTGGAGCTCTCTAAAGGAAAACCATCTCCGCATCCTCGAGCGTGGTTTGTGTCCTTGGATGGAAAGCCAATTGCTCAAGTGAGGCATTCTTTCATAGATCTGAAAAAGGGCAAAAAAACTGAGAGTAATGATACCAGTCTTGACTCTGGTGTGGACATGAATGAGCATCATCCTAGCAGGAAACTGGAGAGAGAGAAAACTTTCATTAAAAGCATGCCACATTCCAAGATTCTTTACTTGGAAGATCTGGATCTGAGTTGTAGTGAAAGTGGGACCACTGTTTGCACTCCAGAGGACCAGGCTGTGAGACACATCATGGAAGGAGGGAACGGGCCCGTCCTAGAACAACATAATGAGGAAGGTCTAAGGAAAAAATCTCTGCCAGGAAGTCATGAATCTGGTATCCCTTCTGCTAAAAAAAGGGATAGACCACCTCTCATGAAAAGAGATAGCAAAACCAATATCTGGAAGAAAAGAGAGGAGAGGCCACTTATTCCTATAAATTAAAACACAAAAACCACAATGTGCTTTGTGCTGTTGCTCTCCCTGCTGGTTGTTGATCTCTTGCCTGCTTCTGTAATTCTGCAGTGTTGGGTTTACAAGGGAAATGTTGTTTTCTAGTATCAAGAAAAGTTTCATTTTTTTAACATAAAGATTGAGTTACCAAACTTCAGCTGGGCAGCTGATATTCCATGTGAATTGAAAACAGGGGAATGCTACTATTAAACTTTTCCAGTTCCTAATTTTACTGGCAGTATGAGGAAGGCCCACATTTTACTTAGCCTGTCATTCTTGGACACACCTTTGGGAATGCACAGTGAGAAATGTAGGCACATGGTTTAATTTTTTTGTACTTGTTGCTAATGCAATGGTAGCCTAGTTAAAGCCATTCCTAGCCTTGTTCCTAACCAACATGACCATCTGTACAGTATTTTATATGTGAACTTTTCTAGCTGTCTGTTACTACTCCTTTGTACAATGTGAAACGTTTCATCCCTTGGTCCCACGACACCAGCAGATGAGCTGTGCTGGATTTATCAGCAGAGCTCTACAGCATTACTGCCCTCCCTGTGTGCCCATCCATGTGCAATTCCATACAACACTGGGGGAAGTGTACAAGTGTGGCCCCTGCAGTTCATGGTCCCCACTACCTTAAGGTGTTGCCCATCTGCTTTGTTAAGATGTGCTTTGTTATGGCCTGTGGGTGTTCATGGGCTCTGAAGAGTCCATGTCCAGCAGAAAAGGACTGGTTCTGGTAGCATTTGGAGCTGCAGCTACTCCTGATCCCAGTGTCTTGTTTTGGCTTCTTTGGCAGTGAACATCTTCTCTTCTCTATGCTGTTGGGCCAGCTGTGCTCCAGAATATAGCCTTGAATCTCTGCCTATTTATAAGTGAGGGTTTGGCCCATGATGAAGTGTGCAGGATTAGACAAATTATGCCTTGGAAAGAGGTTCTTGAGCAGGAAAGCTTGGCACTGTTGCTTTTTATTTTATGTTTAAAACAATGGGAGATCATTTGAGGTTTATGTGCCTACATTTTGCCAGCCTGAGCTGCTTTTGTCTAGGTTTGCAGAGGAGTTAAACAGGCTTTAAAAGTTGGGGGGGAGGGTTATGAGCATGAGACAGCAGATTGCAAAAATTTGGTCTGTAATGCAATATAAATACTATTTATGACTCATCTTAGAGTTAAATTTACCAAAAGTCATGAATGCATGAATTGTAACTAAGATATGTATAGAGGAAGGAAAGGCCATCAGAATATTCTTTAATTTTAATGTTCATCTTGTCAAAGTGATCATTTCAACTTTGGCTAACAGAAAAATGGATGCATCTCTTAATGTGCTTCATATAGTGAACAGAATGTATTTCTGTGGCTTTGAGGCTGTTTCCCTGGTGAAATAAGTTCCAGCATTTTGGCTTTGGCAGTTTCATTATAAATCACCCTAAAAAAGGCTTTATAAATATTTCCCTTAGAGCTTGGTTAAGGGTCTGTACGAAGACCCAAACATACAATGCCTATTTTTGAATTGTGAGGTGAGTGGTGCTTGGTTGTCTGCCCTGTAGTGCACTCAAGAGTTGGGAGGTATCCTATGCAGCTGGGCTTCTGGGAATATTTACTCAGGAAATATTACTGTGAAATATGTCTGTGGTGTTGGGATTGTCAGTTGTCTGTTGCTGTTTCTAGAAGAATATGGAAGATAACCAGGATGGTACCAGCAATGCATCAGTCCAAAGTGAGCATTTGCTCCATGAACAAAATGTTCCTATTGAATTCACAAGTATGAAAGTGCAAATTAAATTAGAGATAGGTGTGTGTGTGGTGGGTTTGCCTTGGCTGGATGCCAGGTGCCCATCAAGCTGCTCTATTGCTCCCTGTTCCCAGCTGGGCAGGGGAGAGAAAATAAGATGGAAAACAACTCCTGGATTGAGATAAAGCAGTTTACTAAGGAAAAAGCAAATTTGGTGTGTGCATAAAGAGAAAAAAAAATAGGTTTGTTCTCTACTTCTCATCAACAAGCAATGTGTGGCTGCTTCTTGGGAAGCAGGGCTTCAACACGTGTAGTGTTTGCTCCAGAAGGCAAACCTTGTAAATAACAAATACCCCCACTTCCTCCTCCTTTCCTTAGCTTTTATATCTGAGCTGGTGTCACATGGTATGGAATATCCCTTTGGTTAATTTGGGTCAGCTGGCTTAGATGTGGTTCTTGCCAGGATCTTGCCCACCCCAGCCTGCTGGTTGGCAGGGAATGTTGAGAGTCAGCACTGATGCTGTGCCAGCCCTGCCCAGCAGTGGCCAAAACACTGGTGTGTTCTCAGCACCTTTCCAGCTCCCAGGGCAGAGCACAGTGCTGGGAAGGCTGCTATGGGGAATGAACTCATCCTCAGCCACAACCCATATCCAATGGGCATCACCATCACAGGCAGGAATCTCAGCTCCTGTGCCTGGAGCACCTCCTCCTCCTCCTTTGGCACTGACCTTGGTGTCTGCAGAGTTGTTCCTCTCTCATGTTCTCACCCTGCTCTTCTCTGGCCACAATTACCTCTGCACAATAACTCCTTTTCCTTCTCAAATCTGTCACCACACAGGTGTCACCATCATTTTTGACTGCCCCGGCCTTGGTCAGCAGTGGCTCTGTCCTGGAGCTGCTGGCATTGGTTCTGCTGGACATCAGGGAAGCTTCTGGCAGCTTCTCATCCCTGTAAACCTCCTCACCCCCCACTAACAAAACACATGGTGAAGCAACTGTCCCCTGCTGCAGCAGGTATCCTGGAATTACCTGTGGGGAACTCACACTGGCGGCAGGCTGAGCCTGGAGGACTGCACCTTTTGGAAGAGTGAACCATGTTGGAGCAGTTTATGGAGAACTGTTGCCCTTGAGAAGGACTCAAACTGGAGAAGTTCATGGAGAGCAGCCTCCTGTGGGATAAACCCTGTGCTGGAGCAGGGGAAGGACTTCTGTCCTTGAGCAGTGGCAGAAACCAGATGTGATGGACTGACCCATTCCTGTCCCAGAAACCAGATGTGATGGACTGACCCATTCCTGTCCCAGAAACCACACGTGATGGACTGACCCATTCCTGTCTCCCTGTGTCACTGATGGGAGGAAGTAGAGCTGGGAAAGAGGGAAGGGTGGGGAGAAGGTGTTTCTAAGATTTATTTCCCTTGTCATTATCCTGCTTTGGTTTTGTCAGTAATAAATTCAGTTAATATCCCCAAGGTGAGTGAGTCTGTTCTGCCTGTGACAGTATTCAGTGAGTGATCTCTGCCAGTCCTTAACTCAATTCAGGAGCCTTTCATTGGATTTTCTCTCCTCTGTCCACTTTTGGTAAGAGTGGCTTTGGTGGGTGCCTGGCATCTAGCTAGGGCCAAACCACTACAGTGTGTAAATAAGTCTGTAATTAAATTGGCTTCAAGAATCTAAAAGAGGTTTGATTCATCTATTTCAGATGTGAAGATGGCTTGTCATATCAGCATGCCTTTGGTTCTCTTTCTAGGTCACAGGAATTTTGTTGCCCAATACCAAATACTTTTTCACTAAAACTTTTTGGTTTTTTTTAATGTACAGTTGTGCTGGATTTTTTAATATGACTTTCTAGGCCCAGATATTGATCACTTCATCCTTTGCTTTGTTGTATACATTAGTAGGAATCAAATTATATATGCACATTTCTTCTGAAAGATGCCCTTGAGGTTCAATATTGCCCTGTTTGCAGAGTTGCATTGGCTCTGATGGCTCCCTTTTCAAAAAGATTATTATACATTCTGTTGAACATGATAGAAAATCCCTGACAAGCTAATGGCTTTAAGGAATTCATATCAAGTTCATATGTCTTTACTTGAAATTTTGTTCACTTACAGTAATATTTCAGATTTTTTAAATGCATTTTTCATTGTATATACCAAAAAGACCTAATTTCTCAAACTTACTTGTATCATCAAAAAATATACAGACTACTATAAATGGCTTTATTTACATGAGTTCAAAGGAAACAAGTTTGGCACTCTATTGTTCTCATTCTCTGACAGAGTGGGTGTCTGGTTGTTAAAGAAAAAGGATTAGAAATCCAACTCTAAAAATTATTATGATTCAAATTCGTACAGAGTATTTCTAAATATATCAGTCTTCACATTCCAACTGTATTGTTGGAATTTATGCACTGGAAGAACCTGTATTGCCTGCTAGAGATTAGAATTCTTTTTGGCTTTAGATCATTTAAAGAAGGAGTTTGACTATGCTGAGCTCTAAAAATTTTAATTCCACAAAACATTCTGTGTGATGTGTAACATGTGGAGAACACAGAATGTCACACTGAAGTGTCACAAACTTATGGTTTTCTATATTTCTCTATATGATTTCAACATATGAATTTATAGGAGTCTCTGAATTTCTTTTTTAAGAAATTTTTTTTTCAGTTGGCTCTTTGTGGCATTAACAGACTGTAAAAATGCTGCTGCCAGAATTAGGCCTATACAAAAATTAGCAAGGATTTGTGGCACACAGCTCTTGGAAAGGCTGGGGAAACATTCAGAGGTTTTTACTTCTTTGAATCTGCAGGTTGCTTACCTTGAGAATAAGAAGGGAGAAATGCCTGTGAGGACACAGGAGAGGGGAATGAATAAGGAAAATTGGAAAGGATACAGCTTCTTTCTGATGCTAGTTTGCAAACTGGCATGTGTTTGTGCTTTGGTGGAATCAATTCTTTCTGAAGAACAAAAATGTTGGCAACACTTATGTCTCAGTTCTTCACAAGGCACTTCTTGAGCTGTCAGCTTTTGCAAGAAAAGCCCTTATTTATGTACATATAGTTTTAAGTGCAAGCTCATTGACAGTAATTTTTAGATGGTTACCAAATGCTAGATATTATAGATGAAAAAAAAAAGGTGGGGGAATAACTTAAAAATCAGATTTAATTAAGAGAAAAATAGTCCTTCTAGTGCAATCAGAAAATAGAGCTCTGGTATTACAAACTTGAAAGTAAAAATTATGTGTTGATTAGGGACTTTATTTACCACCATAAATCTAGAGGTGACACAACAAAAATAATCCAGGATGTAGGAATGTTTCGTTGTCTCCTTTGTTTTTATGCAGGGATTTGTACCAAAGAGGGTGAAATGGACTGGCACCAGTATAGATTCTTGTTAGTTAAAAAGTGACAAAGTTTCACAACACTACTGATCAAACACTGTGCAAATGAAAAGGCAGTGCACTACATCTGTTGTCTAGTGCTTTACATTAGGAAAATCTGGAGATAAATTAGCCTGCTGAAGTGCCTTTCTCTTTCATCAGACTTATTTTATCAGTGGGACACCTGACTATCTGAAAGCACATTGTGGTTTTATTTTCTGTTAGCCAAACCCCCCTGAATTCATACAATTATGTAGCTTTTATAATATTTTAAGAGGCAGATCTAGTGCTTTTTATGTTGGAATACTGACTTCTGCATGTTGATGATGATGGTAGTTGTTGTAAAACCTAGTTTTGATATTTTATGTTTGAAAAGAAATTAAAAAAAATATATCTTTAGCAATCTGAACAGTAGTGTCTTTTAAAAATGCTCATATGGGATCTGATTCAACTTTGTGTGTCAAGTGCAAGCATCTTGAAGTCACTGGATTTACAGGTATGAAACTGACTGGGATATTAACATAAAAAATGAAATTAACATATGTTTATACATAAACTATTAAACAATAAAAGTCCTTTTTTAGCTGCTAACTTTGCTTGTCAGTAGCAGCAGAAATTGTATGGAGATCAGTACGTAATTCTTATTTTCTAGAACCAATTTTTATCTCAATTTGGAGCCTAACTTGCATTGGTTTTTAATAGCTTTTTAATTTTTTTTTAAATTCAGTGGTATTATGAAAACATAGTACTATGCCTACAGAGCTAAAGATGAGCATTCTTTTATAGTAATTTGTACTAATTTGTGCCACACTTCTAACAGTACGTAGCTACATTTGTGTTAAAGAATTTATATGAAAGGTGATTTAAATGACTTGAATCTGAGCTTTGTTTCCTTTTAAATCATTATTCATTGTGTTCTGAAAAAAATAAATAGCTTCAGGGTTTTTTTTAAGACTGGTAGGGCAAAACTCTGTCATTTTTTGTTTTGCTAGAACTCTCATCCTGAAAACTGTTTTACCAAATGAATTTTTTCAGTCAGTTTTAGGACTTACTGAACATTCCTATATTCCCCCTCCCCAAGACATCCTGGTACTTTATTCCCCAGGTAATGGATTTAGTTCCTTTGAAGCACTCGTTGCACTTCAGTCCACGTTAGAACAGTACTATTTTTACATGTCACTGTGTAGAAAGGCAGTTTTTAGTGCTCATTGGAGCATGTTACTCGTGCAAAGCCTGGCTCTGGGTGTTGCAAGGCAGGTGAACTCATGGCCCTGACTGTGCTCACCACCTTGAATTCTGGAGCCTCATATTCAACAAATGCTTCATGACCTCAGCAATTATTTTCAAAATCTCTCTAGTATGGATATTGTTTATGTAAAACATTCTTGATATTTGGCATCCTGGTTTTAAGTATTTCTACCTTTTTATATTTTGTCAGAGGTGTCTTTTCATCTCTGTATTTACTACAGTATCAGTGTATCTGTTGCTGAAAATGTAACTAAGGTTTGTAAAATGTTACAGCTTATGCAATATAATAAAAATTTGAAAAAGTTATCGATGCCTGAAATTTTATTTGTTTATCTTTGAAGCCATATGTTGGTTAGGGACATCTTTCAACATTTTCTTTCCAAATATCATTAAGGGTATTTCTGTCATCACCATAATTCCCAGGACAAAAGAATGTCATCCTCCTTCAGGTTACCAATTCTAATAGAGTCACATTCTCTATTCTGTTTCTTGTGAAGAAAAACTTATTGTAGTCTTCAGCTGGACCTTGGAGACAATTTCCTTGCAAACAAACAAAAGCACATCTGCAGAATAAGGAGCTAGCTTAAAAAGCTTTCATCCCTTTATGATAAAGTCATAGCTAATTTATTTATTTATTTGGACAAGGACAATCTGAATGTGTGCTACAGAATCATTTGGAGATGTACTGCACTAAAAGCAAGTTTAAAAACATAAGCTTTGTTTGCCATGGATGTTTGTTTACAAAGCCTATGTTGTCTACTCTCTAGGTGAAGTTGATGCCAAGAAGGTTTTTATTTTTAATACATTTTTAATAAATTTGTAGTTCTGTAGACTACTATTATATAGTTATATAGCTCCTTAACTAGCTCAAATACTTTTCCTACCTTTTATCTTAGATTTTATAAAAGCAAGCTAACTTTCCTGGAATTTTAATTAGTCTTTCCTCTAGTATGAACCAAGGACATTTTGTTTTTTTCCAGATACTGTGGGCATAATAAATGTGGGGCTAGAAGCTGGGATGGGGGGGCTTCAGAGAGGGGCAGAACCAAAAGAGGGGGTGGGTTACTTAATTAACTGTTCCTCTAATTGGATTATTTCTGTTAAGTGTGCTAATTTGTTCCAGCTTTAAAATTGTCAGAGTCCTGTATTGTATGCATTGTGCCACACTTGAACCAGAAGGACCTTCACTGAAGGTAACCCCTTTTTGTCATTTTATAATGCTTGGCTTGTGATCTTTGGCATCAAAGTCATTTACTTACATTAAGGCAGAGAAGTAAGTGACAAGCAATAAGATATAGTCAAAGCCTATCAAAATACTGGTTTTAAAATATTTATTGTAAAGCTATAAAGTTATTATGAAGGTTTGCAAGATGGCTGTTCAGTCTTGATTTTTCTGTTGCATTCGCAAGTTGTTTTGTTTCTAAATTCTATTAGAATAAGAAGAAGTGCACATTTTTTTTCTGTAAAGTGGACACTTCACTGCAGAGCCATGCTCCAGTTCATCTTGGTGGTTTGTCCAAAGTTTAGGGTACTTAATGTGAACATTACCACACATGTATCTATAGAAAATGAATTCCAATTCCTGTTATCTCTCCAAAATTAAGAAAAATCACATAGCAGTACTAAATAGGCTTCCCTTTTTCTTTTTTCCTCCTTCCTCTCCACCCACCTCTCCAAGCTCCTAAGATTGCCACATTTTCCCAGATTGCAAAAGGGCTGTAACAATTGTCAGGTATCTTTTCTTGTGATTTTTTTCTGTCATTAGAAGTGCAGCAAGTCACGGAGCAAATTTTATGCCTAACCTGTACTAAGGGAACTGAAACACTTTGCTTAATAACACCTCCTGACATATAGGACAAACATCCTCTTCATCAATTTCTTCCTGACGAATGCACTTGTCATTCTTTGCCTTGTAAGAGTCTTAAATTGATTTACACAGAAAGTATTAATTGTGTGATTATATGAGAGAAGCTGGGTAATTTTATTGTAGCAAATTCAGTTTAATAAATTTAAATTTTAGTGTTTAAATATAAATTGAGAGCTTAGTCCTCCTCCCAGCTTATATTCCTGTCACTGATTTCTCCAGTGACCTGATCCAGCTCTCCAGACTGCCAAAAGAACAAACCTAACCAATCCACCAATTTTCTGTTGATGTGGTGGGTTTTAATTGAATTTTGAGGTAGGTAATACATGCCTATTACTTTAACAGAGATGGTGCAGGGGTAGGAGCACAAATGTGATGAGGAGCAGCTGAGATTTGGGGTTGTTTACCCAGAGATTTTATTGGTCTATACAACTGCTGAAAGGATGGCGGACGGACGTCGGGTTCTTTTCCCAGGTAACAAGTGACGGGATGAGAGGACACAGCCTTAAACTGTGCTGGGGGAGATTCAGCTTGGACATGAGGAAGAATTTCTTCACATAAAGAGTGGTTAGACATTGGAACGGGCTGCCTGGAGAGGTGTTGAAGGAAAGACGGGATGTGGCGCTGGGGCCGGGTCCCAGGCTGGACTCATTGAACTCCAAGGTGCTTGTTTGGCACAGGTGGGACAGGCTGGCCTCAGAGGCGTTTGTTTGGCACAGGTTGGACAGGCTGCCCTCAGAGGTGTTTGTTTGGCACAGGCCGGACAGGCTGCCCTCAGAGGTGTTTGTTCGGCTCAGGTGGGACGGGCTGGCCTAGGAGGTGTTTAGCCCTGGTTGGATGGGCTGCCCTAGGGAATGTTTGGCACAGGTTGGGTGGGCTGCCCTCAGAGGTGTTTGACACAGGTTGGACTGTGACCCTCAAGGTGTTTGACACGGGTTTGGCGGGCTGACCTTGGAAGTTTTGGCACAGGTTGGACGGGCTGCCTAGAGGTTGTTTGCCTGGTGGAAAGGCTGCCCTAGGAGATGTTTGGCACAGGTTGGGCGGTGCCATGGCGCTCCAAGATGTTTCGGCACAGGTTGGAGGGCTGCCTCAGAGCTGTTTGGCACAGGTAGGATGGACTGGCTGGTGATGTTTGGCCAGGTAGGACGACGGGCCTAGAGGATGTTTGTTGGCACAGGTTGGACGGGCTGCCCTAGAGATGTTCGGCACAGGTTGAGGCGGCTGGGCCCTCAGGAGGATGTTTGGCACAGGTTGGATGGGCTGCCTCAGAGGTGTTTGTTTGGCACAGGTGGATGCCTGGCCTCAGAGGTGTTTGGGCACAGGTGGGACGGCTGCCCTAGAGAGTGTTTGGCACAGGTGGATGGGCTGCCCTAGAATTTTTGGCACAGTTGGAGGGCTGCCCTCAGAGGTGTGTTTGGCACAGGTGGACTTGCTGTCCTCAGAGGTGTTTGTTTGGCCCGGTGGATGGGCTGCCCTAGGAAATGTTTGGCACAGGTTGGGCGGGCTGCCCTCAGAGGTGTTCGGCCCAGGTTGGATTGCTGCCCTCAGAGGTGTTTGACACAGGTTGGGCGGGCTGACCTTGGAAGTGGTTGTTTGGCACAGGTTGGACGGGCTGCCCTCAGAGATGTTTGGCACAGGTTGGATGGGCTGGCTCGGTGATGTTTAGGCCAGGTAGGACCGACTGGCCTAGGAGATGTTTGGCACAGGTTGGATGGGCTGCCCTCAGAGATGTTCGGCACAGGTTAGATGGTCTGGCCTAGGAGATGTTCGGCACAGGTAGAACAGGGGCCCTCAGAGGTGTTTGGCCCAGGTTGACGGGCTGCCCTAGGAGATGTTGGCACAGGTTGGACGGGCTGCCCTCAGAGGTGTTTGTTCGGCATAGGCTGAAGGCTGCCTAGAGGTGTTTGTCAGCAAGGTGGATGGGCTGCCCTCAGGGGATGTTCGGGCACAGGTTGGATGGGCTGTCCCTCAGAGTGTTTGTGCACAGGTTGGAACGGCCTAGGAGATGTTTGGCACAGGTTGGACGGGCTGCCCTCAGAGGTGTTTCAGCCACAGGATGTGATGGGCATGCCGCCAGGACCGTTGCTGGCACAGGTTTGGTACGCGGATGCCCTAGGTAGGGTTGGCGCGGTAGGGACGGCTGGGGCCCCTCAGAGATGTTTCCAGGTTGGACGGGCTGCCCTCAGAGATGTTTGTTCGGCACAGGTAGGATGGGCTGGCCTAGGAGGTGTTTGGCACAGGTTGGACGGGCTGCCCTCAGAGGTGTTTGTTTGGCACAGGCTGGATGGGCTGCCCTAGGAAATGTTTGGCACAGGTTGGGCGGGCTGCCCTCAGAGGTGTTCGGCCCAGGTTGGACTTGCTGCCCTCAGAGGTGTTTGACACAGGTTGGGCGGGCTGACCTTGGAAGTGGTTGTTTGGCACAGGTTGGATGGGCTGCCCTCAGAGATGTTTGGCACAGGTTGGGTGGGCTGGCTCGGTGATGTTTAGCACAGGTAGGACCGGCTGGCCTAGGAGGTGTTTGGCACAGGTTGGATGGGCTGCCCTCAGAGGTGTTTGTTCGGCACAGATAGGATGATCTGGCCTAGGAGATGTTCGGCACAGGTAGAACAGGTGGCCCTCAGAGGTGTTTGGCCCAGGTTGGACGGGCTGCCCTAGGAGATGTTCGGCACAGGTGGGACGGGCTGCCCTCAGAGGTGTTTGTTCAGCATAGGCTGGATGGGCTGCCCTCAGAGGTGTTTGGCACAGGTTGGACAGGCTGCCCTCGGAGGTGTTTGGCATAGGTTGGACGGGCTGCCCTCAGAGGTGTTTCCCAGCCAGAGGAAGCCGTGACTCAGCAATGGACGCGCACACGGAGCCCCCGTTCCCGCTGGGCACACGGGGGGTACCGGCGGAGCACGCCCCGCACGGCCCCTCAGGGGCGGCCTCCATGGCGGGGCCGGGCCTCAGCCGCGCCCGGGCACTGAGGGGGCTCGGCCTCAGCCCGCCCTGCCCTCGGCCCCCGACGCTAGGAATGGGCTGGAAACATCCCGTGGTGTATTGAGTGCCTTTAAAGGCTGAACAGCCCTGAGAACCTGCGCCAGCCGGGCTCCTGCTCTGCGCGGCCATCGCTAGGGGGAGGTGTTGCACTCCCTCCAGCCTGCAAGAATGCGTTTATTTACCGTCTGTCTTCAATATTTGTAACAATTCTTCAACCAGTTGATAGTTGCGAGTCTTTTGATAATAAAGAGTAATTAATGTAGTTTTTACACATATACACACACCAGTATATAATAGTATATATATATAGCATATATAGTATAGAAATATAGTATATATATATATATATATATATACACACTATATGTATATACTATATACCATATACCAGTTGATATAGACACTATATACTATATATACTATATACCAGTATATATAAGTGGTGTCGTTTCTACTAGTGTTTATATATATATATACATATACACACATACACATATATATAACATATATAATCATATATGACAGCAAATATAACATAACATGACAATGTATGTTTTATAACATATAATATCTATAATATTGTGGAAATGATATATTATATATATAAAATTAGGAAAAAGTTTTCCCTGTGAAAGTGCTGAGGCCCTGGCACAGGTTGCCCAGAGAAGCTGCGGCTGCCCCATCCCTGAGAGTGTCCAAGGCCAGGATGGACAAGATTTGGACCAACCTGGGATAGTGGAAGTTGTCCCTGCCTTGTGGCCTTTAAGGTTCCTCCCAACTCAAACCATTCTATGATAATGTTATAATGGAGGTTTCAGTCCCATGTATGTTTTTTTCAGCAATAAGGAATTCTTCTTGGCCTGTTCTCGGCTTCTCTGAAGTGCCTTTTTGTTTCAGAAGTGACTGAGTCCAGCTGGAACGTGACAGAGATGGAGCTGAGCTCCCAGACAGGCAGGAAGGGTCAGCAGAGGGTTTGCCAGAGGAGGTGGGATGAGCCAAAATGGATGAACCCTCCCTGTGCCAGGTGGTGAAGGAAAAGTGTTGACGAAGAAAAACTGATTGAGCTGCCGAATCCAGATCAGTGCAGAGGTGAGAACGAGGTTAGACAGAAAGGTTTTTGGATGCTTGACTGATGAAAGAAAGAGAGGTCTGAGTGAGAGAGAACTGTGAAAGGCACTGACTGCACAGGGACTTGACTCAGGTGAGCTGGTCACAGCTGTCACTTGAGTCAGCTCAAGTGGGCACAGCAAACTGGAGCAGCTGAAGTGGCTGTTTGTGACTAAGTTGTGTACTGAATAGTCCTCAGAGTTAATTATTTAATCTAATTTTAAATAATCTCTAAACTAACCCTGCCAGCAGAATGAGGATAAAGGGAAGGGAGCAGGAAGAGGATCAGTAGACAACATCCCAAGGTGCAAAGCTCTTAAGCAAAGCCCTCAAGATACCATTTTTAGCTAAGTATCACAGACTTGTAAAATCTCATGGATCAGCTTGTTCATTTTCTCTTCCTTGTCTTCACCACGGCATCATCTCTCCTGAATCATGTTTTAGTAAATACAAAGTTACTTTTCATTTTTCTTTCCCTGCTATGCATGAGATTTTATGGAGTTCACACCATAAAGAAAAGTTTTGCACCTGCTGTGTGGTAAGTGGGATCCTGAGAGTGGATAAGATCAATGCATGATCTCATGATTTATACAATTCTTAATCCCAGGTTTGAGAATGGTACCTAACAATGCTTGTATCTTGCAAAACTTTTGAAGCAAGGAATTACAAATACATTTAAAGGATTAAGTTACAGAAAGAGTTTCAGAAAAGAAGCTGTAAATTTTACAGATTAACAGCTGCATTGAGCATATTTTGGACATGTTTTTTCCAGGTCATTTTATGGAGAGCCTTTTTAGTGAGAACCCAGGGAATGTTGTTTTATTTGTTATATATAACACATGACAAACAATTCCCTTTTGCAGTCACAAAATTTTATGACATGGCACAAGATGTATCAATTTACTCTTACAAAGTGTTTGCCTCTTGAGCTATTCCTGTTCCAGAGCTGGTCTAATATTTATTCACTTTTTGTTCTGTCTGACTTTACTAGCCTCAGAGTACAAGTGTTCTTAACCCTCAGTCCCTTATAATAATACAGAGTTTGAAATTACTCTGGTTTATTCCCCATTAGAACAGATCAACCTGTACTGATTTTTGCTAGCAGAGCTTGAATACCATATTCTGAGCATGGGTACTCATGGTTTGTCTCAGGATCCATTTGTATTAATGGTCTTCAGAAATAACTGTGTGTAAAAGTAATAACTCTTGTAGGATTTGTCCTAATGTTTTGGGGTTATTTTTTGAGATGGAGCCTGCTTTTTAATTTGTTTTATTGCATTTTAAGTCAATGCCAGCTTCATGTTTAGTGTCACTGCACAAAATCTTCCTGAGCCCCTAGGATTTGTAGGCTGTGTAAAAGGTACAGGTGAGTGACATCAGCTGTCTGTGTTCATCTCTCTGAATTGTTACTGTGAAGTGTCCAGGTAACCGTGGATTATTTTGCCCTCATGGGGTGTAATTTTGAATACTGTGGGATCCCAGTTCTAAATTTCATTTTGAAATAGAAAGTAGAAAAAAATTGAGTTACCACTTCTGTGGAAGGTCAAATCTCTATTTTCTGTGTACTTGGGAAGGCTCTGATTTCCAGAATTTAAGCTATGTGAAATAACACAGGAAAGGGAACTTTGCTCCTCTCTTGTCACCTTCTCAAGATTTATTGGGTCAGAGAGCAGAAAGTTTACTTTTTTTATCTTGCTACTTTATATATTGGTCTGTGAATACTTGGACTTTTTTTGAGAAAGTCTCTCTAGTAAACAAAATAAAACAGAATACAAGTAAAAACAGATATGAAATCCTAATATTTCTGAAATCTCCTGCAAAAAATGAAAACAGAAGATATAATTCCTGTCAGAGATAGTGGTGAAAAAAGCTAAGTATGGTGAGACTTAAAAACTAAGATGATCTTGTGGTAGACCAGGACTAAGGAGAAGCTCATCCTGGTTCTTCTGTAGCCTTCTTGAGGGGCTTTGAGTGAATTAGTTCAGTTTTATCTCAGGAGTGTTTCCTTGCCCTCCTCCCTGCCTGGTCTGATAGAGTGATCCCCCTTTCCAAGAAGGGGGTTTCAGGGCTCTCAATGTGTATTGGCAGAGACACAGTGGAGTTCTGATCAGCAGAACCAACAATCTTTGCTTTACCAACAATCACTAAGCAGTGGTCCTAAGGTATCTGGGATTTGGATTTGTCCAACAGAACACTGAGCTCCTGAAACTGGGCAGTAGTTTCTGAGCAAAGCCACATGGGTACAGGTCTCTGGCTGACATCAGCCAGCTGCATTCTTTCCACATAATTTCAAGAGCTATAAATATAAGGGAAAAAAGCCAACAAAGACCCCATATCAGAAAAACTGACTTGTCCTTTTCCTCTCCACCGGAAACATGAAGCCTGCATTGTGACAGAGAGCTGGAACAGAGAACAGCATTGATAAATTGGGGCAGATTTGCAGTGTTGTCCTGCCAATAAACTTGCCTGGGTGGTATTTTTAAATAATATGGAGAATAATATTTACTCTTGCTTGCATTCTTATATAGACACCATCAGAATGATCTCCAGTGGGATTTCATGACTCCTGAATTATTTAATCATTGCTAAAGAGAATGAGTGTCCTGAGTATGAAACACAAGGTTTTCTTATGTACTGTGCATTAATACTGCTATAGGGGCAACAAAAACCCACAACAAATGAAAATCTTTTCTATTAAAAGACTGTGAAGCACTTCTGTTGCTGATGCTTCACCTGACACCTGCAGATTTGGTTGTTTTTTCTGTCAGTTACCTAATTTGAGCAATGGGGGTTGCACTTTTTTTAATTTTTTCCCCCTACTGTTCATCTCCAGTTGTATTAACTAGAAACGTTTCCCAGTTATGTCAGTGAAGATAATAAAAAATTGCTTTTCAGCTGGTGTTGACACAAAGCGAGCGCATCAAAAGGAAGAATTGAGTTTCCTGTGTCTCTGTTCATAATCTTTTCAACCTTGTTATGGTTATTAGTATTTTGTTTGGATTTTTTTTTCAAATATCATATAAAAATGTCCAAGTTCTTTTTTTTTTTTCTTCTACAACTTCTGTGTTTGTGCTGTTTAACTGTTTTTGTGACTATATAGCACAAGGTAAGTCACATAGGTGTTTTATCATTATAAAACTGCATGATTCATATTACAGTTTTATATACTAATGCTACCTACAGTATCTGGCAGGTCAGTAAGGACATAGCACTAGCACTAACCTGAAAATACATTTTTTATTATGTGTGGAGTTTTTGTGGGGGTCATTCCATGATCTTACTTTGCTGCAGTTCTTCTAGAAGGCTTTGCAGATAAACAAAACCCCTGAATGAACTGTTCAGTGGGAAAAGTTGTGTATAATTTATACAGTACATGACCTTTAAAGCTCGACTTCAGAAAATGACCAGAGAGAAATAATCACTAAGAAGAGTTTATTTTGGCATTTTAAAATGTAGCAGTCTTGGTACAACTGACTACTGAGTGATATGTACTTAAGTTTAATGTGTGCTGTACAGTTCTTCCTCACCACTTTTACTTCAGTTCACTTTGAACAAATGACATTGTCTAGCAGGGACTGAGATTTGCAAAATTATGTTTTTAATGACATTTCAGAAAGATTAGTACTGACAGGTTTTTATATATATTTCCTATGTGGGGCCAACTCTTCCAGCCCATTTCCTTCAGTGATATCTGGAGAGGATCTGATAAGCTTTATACTGCTTTTCACAGTTCAAAGGGCATTGTCTTCCCCTTCACTCCAGCTGACAATAACAAAGTCAGACATATGTTATCACCATCACACAGGAAGCTGTGAGGCTGCTTGTGTTCAGCAAAGTACAAATGCAGGAAGAGCGTCAGGTTGGTTAAAAGCTGAGGGAGCTGTGCTAAGGTAGTAGAGAGCTGATAGTACTATAACCAGCAATCTGTGTGCTGGGGATGTTTCAGTTCCAGAGAGGGTGGTTATCTATTGCTGATTGGTTTAAGGTTGTTATAACATAACTGCAGGTATCCATTTAAAACCTTTTACAGGTGAGATCATCTCCAGTGGTGGGGCTGCATTGCATTAGAAAAAGAATTGCTTAGGTCATTAAGAGCAAAGCTGCAGTGGGATTAAGTGGTAAAGAATTGAACATGAAGTCCACCTGATCAGACACAATCTCACTCTGTCAATTAGCAAACAAGTTGTAAGGTTCCCTACATTAGTTCTGGATTTCCTCATTTTAACACACCGTGTGATGTGTATCAACATTAAAATGATGTGCAATATATTAGCAAGCTCATCTAGTGAAATGCTGTGAGTCATGACAGCGTAGTTCTGGGAAAAGTGCATTTTTCACCTCTCTGCAATTTTGGAATGGGAAAGGTGGCTTGAAAGAACTTTTATATATCAGCACTGATATCCAGTATTTTGGAACCTCAGCAATTGGTGCTAAATTTGGGTCTATTTGCAGCTTCTCTTCTGCTTCCGGTACATTGTTTACTGCTTCCCAATAGGAAAGTCTTCCCAATACATTATATTAGTTCCTATCCTCTGGCTTTTGCTCAGCACAGAACAAATCAGCACACTGAGTTCCAGCTTCTGTCTCTGAGGACCACTTCAAGCTCTGCTGTGATGTACTGCCTCTACCTGGAATTTCTAGGCCACACCACAAATAACATACACAGATATCTGTGGGAATACAGTAGAGTTATGTAGGAAAGAACCAGAGTTAGTGCAAAAGAACTTGAGTTATGTCAACTGCATGTCCATGCCTTCAGGGGAGTCAGGAATGGGGTCTGTATGTGTAAATGTCTGGGTTTGTATCACATCAGAAAGGTTTGTCAGGATTTTGCTGGGGAAAAAGAAGTGGGAAAGGAAGTGGATTGTTAACAGATAAAATATTTTCTACCAGCTGGAAAAGAGATGTGTGATCACATGACATTGCAGAGTTCTAGGCTGTGTAGACATGAGTAACTGTGCACCTGTACCAGTGACAAGCATGCCTGGAGGGAGGAGCAGGGGCAGGCTCCAGAACTGAAGATAGGGTATTGAATGAAAAATTAAATGGAACTTATAGCTTTAACCAAGCTATTGCCATGTCATTACACATCTGCTTTAAACTTGACTTAAACCAATACCTTTTTCCATGACTTCAAACTGAATTATCCATCACTACAGCAATCTGTAAGTAATCCTTGTCATCCCTTTGTATTAGCTACAGTCCAAGTGCCGAAAAATCTGTGCTCACTGAAAAAGTAAAAGATAGAAGGTGTCAGTGAGGAAATGACCAGAATTAAACAGATGGTGAAACAAGAGAAACAAGGGATGGGGCTGAGGGAAACATTTTAGTGATTTGGCATTTAAACTGCCTATTTAGAGCAGATGGCTCACTCAGAGAAGAGGTACTTGGAGGACTATGCTTGTGGTTCTACAAGAAACATGAGTGATATTATTTTTCTTCTGCCATCTTTGAATTTTTTTGTGTGCTCAGTCTTTGAGCAAAGCCAGTCAATGGAGTAATTTGAGTAGAACTGCTGAGGTCTGGTACTTTTAGTTTTGATATGGTCTGAGGTGAATAGGTAGCCTGTTTGTATGCACAGCTGATCATCTTAATTAATTTGAAACTTTTGATCTTTGCCTATCTGCAGTTGACAGAAATGGCTTTAAACAATCCCAGTTCTGATATTCTAGAAGACTGATTCTTAGCAATTCTCTTCAAAGCTTTGTGCACCTTAATACAGATTTCTGTGGCCGCCAGTGAAACTCTGCACTGTGTGTGCATGCAAGCTGGAGCTGCTGAGGTGTCCTGAGCAACAAAAGGTTCCAAACACATCTGGTAACTGTGCTTTCCTGACTGTACATTTTGGAAATAACTAAGAGGGCTTTTCTGTCCTAATGGATGTGCATTTGTTATAAGGGGTTATATTGATAACTTTGGAATACCATCAGTGTTTGAGAGGGTGGTTCAGAGCATTTGTATTTGGAAAGTTTTTAGAAAGTGGTTTGCACTTTAAACATTGCTGTGCATTGGGATGGACTGGACTCTTTCCCAGTTATGCTCAGTAGAAGGTTTGTTAGCTTGGACCAGTGTGTCTGAACAGAGTTGTCAGCTCATGACAGCTCTGAACACTGGTCATGTTCAGGACCCCAAATGCTTCTTCAAGTCTGCATAGCAGAGACAAACCCCTTCTCTACATCTGCAGAACATCTGCAATGTATTTTACCTACCTGTGGGTAAAATCCTGGACATGAAATTCTGTTATACAGGAAGGGTCAATCCAATCCTTTGGAACCATGATAGTTAACCCTATGTTTGGGATCCTGCCTGAGTCCTGCAAGTTATTAACTTTTTCATACTCTCAATAGGTCTCTGACAAATTTCCTTTATAGTAGTGAAAATGGCTGCTGCTGGTTTCCCAATGTTCCATTTGTTGAGTCAGTCAGTGTAGTGCAGGCTGATATTCTCTTCGCTGCTGAGCTGTAATTTCTGAGATACAGAGTCTGTGAGTAGTTTTATGTATATACATCTAGACAGATGTATATCTAGTCAGACCAGGTCAAAAATTAATGGGCATTTTGCCATATGTTCTTCTTTTCTTAGTCCTTTACCCTTTTGCCAACCATATTAATGAAGAATTTATGCTACAAGTGCCCTGATTAAAGAGAATTTGATAATGTTGTGGTCCCTAAAGCTGTGTTCGTTATGCACCACTGGAACAAGATGTTATACCAAAACTACTTTTAATATCCAGTAGGCTTAACAGCCCTTAAGTGACAGAGACGGAAGGAATTCATGGTGGTTGGTAAAAAAAACCTTTTTGTTCTTGCTTGGTGCAATTTTATCTGAATGCTACCTTTCTGTCTAAGTTTAGACAGAGAGGATTGTGACTACAGGAAGCCAAGTTATCTCCTTCCAGCCTCACAATCTTTCAAAAGGAATTTTATTGGGATGGGAACAGATTCAAACTGTGCAGTGTCACACTATGAAGCGGTGCTTGTCTTCTGATTTGTCACAAGAGGGGGCTGGAGTTCTTTGCAATGGCTAAAAGCTGATCTGTTAACTGAATGTCTTTTAGTTGGTTGGTTGATCTTATCTTTTTGTGAGGATAAGGGAAGTCCTTCTCTTATGGGTTTTTTGTTGAATTCTACTGTTTTTCAAGGATAGACTTAAAAGTTATTGAAAAGCTTAAATTAAAAAAGGCACTTGGTAAGAAACCAGTTGTTCTATTCTCGTTTTAATTTTGTACCTTGATGCCAAATACATAATTGCAAAAACAATGATGTAAAAAGGATTCTTGGGCATGGTCATACTGTATGGCAGTGAAATTCATAGACTAGGAGCTGTGAAAAAAATCTCTGTGAAAAACTGTATTTCTTTAGGGGAACCATCATGAGGTAAACCCAAGCCATGAGCTGTCCAAGCTAAAGTAAATGAAATAATGGTGCTTTGTAGACTTGAGACACTATCCCTGTTTTGCTGGTATTTTTAGCATGCCAGCATCCTTTTTAAAGGCTCTGTCCTTTATTTGTAATAGGGTGACAAATATCACTGTCATTGCCCTGTTTTGGAATGCTAACTTTGAGCAGGTTTTGGAAAAAGTAATAGTAGAGCTCTAGATCCAGTTTTATTTGGTGGACAATCTCTGAAGGATCTGGAATTTTGGAGGATTCTATAAATCTTTGCCTTATTCATTCACCTTTTAGCATGCAGAGCCAGAAGGAGGAGTGCATTTCATTTATTAGTATTTATAGTATTTATAGTATTTTCAGCACCCAGTGCTGGGAGAGTGCCCACCTTTCTCAGTGGAGAAGGATGATGTGACTGAGGAGGCAGTGTCTTTCATATCTAATGAATAAAAGGCCTGGAAGGGTCTGATCTCCAGCTTTACAGGAGAAAAAACTAGTCTGAAATGATTGCAAAGTCTTTGTTTGGTCAGTAGTGAATTATTACGATGCAAGAAAGGTAATGTAGAAGTTCTGTTTCTGTCTGTGAGTACCTCTAAACCTTCTTGTTCTTTCCAATTCTGGGAAGAACTTAGTAATTTCTCTTTGAAATATTGGTTTATGTGCCTTAAGTCTTAGAAAACCTTTCTCATTCATATCTACATTAGCCAATTTCTGAGCTTCTATTGTGTAGTATTAAATGCCCGTAAATATCGTGAGGGTTGGACCTTTCTCTAGAAAATCTCACCCTGCAGCAATAAACTGATTTCATATCTTGCACATCTGGCAGCAATTCAAATGTTTTAAAATACCAACAATGCTCCTGGAAGATCTCTGTACACAGCTGAGTGGCTTTGCAGGGTGGGGTCAGTGGCTCTTTCATTTTATGCCTTAATGTTTTCAGTGTCTGAGAATATTTATTGTGTGAGTTTTCTTAGAACTAATAGAATATAATAAAAAAAAATGCTGTATTTTTAGGAGGGAAATGATTTTCAAGGTAGCAGCACATATGCTTTGAGAAACAATAATGAATGCAAAATGAAGAGGAATAATTTTTAAACGCTGTTATTAACACATGTGAAAGCATATAGGCAGCAGAACTGCATGCATCTCTTGTGAGTTACAGCATAATAGACACATATTTTTTGTTCCTGAAAAAGAGCACTACTTTTCCTCTTCAACTTTTTTTTTAATTTCATTTTGATATTCTGTTGAGAATTGCAACCAAAGAAGGGAAAAAAGAGAGAGAAAAAGAAGAATAAAGGAAAAGAAATAGAGAAAAAAATACAGAAAAAATCTCTTGGGCATTGCAGTGGTAAATAAAATAGCTCAAACTTAAGTGGGTTTTGTCTTAGAATTACTGAAGAATTGAGGAGGGATTATATCCTCACTCTTTTCTGCTGTTGTTATTGAGTACAGCAGAGTTCACAAATCAAATGTAGGGCACCAAAAACGGTTGCCACAATGCAAGCTGTGATTTGCTTTGAATTCACTCTTGGGAACTTTGAACAAAGGTCAGCACTAGTTCCATCACCCCTCCCATTTGTATTTTCCCACACTTTTCTTTTTCCCACAACTGAAGGAATCTATCTGGTGCTCATTTATGTCCATGGTGTTGTTTCATGTTTGAAATGTGACATGTAATAATCATAAACTGGAGTTTTATGAGATGCTGTCATTAATTCTGTCATGTTTCTGTCAGTGAAATGAGGACTCTTTCCTCCTCTTGTTTTCAAGTCAGGAATACTTTTTCTTTCATTTGCAATCAATTCTCTTCTGTAGATTTTTAAATTTTTTTTCCTCAACAGTGTTTTTTTTTTTTTTTTTACTTAGAACAGAGTCTGGACAGGAAGATTTTTTTTAGCACTACTTCATTGTGACCAAGAATTCAAAATCTGAGGGTAGGCACTGGCTGTTCACCAGGAATTGTGGAGTACACCCCATTTACCTTCTCCTAGCTTATTGTTTGTGCTGACCTTCATCCCTAGCTGAAAGACATGAAGAAGGCTAAAAGCCCTTTTTATTTTTGTGGGGATTATTGCTGCTAAGAATAAGATCCATGGGGACAAAAGAAAAAATGTGTTTTGCAAATTTTTGTTTTTAATTTTTCTTCAAAGCATCAGGTAGAGACTTTGTGTCTTTCACTTCACTAAGTAAGAAAATCCCAGTTCTTTGTTATATGTGAGAGTTTCAAATTGATACAGGTTTTAAAAACAGCTGGCAATAGAGAAGACTTTGTAGGTCATAGTCTTCCCATCATAAAGTCTTTGCACTGGTCTTCAGCTGTTCAAATAAACATACCTCTGCTTCTTGCCTTCCTGCTGAGAAATCAGTGCATGAGCCCAAAGCAACAGGTGTCGTGCTACACTACCAAGCAGAATAGCATTTTGTTTGGAAGACCTTTCTACTGATGCTGTTAGTTCACTTACTGTCCTCAATATTAAAGCTATCAAGTTTTAAAGGGCCTCAAAGGGTAAAAGTTACCAGGGAAATTTACTAGGCTTGTGTGTCTTTTAAGACAAATATATATTTTGCTGACACACTTGTTTCTGTTGACCTTGCTCTAAGCAGGAGGTTTGCCTACAAAACAACCATAAGATCCTTCCAGTTTAGTGACTTTATTATTTGATGCTGGTGACACTGCATGGTATGAGTAATCCATTTATCCTAGCCAGGTAAACCTGATAAAACACTAAATGTGCCTATCAGCTGTTGCTCTTGTGCTGTAGTTCTTGTTTTCATGTTACCTTCTTGTGGTCTGCAGACAGGAAAGCTCTTGCATTGGGAAATCCTGTTTTTCTCAGGTGAAATTCATGTACAGTCTGAACAATGAACCAGCTAGAGTGATAGTGGCACAGTTAAGTGTTCAGCTCTGGAATACCAGAATGTCATTGGCAACAAAGCAATTTTACCCTGTGGTCTTGAATATCCTGTGGGAACAACAAGCTGCTCTGGAATATAATGCAAACAGCACTTAAAATATGAATAGAGGAGTCAAGAGTGTGTATTTGAGAAAGCCCAACCAAAGAGTGCACAGAAAAAGGCTGAGCACTCTGAGATGTGCAGAGTTAGCTGCTAACTCAGTTTATAGCTGAACTCATTGTTGGCTCTTGGTCAGTAATGGATATCCTCTCATATGCAAGAAATCAGACAAAAATAAGCAAGTTTTATTGTATCCTGTTCTGTTAAATAAACTTCTTTGCTCATTCTCAACACAGCTGAGATGCCATTATAATAGCTCTAATATTTTCCTAAGTAAAAATAAATTCAGAAGGAAGGGGAAAAATAATCTCTGAAATATATTTTAGTTCCAAAGTGAAAACGAAAAATCAGCAAGCAAAGCTGTCTATTGTTACCTGAAGATTTTTAGATCATTATTCTTCTGACAGCCAAAAGTAATGAAAAGAAATGGGTTCATTTTCTCTGTGAAAAACATCATAGAAATTGGACAGTTCAGGTTTGGGGATTTCTCTGGGGGGGAGTGGGGGAATCAATCAAATCTTTTCTGCCAAAATCTCCAGTGTTAATGATAATAAAAAATTAGTATTTTCTGAAGAAGAGCATTTAATACAGATTTCCTGACCAGCTTTAGTTTGTTATTTTATTTGATAATGCTTGTAATACTGCAAAAGGGTTCTCTAGGACAAGAACAGGACATTCGTGACTGATTTATTTGCTGACATTAGCTGTGGGAAAGTCACCTTTTGGCAATTATTTTTTGCAAATGTAATTCTGGTAGCATAAAGATTGTAAGCACTAAGGTTTCTATAATTAAGGTTACCTTCACTTGCTCTTTATTGAATTAGTTCTATTTTTCTATTATAAGGGTGGTATTTCCAGTACCCTGTTCCCATGGGAAATTTTATTTATCAAGCCTCATCGGATGCCTTTTTATGAAAATGTATATCCAACTCTTTGCTAAGTTAGCTGATTAGTTTGTATCAAATATCACCATCTGTTCTTATTATCTGACAGAAAAGCAGATGATCAGGCTAGAGGTGCCTTAGGGCTGGTGTGAGTTGAAAGTTCAGATGTTAGATACACTGGCATAAACTGTATCTTCCTTCCTACCATAGAATTGGAGTGAGAAAAGGATTAGAGGTGCTGCCTCTGTGGTTTGTTCCTGTTTCTTTGGGAAGGCACACCCTCAGAATGTGGGAAAGCAGTGTCTTTCTCCTGAGTGCTGTGATTATTCCATCTCTAGGCTGCTCTGCTGGCTGCAAACATGTGCTGTGTGGCCACTGTGGGCCACAGTGAGAATGGAGTTAAAATCTGGGAGAGGAGCCTCTGCTGCTGCTGCTGCTCAGATTCCCTTTTACTTGGCAGCTGAGCTCTGTATGGTGCTATAAATCAGGTAGCCATAAAAAGAAAAATTGTCACAGAAGGAAGTGGAATATGATAAACTTCTGTTTACAGCCCAAGTGACTTCCTTTCAAGCTCTCCTTTTAGGAAACAGAAATATCACCCTAAGCTATTTGGTGAATTAATGCCCATTGAATCTATTCAATACACATTCATTGCTCTTGTGATGGAGAATAGACACTTTAATTGGAGACTTGGGCTCTTTGTGCTGGGCACTGTCCAAGAGCATATTGAAAAGACTGAGCTGGCTCTAAAGGCTTTACATTTTAATATACCAGACAGAGAAAGGAAAGGGCTTTCTTTTTCCTCCCTCCTCCCCCAACTGCAGGATATTTGATGCATGTTTGTAATTCTGGCTAGATGCTTTTCTTTATGGAGAACCACACAATTTCAGTATGGCCATTCTGGCTGTAAATGGACTTTTAGTAAAACTTGTATGTAGTTGCTGTGCTTCATTAACATACTACAACCCAACACAGCTTTTAAAAGAAGGCACAAAGCACTACATTGAAGGTGGGCTGTACTCTTCAGAATGACCTTGTTCTGTCATTCATTCAAAGCTACGCTGATGCAGTGTGTTCATCAGGGAGATACAGTTCAACTGATGACTGTCAGTGGTATTCCATGGTGTCATTGCAGTGTTTAGGAACTTGGCTCTTGGGCCCTGCATGCATTGTGCCATGCAGGGGAGCATAAACTCCAGGTGATTGGTCCTGTCTTAATAAGTTTAATCGACACGAGAGGGAAAAAAAATAAAAAGAGACACTGACATATAAGGAATTAAATAAATGGTCAAGATGAACAGGTGAAAAAATCCTATAAAAGCACATTTGCTCCTGAATCCTAGAGTGCCTTTTATTCCATTTTTCCAGAAACAGAAAACTGGTAAACTTCAGCATTTCAATAAAACAAATGACCTAAAACCACTGAATCAGTGATTTAAAATCCAATCTTTGGAACAGTTTCTTATGGCCAGCCACCAGTAAGCTTGATGATTCCATGTGATTTCTTACTCATTTAGAGCTCTCTGTTTAACTACAGTATTAGGGAAGATGAAGGAATGAGTGGAGTTTTTATAGAGTTTGCTGCTTAATCTTCAAATTATAGTTAGACCCCTACCTGATACTATGAAAAGATGTGAGAAGTGTTCAATGTTTTAATCATGTTCTGTCTACAGAGAATACAGATTTTTTTCAGTCCTCCTGAGCTGCTGTGTCTGCCCCTGTAAATTTTGTGATTCTGACTAATATAAATACATCACATTTTCCTTTATTAATAGTGGCCAGTGTTAGATGTGATAATAAAATACATGTCTTCATTTGTAGTTTGGATTTTGGAAATCCCCATAGACCAACTGAGGAAGTGCAAAGAGACCAACCCGAAATGTCCTGGGAGAATTTCCAAAAAAAGCAAAGCAGCAAGAAATAAAAGTCAAAATAATGTCTTTAATTCTCTATGCCCTAAATTCTTAGAAGACAACTACTGTTTCACCTCTCTGGAAAAATCACAGTGTTATGATGTTGATATTTTTCAGCTACTGAAGACTGAAAATATTTAAGGCTGTAGTTAGGGACTCTGTTCCTGCCCCTGTCTCTCAGCTCTTTGATATTGAATGCCTATGTTGAGCTCACCTGAGAATAGGTCTGAAAACAGAGAAATTAAATATATGCAGCCAACTGGAGTCTCCCTACTTTCCTTCCCAGTTCAGTGGAGCACTGTGACCAGTGCAGACTGGTTTGGATAGGGCTTGGTGTTTTTTTCTCTCTGCTGCTGCCCTGACTTTTCCTCTTGCCTGTTCATGGCCTGCTTTGACTTCAAATCAATTTGTGATGCTGGCCTTACTTAGGGCAAGACACTGTTCCAAAAGTTAAGTTTCAAGAGATAATATAAGATGAAAAACTATTCCCTAGGGGTTGTGCAGAAAGCATGCTTATAATTTTGGGAATGCATTCCTTAATTCTTATCTTGTGTTTTTGAATAAATCTTCTACAGTTATGAGACTTCAGTGACATCAGAGTATAATCTCACAGATCATGGTAACTTGAGATATATAGAATAATAAAATTAATAGATCTTGTAGTTGCTTTCTCTACTGGGCAGAGTTAATTTGTTTTTACTGTGGGAAGATTGGTCCATGTTGGGAGTTTACTATGTTTACTATGATTCTGTGGCCCTAGTGGGTGGTTTTTTTTTGGTTTTTTTGGGTTTTTTTTTGTTATTCAAAGACAAAATGTTAGGGTGGAAGATCTGACTTCAAAACTTCCCAAGATAAGCAAAACTTCTTCATGCTACACCTGTTAAAATAAATAATTGTGTTGCATTTAGTGGGACTAGACGTGCTGGCAGCTTGTGCACTGAAATGCTTTACAGGAGACCAGCCAATGCATTCTATAGCTCACCTAATGCACCTTTATTATAATGCTGTTTCTGGTGAATATATGTGGATAAAGAAAAAGGAATTACAGATTTCTGTAATGAGCATTTAGAAGATAAACCTTACCAAAATAATTCATCAACAACACACTTGTCAATGATTAATCCTTTACTCATTCTACAAATCTGTTGGTTTATAACAAACTATCCCTGAACACACAATACTGCAGAGTTTGTGCTATGTAGTTAGGACTATAGATTAAATCCTTTGTGGTTCTTAGCATCTGAGACTAAGGTGATCATTTCTTCCTTCTCTGATTTTCCTTGACTGTGTGTGATGGTTTTTTGCTAATGCCCTCTCCCTTCCCAAAGGGGTATCACAGGGCTCATCAACACATCATCAAAGTTTTGACTTTGCTGGTTAACCTTCATGAATGGAGGTTGTTGTGCTTCTCTTGTCTGACAGCTTTGGTGATGTGAATGCCTGCTTCATGTACTCACACTCCTGTCCTTCCCTCTTTGGAGATCAACATATTGATCACATATTTGTATAAAATGTTTTTACTTCATATAACAGATGAGATACATATGAAAATTTATTATTAGATTCAATTTAATCTCTCTTCTGGCAACATTTTTTTTTAATGCCTGGCATGATACATGATACAAAACTGACATCTGGATAACATTCATGAGAGACACTTCAGAAGTTCTTTTCAGATTAAGCATTTCTGCAACAAAGCTCTGCAACCATTTAGATGAATGTGCTTGAATCTCACAGAATGAAAGGCAAATATAAATGTTGCTCCATCTCCCTGGGACACATTTTCTTTTCTTTCACACATTTTTCTGGAGGACTTTGCATCTCACTCTAACACCAACACCTGCTCCTTTCAGTGGTTGTTTCCTTGCCCCAGCAACTCTAGCTAGCAGCAACTCTGTTAAGCTTAAGAGCAGCACACATAAGAAAGGCTTTTGAATTTGGAAGAGCTTTCATTGCTCCAGCAGCTGTTCCTGATGTTCCATCAGAAATCTGGATGGAAGTCAGTTGGACCCCATGGACTTAGGTGTCTTTCTTGTGAAGTTATTACATTATACATTCTGAAAGTTCAAGGATCTTTTAAAAGTGATTTAAGAACCAGCTATTTGTTGTCACATACAGTAATTTCTAAACTGCATTTTTTCCCATCAATTCTATGTGGGCATCTCTTTTTAAAAGTAATTTTTATTCAAGACTGCAAAACATTGGTCTAAACAGATTTTGTTCATTAAGCCTTTCCTTCATAATACCACATTTCAGTTATAATACTAGATCTGGAAATCTCCTTTCTAGCAGCTCTTCATTTTAATATTCTATTTCATAAGAGCAGTAGCAGAAAGAACAGCCTACAAAGAGTATAGAAGAGGCATAAAAATGCATCAATATCCCATAATAAGGAAAAAAAGGCAAAATTCCACTCACTATTTTTGTTCAAGAGCTACTACAGCAGCCTAAAAGCGGCCTCACAGTCAGGCAGGCAATGGTTCAGTTAATTGATTTGGAATGTATATGATAAAATTCTTTCCCACTGGCTTGTATGAATTTTCTTCAAGGCTAGATAATTCTAAAAGACAGGAAAATTTTTTTCAGATTTTTTTTTTTCTTTTTTGGTGTAAATAATAGAGTTCCATAATTTTGGAGCGTTGTATATAATGACTATTTTAGGTCTCACACACAATTAGGTTATCATGGTATCTCCAGTGTCTACAAACATGTTTAGTATCCATGCTGCTGGACAGACACTTGTGCCTGTCAGCACATCTGTCCTGGGCAGAACAGAGGTGCTGACACCACACTTGCCTGTTCTAGTGCTCTCTCCAGGCTGGTGCCTTTTTCTCTATTGGTCTTCAGCACATTGAAGTAGAAATGTTGATTTCAGCAGATGGCTGAAGAGGTAGTAGAAGGGTTTTCAATGCACGTCTTGCATAGTCTCTAACAAGTTTCTTTCTTTAAAATAATGAATAGTTTATCTTGGTTGGTGATACAAAATAATTGCCAAAACCACCAAAAAGCCCCACAAAACTTAGATTAAAATCTGGTTTTGCATGAATAGAATGAGTAAGGCAGAGGAAACAATGGTGTCAGAAGATTAACTTGTGTTGAGTTGCATTATGAGTTTTGGTATGAATGGTGCTTATTATGCCTGGGCCTGTGCAGTGACCTGTACACATGCCAAGCTGCCTCTCTGACCCCTTCTCCCTACACATGTTTACTGTTGCTGGCTTAGAACTGTACTCAGGGTTTATTTTGAGAGCTGTCCAGAGTCTTGAGCCAGCTGTTCATGCCTTCTGCAGGTCTGTGGGAGTCCCTCAGAGTAGAAATGCTCTGGACTGCTCACCAGGAGCCAGTAATGCTCTGAGAAAGTGCTGGCTTCTGAGGAGAATTCTTTTGCTTTAGAAAGGAGCAGAAATTGTTCATCCTGTGTTTAAAATGTTCTATTTATCAGCAGCAGCAGCAGAATCCACCTGCTCCTGAGTCACACACAGTGCAATGTATGTTGGGTGGATGTAGCTCAACAACATTACTTCTGCTAGATTGGTTCCCTTGACAATTTAGCTGCTAATAATTTAAGTTCTTTGCTTAATGAACTATGCACATTGTTATATCATCTATGTGTAATTAGTTTCTCTACCAATGTAAAGCTCAAACATTAATATCACTATCATTTATGCTTATTTAAACATTAATATCACTAGGTACCAAAAAAGGGTCCTTTTACTTCCCTAAAGTGCCCTAAGAAATGCATCTTTATAATACCCTAAAGGAGAGCATACCTGTAACAGTTTCTTCACTTCAGATGGTATCTACTTTTTCTTCAGCCTGCTTGGTACCTTCTCTTAAACTAGAGAGAAGATATAAACTTTGTGACATTTCCAAGAAGCTGTTCACTATTTATGATAAGATAATTCTTAGCATGTAGAGTGAACAGTAAGCAATAACTATGGTTTTTCAGAACCAATACATAGGGAACAATTTCTTCCTGTGTTCTAATTTATGAGTTTGATAAGCTTCATGAATGGAATCAAAATATTCTCATGAGCTGTTGGTGGTTTTTAACAGTATCCACTAAAGCCTTTGGCTTATTTTTGTAAGGAATCTGAAAATATACCCCCAGGAGATTCAAGTTTGAAATGATTCAAGCTTTTGAAATTATCTAGACACATGGACTGTTTCCTTAAGGTTCTTTATTTTTTTTTTTAATATTTCAGGTTCAAAAAAGGTTATAGATTATTTTTGCCCCTCTTTTCTACTCTGCAGATATATGCACATCTGGAGCATTTGAAAAAATCTGTTACAATATAAAGTTAAGCAATTGTCTAACATTAATACCAGAAATCTTTGTAGTGATTTTTGGCCTGCAGTTTTCAAGATACCTTATGATGTTTGTACCAAATGCAAAATCTTTGCTACAGGTCATCACACCATCTTTAGGTTCTCTTTCCTGGGGATTTTTTTCTAAACTAGAGATTGAAAGTGTCACTAGTGTTCTTCCATGGTTTGAACCAACTGTTTAGAAAAATGCAATTTGCACAGTGAGTTAGAACCGCAATAAAAGGATTTTCCATGTATTTTCCTTCAGAGAATTCTGAGACGTGTGGCACATTTCAAGTGCAGTTCTGTAAATGGAGACGGCACTCTTTGAAGAGTTTGAGGCTTCAAAATCCCTTGGTGGCCTCTGGGTACATCCCATGTTCTATAGCTCCAAGAATTTGGTGTGCATGGCTGTCCAGATCAGACTGCAGCTCCCTGTCAGTCTCTTCTCCTGACACCCCCTTAGGCCAGGGTGTATCCAAGGTGCTCCTTCCTGGGGTGCCTTGTGGATGTGTGCAGGGCATTGTGCTGCCATTGCCACCGAGGCACTGACAGGCAGCCACAGACAGGGTGTGATTTTGTGTTGTGGCTGATGGGAGAATACAGGTGTGTCCTCTGCACTCTCCTGGAAGACAGAAAAATAGAATCAGCACTTCTGAAATGATTGAAGGGCAGAGACAGGAGTACAGTGAGAACTGACCCACAGCTGATCCAAAGAGAATCCCTGCAGCTGCATGTGCAATGATTACAGACAGAAATGGGTATAGTCTTGGTCAGGTACAGCTCTTTGCTTGCTCTATGGTCACTACTTCTTCCATGTATTTATGTTGGTTCTGTTAGCACTAAATGCCAGGTTGCCTCCCCACATCCTTCCGTAGCTTTTTTGAGGCTCTCTTGTGTTTTAAAATCAAAGACACGTGTGCAAAATCATCAACAAGGATATCAGGGTAATATATTTATCTCACAACAGCCAATTTTAAATGTCAGTCATAGAGAACAATCAATATTGTTTACCTGTATAGGTTCACATTGCTTGTGGAAGCCAATCAGTGAAGAATTATCTTTGACCTAAATGACAGCCATCTACATTTTGCTTTTTCACCAGTAAGTTCTCCACTGCCTTATTCTTATTGCACTGAAGATAATGCCTAGCAGTTAAGAGAATCAGAATATTTTAAAGGTTTTTTCCCTAATTTTCCCAATTATCTTAATTTCTCTAAAAGCATCACGCTCTTCAAATGTGGCTGTCAGTGTATTTCATTGTGTAAAATATTAGATGTCATTGTAGGTAATTATTTGAAATGTGAAGCCCTGTGCAGATTCCTTACACTGCACATCAGCTTTTTCTGTAGAAGGCATGAATAGAGGTTTTTTAAGACAGGCTTTGTCCTGAGGACCTGTATTGTGAAGTTAGCATATATGCTAATGAATGACATGCAATTAGATTGCTTAGCAAAGCCTCAGCATTTTCAAGCCACTTTTATCTTAAAACATACCACAAAAAATGGGCTGTGCTTTTTGTTGCTCAGCTAGATATTAAGCCATACAATCTCTTTCTAATTAAATAAGGCATCTTTACAAAATACTTGTGACCACAAACAAAGCTGGCTGAGTTATGCTTTGGTTTGGCTTGTGGTGGTTTTTTTTTTCTTGGTGTTTTTGTTTTTGTTTTTATCTAATTTTTTTTTAATTTTTTTTTTTTAGAAAAGCACAAAATTCAAAAGCAAATACCTTGGAATATGAGAAGTCTTTTGAATAATCCTTGAGTGACTAAAAATTCTGCATCAAATTCCAGTAGTAAAAAACTTTTAATTATGATAACATAGTGGCATTTTGAATTTGACCAACTATTCAGAGAATCTTTAGTAAAGTCATAAAAAATCCATCTTGCAGTGCATATTAAATTTCTGTTTGACCCATTTCTCTGTCTGAGACAGCTGTCTTTCAAATTAGTCACTTAAATTCAGGAAAGTCTAAACTAGTGAATTAATAGAGTCTCTCTTCCAACAAATGTTAGGTTATTTAAAAGGAAATCTATTAATTATGTATAGGAAAAAGATGGTTATTAAATTTTGGAATGTAAATTTAAGCATAAGTATTAAAGGCAAAGATTGAGCAAGTACATAAAAAGATCTCTATTATCTATGGAGGAGCTCTTAGATTTACAGTTCCACTTTTTATGTTTATTGAAATACAGATTTTTAAGTCTAAGCTATGAGTTCCTCCTGTCAAAGTTTATGGCTTACAGTAGATGTTTATATGAGTATCAGCACAATAAAACTTTCACAATTGGGCAGTTTAGTAATCACATGCCTCCACGAGCTGCAATAGCTTGAAATGCATTCCTTTGACGTGCCACAGTGCTGTTCTGAAGGAGAAATGCTCTTTAAAATCAGCCACATCTGATCCAGCCCCACCCAGTCTAGCCCTTGGGAAGATGCTGTGGAGCTATCTCCTAAAAGGATATCTTTAATTAAAGAGATGCCCAGCTCTGCAGAATGATCTCCTAACCCTGCAGGGCCAGAACAATGAGTGACAGGAAAGAAGCAACTCTATTTTGATATGGGGGACTCCTATGCAGAGGAAGGAAAAGTCTCATCAGGAGAGCTTCCATCTGCTTCAGGATGTGCTGAAATTGAAAGGACTGCCTGTGCCAAGGACACACTTTGCATACTTTTGGCTGTGCTTGTGAAGGGATTTCTTTGTGTGACTAGGCTTTACAGTAGATTTCTATAAATGTGGTGGTCTAAGAGATTACTAGAAATTCTGTTTATGATCAGCTTCTGATTTAATATCCTAACCATATCCTGTAGTGAATTCTAGTCTAAGCCTCCTAGACTTGCGCTGCTGTTCCATGTTGTAACTATCAGTAACTAATCACTGATTGTGAATGATGATGATTTAGGATTACCATGGTGGCACAAATGCTCCTTTGGAAATAGGTCACTGTAGCCTACCCTTTCACTTACCAATGTAATTTGTGAGATTAGCATTGCTGGCAATTGATTCAAAACTAAGTAGTTCTAAAAGGATGAACATTTTTCCCTTAGTTTGTGCATATATTCTATTCAGCTCCTGGGGTAAGATGTTCAATGCACAGCAGAGAGATTTATTGATGTCATTTTCTTTGTGGTTTGCCTACAAAACTAGGAGCTAAAACTCATATAGAATCAGTAGACCCAGGGCAATTATAATTTAGGACAGGGAGAAAATTATTTTTTATAAAGAGGAGTATTTGCTCAATCTAGTCGACACAAGCCTTTTCTGTTTTCAAAGTTGATTTCCTTTACTATTGCACAATGCAGCCTGAAGATACTGTAACAACCTTCTAATTAAAAACAACCTGAATTGCCATGGAGACCAAAAAATAGAAGTGCTTGCCATAGACCAAGTAAGGAATAAGGCAGGCTGGGAATGTCAAGATACCATTTCTGGAATTTTTATATATGTAAACATAGCTCTATGGAGTTAAGTCTCTGGTGTACACATCCACATATGCATGGCCTGGGCTGTGTCAGCAGAAGTGTAACCAAGGTATTAAGGGATGTGATTTTTATGCTCTACTCAACCACTTGTTAGGCCACACATGGAAGGAACACTGTCCAGTTTTGGTCTCCCCATCTCAAGAGGCATTTTAAAGCTGGAAAGGACCCAGCAGGGAATTACCAGGATGATTAGAGGGTTCTAGAACTTGAAAAATGAAGAAAAATGGAAGGAAACATGTTTGTTGAACCTAGAGAAAAGGATGGTCAGGGGAGAGAATCTTATCACAGTGTTGCAATACTGGAGGGTATTTATAGACAAGACTGAGGTTCTTTTGTCACTCCTATCATGAGAACAATTAGACATTGGAACAGGTTATCCAGAGAACTGTTTGAGTGTCTCTCACAGGAAATATTTAAGACCTGCCTGCATAGAGTCCTGGTTAACATAACCCAAAGCCCTATTTGCAACAGATTAAACCAGACTATTTCCAGGCTCCCTCGCACCCTAAGCTTTTCTCAGGAGGGAAAATCTCTCTATGCTCAGGAGAGTAGATCAATCATTGACAAAACAGAGAGGATGGTCAAGTCCACTATAGGCTAAAGTAATTCAGTCTCCGAGATGATGCTTCTCATCCTTTGCCTTCATTTGTGTGTGTGCCTTTGCTGTCTGCAGATTCATGCATTTTTTGGGTCACTGATGTTACCCACAGCACCCATTCCAGCTGCCACATTGTTGTCATGCAGCCTCAGGGGAGTGCTTATGCAGATTTATGGAACCTTTGTCAGGCTTCACCAAAAGACACCAAGTTAGCCTTTTATTTTTTTTCTTCTTCTCCTCAATAAGTCCAATGGGAAGACAGGAACATTCTTTCTACGATACACCAGGGTTGTTTGCAAAGTTTAGATGTCTGAATACTTGGTATGAGAGGCATCATACCCCTTCCACTGGGGAGGTGTGTTTTACAAGCTTAAACCTCCTAAACCTGTGACTGTTTATTATTATTATTATCATTATTGTTATCATTATTATTGTTACTATGTTGTTGTTTTTCATGTCCTTGCTGAGACTGATGAGTTGCTTTACAGCATAAAGTCTCAGAGCCTGTCAGGGAGAATGATGAGGAGTATATGAAATTGTACCCTTCTTGAAAATCTCAGTTATCTCTTCTTATGTTATTCTGTCAACAGTCATGCAATGTGGCCAAGTATTTCTTATTCAGAAGGTATTTCCTATGCAGCTGCAGTCAGACACCTCTGCAGAAGGTGTTTACAAACTGAAGTATAGATTATCCCTGGAATTGCTGCAAGTGAAAGTTTTATTTAAAATTTTTAATGTTAAAAATTTTAATGCAAAAATTTAATGCAATACTTTTGCAGCCAACATTTGTATAATAAATATCAAAAATAGAAAAGAATACTGAAAAAAATATCCTCATTTCTTTTATCCCAAGGTAATTTTTATGGGGGCTAATACACTAAGTAAGCATTCTGAGGCTGCTGTTCAGCTTGTCCATCAGACTGGGTCTTGCCTTACCTGGGAAAGGATTTTTGAGCCTCATATTATCTTAAGGAAAATATTAGGCCTATATATGACTTGAATCTCTTGGTATTGCCTTCCAGCGTGCATTCTGAGGGAACTATTTTATAAACAAATTATTTGCTTGTAGGGGTTGTGACCACAGCCTGGGCAGTAAGGTGATAAAAACACACCTGCTTGGTTTACATCTCCTATCTCTATTCTTGCTCAGCTGAAGCAGATAGACAATGTGAAAACCTGGTGACTAGCAGATATGAAAATTGTCTTTCCTCCTTTTCTAAATTTAGTGGTCAGCTGTCACATGGAGAACCTCAAACCTGAATATTTATGTTTTTCATCTTACACAGGTGCCTCAATATTTGATTTAAAAAGCTTGTTTTGGTGTAAGATGATCAACAATATACTGAACAAGAGAAGAATTAGAGGCATGTAAATGCTATAGTATTAGCTCATGTACTGATTCAATTTTTCCAAGCGAAAGCAATTGAAGGGCATTATGAATTATGGAGTCTGTCTTCATTCAGAAGGTAATATTATATTATTTTAAAATATTGCACTAGTAATCTTACAGTTCAAACTTACCTAAGAAGAGCAGAGCTGAATTTCTTATGAGCTTGGAATACAGAAGACTTACACATAATCAGAGACAGGTTTCATGTCACTGTCATTTCTTAGGACACACTGTTCCATGAAGAATGTATTTGTTATACAGCTGCACAAGAGTCCGATTTTCTTGATTTCTTTGTGATGCATAGGAGGATTGAAGGCATAGAGAATGCAAGGATGCATTCTGTTCCCAACACACCAGTTATGTCTCAAGAAGAATTTGGACAATTGTGAAACACAGCACGCAGGAAGATAGCAATAGAAATCGTGGTTAGTAGAGAAATGTCTAATAAATCATCAGTCTGAGCATCAGCAAAATTTATGGCTGAAATGAAAAAAGTAAAAAAGGCATAAAGATTTTTCACTGTCATGTTAGTAAACTTTCAATTTAATATATATACCATAAGATGTCTTTGGGATGCAGTGCAATGGTAGGGGAGAGACAAGGAACAGGTAAGAATAGATGGGAAGGCAGGGAAATACAACAAAATTGAGGAAAACAATAATCATGTATATTATTTTCTTGGAAGGAGAAAATATTATATTCAAACTGAATTCCTTGCCAACAGACTGGGCCACATCTCATTCTCGTCATCTCATCTGACTTGTTTTGCATTTGAAACAGATCACTCAAATTCCTTACAAAAAATAGCAATAAACATTTCTTGGTTTGTAAAGTGTTGCTTGTTAACTCTGGTGAAATTGTTAATTCAGAGCTGGTTTAACTCAAAATAGTGTAATTTACAAAAGACTTACTGTGATTCCTCATTAAAAAGGAATTTAATTTCACAAGTGTCCTGGAAGCTGGGCTGTACCTCTTGTGTGGTGAGACAGACCCACATAAAGTAAGCAGAAGCAGATTTGTGACAGAAAACTGAGGGCTGTGTTACACGACTGTCTTGCTAAAAACCTTTCTTAGGGTCGTATTGTTACTGACAATTTCTGGTAAAATACATTTGTGGTATCTCCCATGGGGATGTTGTCAGTTCAAATAATTAGTTCCTTTCTAGTCCTCTCTTCCCCATTTTGGTTCTGCATCTGTTTTCCCCCATATGTCTTACCCGGGCAACTGCTGCCCTTTTTTTAAAGTTGATCTTTTATTTCTCACTATTTTTATAAAATGCTTGATGGATCATTTCTTATATGAACCCTTGTAATAATTTCTGAATTTACTGTTAGTTTATATGATCTGTAACAAACTAGTTCTTTAACTAATTTTTCCAATTTCTGCCCTTTTAAGGTAAGCCTTAATCTTTTCCTTTTTATAACAGTAAAGTTATTGTCAACCTGTTGACTTTTGAAGAGAAATCAATACCTTTCTTTTTGATACTAACATCAAAAAGAAAAACAAATAAAACCCACTTGAAATCTGAAGATAAAGCCATAAAACATAGATTCTCATTTGAGAAGCAGTAAAGATAAGGAAGTGAGCTGGCTTCCCACTGGAAGAAGAAGGAATTTTAATGCTTACTGACACAATCCTTCTTACACCTAACAGCTTGGACACTTTTGTGAAATCTTTCAAAACAACAATTGCCATAGAAGGAAAAAGCCAGCTTGCAGACAATACCTTTTGTGACCTCAACACCCAAATCCCAGCCCAGAAAACAAATGTTTCTTTACTCCTCAGATGTTCTCAGCAGAATCACAGAAATTAGCCAGGAACTTATGCTGAGGGCCAATGTCCTTTGGGGGAACAAATCTTGTATTTCAGAAACCTGAGACATGTTCTGTCGACAAAATTAATGATGTTACAAAACATTATTATAATTACTCATGCAGAACTTGATTGATGCAGTATGTTCTGAAAGTTCCCATCATATTATTCATAACTGTCTTCTTTCGAAGAGCAATGAGATGTTCTGACTATACAGTTTCCCTTCTGGGAAGGAGTATTTTGTGTTTTGCAAGTTTTTTTTAAAAAAGTCATTTATGCACATACCAGTTACACAAAAGGATAATTGTGGTTTAGAATTGCTGAAGTATGTCAGCTGGGATGGGCTGCTTTACTTATTAGGGCTGTCTACACTGCAGAGAAACACATTTTGAAGTGCAAAGAAATTCTGATTGATTTCAGTGTATTTACACTTTGTAAGCAATCCCAGCAGAGCTTTATCAGTCTGTACACAACACTACAGTTTTAATATTGCATTATGAACTCTCAGAAATCAGAGGTGGGTGTTCTATCTCATTTTAGAGGTGTATGCTTCTTTCATCCCTCTTTGGTTCTTAGTTGTTTTTTTAAGATTCATGTGGCTTTAACTGTGATTAGAGGAAGCCTAGTTTGATCAAAATGTTGCA
Source organism: Zonotrichia leucophrys gambelii (assembly GCF_028769735.1). Classification (NCBI taxonomy): domain Eukaryota; kingdom Metazoa; phylum Chordata; class Aves; order Passeriformes; family Passerellidae; genus Zonotrichia; species Zonotrichia leucophrys. Next base: position 14,190,573 of record NC_088177.1, read on the forward strand.
TTTTCTAGATTTGCTCAGCTTTAGAAACTTTTCTGCATTGTTTTCTTGCCTAGAGGTAAAACATAAGCCTGGAATGAACACATCACCTGTTTTTCCAGAGTCTGAGGCAGAGGCATACTAAAGAGAGCTTTAGATGTGAACATTCTTTATGATACACTAAACCAGCAATAATTTGCCAACCTGTCTCCCCTCTGTGATAATTTGATCTTCTGTTGATAAAGGCATTCTTAATACTCTTTTGGAGGACCTGTCTCACTTTTATCTAGAGCTGTGGAGTTGCTGTGGTTTTGCTTTGTTTTGTGGACACATAACATACCTATCCCACCCAAAATCATGGGTTTTTTGATGACAGTATCCCAGTTACCTCATTCTAGAGTATTTCTCTTCACTCCCAATAATTTAATACCTGGGAGTCACAATATTTTTTGTGAATGTTTCTTGCAGTTACATTTTTATAAAGATGGAAATACTAGTCCTGTGTTAGAACTAGACTATAAAAGATTCTGGTTACATTACACAATACAGAACAGTCCTGAGATCCCCAGACAGCTCTACTAAATTGTCTTATGGAAATATGCAGCATAAAGCTATTAGAAATACCACCTGGGGTCTTGGAAATGATACAGTTGTCATGTTATAGCCCTGCTGCAGGACTCAGTAGCACTATTTCTCAAATGAAGATATCTATTACAGCTTCAGGTCTGGAGTTTGAATGTCTCAGCCCAGGGCTGTTCTGAAAGAATGAGCAGTGAGGATACTCCTGGTGGCTCTGGCTCCATGGAAGATCAAGGTATAGAGATATGTGGACTCTCCTTTGGGATGGGTTTGGAACATAGAAAAAGAAAGCAAATTCACTAAGAGCACAGAACGACTCCAAAATAACAAATTAGCATTCTAGACTCAGCTTGAATAATTTGCTCAAAATTATGCCAGGAGTTTCAGGAGTTTAGTTCCCTCTCCTCTGTCCAAGCCCCAAGGACACACGTACTAGAACACTGCTTTGACTGCATTCTGTGTTCCTTACTCTCTCTGCAGTGTACAAAGTATCTTGCTAATCATACTGCTGTGTGGTTCTTTGGACTTCTGTGGTTTCTTAATGTTGACAGGATTGTCTGAAAAGAGAAACAATGCCAGGATTTTCAAGAATTCCAGCAAGGGCACAGGGGAGTTGGATGGAACATTTCCTCTGTTGTATGTCATGGAGTTTAATGCTCAGCTTTGATGGTCTGGTGTTCAGGCTCCACATTTGCCATTCAGGGCAGTGAAGCAATACTCTGGTTCAGATTCCAGCTACAGTATGAAAATTTTAGCATCTTTCCAAAATTACAGGAATGTAGAAAAATAGGGTTGGAAGGAGCCTGAAGAAACCATTTAGGCTATCCCCCTGACAAAATCTGTTTGTTCCATAATCTTTCTGACAGCATTAGAAATTATTAAGTAACAGCCTGAAACAAAATGAATCTTATAAAAAATCTGATTTACATTCTGGATGAAATTTGCAGAAGCTAGCAGAAAACATCCAATTTTCTCTCTTAACATTGCATTAAGATTTAGGCTGACACAATCCTTTATAATCAATGTGGGTGGGCAGTTGCTGACAAAGGGTTAGATCCAGAAAGGAATGAATCTCTAGTGGGAATGAGCTATTTACCTCTTAATCCACAATGTGGTGTGCTTGACTTAGTAGTTTTCTTCTAATGGATTAAACCTGCTTTACCTCATAAATCACATATTTCCACATCGCTGTCAGTATAACAAGTCAAACTGAGGTTAATGTATGAATGATTAGCCCACAGCTGGCAATAGGATGGAGAATTGTGATTCAGAGCTGCTCAGGCTCCTGGATTTTAAAGCAAAATACCAATACTCCAAATTTTCCTAGCTTCATCTAATGAGAATTCTCTAGAAGAGCTAAGAATATATAATTCCAGAAAGTGTATGCTGCAAATGAGCCTGAGCTATTTTTTAAAAGATGAAGCACTGTTCATTTTAATGCCTGTTTGGCTCTGTGCTTTCTTACTTTAAGGACTATATCTGGGGGTTGCAGGTATGATATGATATTCATTGAACATATTTAAACTTTAAAGAGTGATGATAACTTTATCATTAAAAAGCTCTATTAAGGATTTTAAAGGGACAGGAATAGAGGCTGATATGAATAGTTATAATAGTTACTCCTATACCCTTGAAAATTCAGTTCATACCAGCTGAGGATCTGCACATTTCCCTTTTTCTGAAGAGCATGAGGATAAACTGGCAACAAAATTGCACTGCCCCTGGTAGGCTTTGTGTGCCAAGAACATGCAGAGATGGAAGATGTTCTTCTTCACCATGAATATACATTTACATTTATATCAGAGATAAGGTATAATATTTAGGTGGGGAAGTACAGCAACTGTACTGTTTATTTAAATCATACCAGGCTTGGAGTATACAAAATACCAAATTTTATAGTAGTGTAAACAAATCCCAACAGGATTTTAAATAACTACATTTCTTTCTTTGGAGGCAGAAAGAGCATCCTTCCTAAAGATTTGGAAGTCTAAGAAAAGATATACATTTTTTTACTTAACCCCTGAGAGATCTCTCTGAACTGGATTTCTAATATAAAAATATTTTTTTAGAGTAGTACACACAAATGATGAAATGCAGTTGTCACAATGGAGCAATTTAGACATAGAACCACCTGCTTGTCTTGGAATAGTTATGTTGTACCTTTCCCAAAAATAAGTTACTTTAATGCTATAGGTATGGTGAGTTAGGGAGGTGCCCCTAAAGGCATGTCACAGGCATAATTATGTTTCAGTGTGAAGTGGATGGAAGGCAGCTGTGGTAAATAGCAGTAAATTAGTGTTATTATTTCTATCAAATATTTTCACAGTGAAGCCTTCTCTAATATGCTTGGAGAAATGCAAGCAAGAGGCTTCTTGATTTCTTTGTGGCACAGAGTTACCTCAAGGGAAAAGGAACAAGTCCAGTTACTGCAACACCTATTCCATTTTATAAGCTCAGCAAGGGTTGGAAAGAAAAGTTGTCTAGAGTTTCAAGCAGTCATTTCAGCCTAGATTTCTATTCAGAATTACATATAAATTATTACTATGCTCATGAGGAAAAAGAATCACCAATGTGAAATCATTACCACTTGGTTAAATAATTCTTCTGAGATAGATTAAGATGTTCCACACACTGGATGCTTTGCCTTTTTAAGGCTTGTGTTTTATTATTTGTTGGAGCTCCTGCACTATAGCAAAGTGACTATAGAGTTTCCTGACACTGTGATCTCTGCTTGCCAGAGTATAAGACCCTGCATACTTTTCCTGTGATATAAAGAGTGGAGCTATAAATACTCAAAAGCTAACATTATGGTGAGGCTTGTAAGGTATTGCTATGATGTGAATTTAGGCCATTATAGAACTGGTTTGAAAATAACCAGTAGTACAATAGTAATATATAGTACTATAATAATATTAATAACAGACTATTTTTAATGATAGTCTGGTGAGATTTTATTTTGGAAAACAATACAGCCAGTTAACAACTGACCTTTATTCTTTCATTTTGCTTACTTCACTGAATTGTAAGATTAGACACATACCCCCAAATCATTTGTGTCTGGAACATCAAAATCACACTCCAACTCCCATATTAGGTAACCTCTAGATTTTGCCCATCAACAACCTCCAGAAACTGAATCTTTCCTGGGAATCCTTAGGGGAGTCAAAATGAGAAGTTTGGGCAGGAAGAAATGGTGGTTGGGTTTTGTTTTAATGTAAAAGGTTGTACTAGCTGGCCTGTAAGTGTAGGAGGCTGTTGCCAAAACAGTGAAGTCTGGTGGGGCAGTGTTGGATAAGGTGCACTTTGACACTGGAAAAGCTGGGAGATGATTGGCAGAGATATTGCTTGTAATGAAAAGAGGATGCAAGGATTCATTTACAGATTAATTTACCAAATCTCTTCAGATTAAATATTTCCTCACTAAACCTTCTATCCATCTGTTTTTCTGGAAGACTTTAAATATGACCAGTTTCACTTTAAATAAACCATTGAGCTGGTTCCTTGTCCATATGCAAGTTTCTAGAAGGAAGAGAATATACTGATCATTTACAAGTGCTCAATCTGATCTGTTTCTCCAAGTCTCCTTACCTTGGGTAGTTTAAAAGCACAGCAATCAAAGAATATTTTATATGTAAATCATTAATGAAAAGAAATAAAGAGTAGCAATAAATTAGATAGCCAATTGGAATGTCTGGTTTCCTCTTTTTCAAAAGGAAGATAAAAGTACTTATGGCACTTTAGCATAGAACAGACATGAAATGTCATGGAATTCTTTTGATTCCTTTTTCTGGAGCAGGACAATAATGCAGGTTTCTTAAATTCATATTTGTCTTCAGGAAGTGAAAATCTAACACTCCAGGTGGAATAAATGCAATATCAAGAAAAGACATTGTTTCTGGCATGCTAAGATTATATTTAGTATTAGATTCACAGTTAGTTCTGGCTTCTAGTCATATTTTATCACTTTTTTTTATCCTCATCTTTGCAGGTAATTTAAATCTATAAAGCATGGTACTGATGTGACAAAAGAGTGCAGAAAAATACCTATAATATGGTGTTTATTAATACATTAAAATAAAATGTATACAACTGTGCAAAGTAATTTAATTAGCAAATAGTTTAATTAGACCCTTTTTGCATTGTAGTTAGATTGCTTTCTAGTTTTAATTTGTGAGGGGAAAGAAATAGATTATCAGAATTTTTTAATCAGCATCATGAGCCAGTATCAGTTCCTTCATCATTAGGATTATTTAAATTTTCCAGGTTACCTGTAGTGCCTGTGTTGGAGTAATGCAGATTTTGTCTGAGCCACATGCAAGAGAAATGAATGTCATTGTTGTTGTGAACTTTCCCAAAATAAACTGAAGAAACTTGAAAAAGCACTGACACAAGTATTGACTGCAATATTACACTATTGAGGTCGGGAGGGGTTGACTGTGCATTTTTCCAAAATGGAGACCAATTTTTTCTTTTTTATTCTCCAGCACGGTTCTTACAATTGAGGTTCTGAGTCTCCTGTTTTCTCCTGAACACATTGAAATCATTTGCTTCAGTCCCTCAATACCATTTTTTCACCCAAGAGATAAATCACACCTGAAAAGAGTAGAGTGGGAAGAAAAGTGGAGGAGGGCACCTGACTATGCTGGCTACAGGGGTGTGCTCCTGCTGAGACCCTCTTTGCTCTTCTCTCCCTCTTTCTGCAGAGAAGAGGCCTCTAACAAGGTGAGAGAGCACCATGAGACATTTAGTCCTGCCTTACATAAGCATTTTAAATTTCCAAGGTAGTGCAGAGCTCTTAGGACTCTGTCATTTAAGCCCTGAGTGTGTGGGAACAAGTGTCTGTTCTGCCAGCAGCCCCACAGCTGTTCCTCCCACTCAGGTGTTTTCAATCTCTCTGCAAACGACCCCTCACAGCAATTAATTACCTGCTGGGAGCTACACCGTTCTTTCCACTCACACAGGGAGAGGGTGCAGTTGGAGTAGGAGCTGGGGAATGGCTGAGCACACCAGAAAAAGAAAGAAAGAAAAAGAATGTATTTTATAACAGATGTTACTGGTAAGGAGATTAAAAAATTGATCTAAATGCTTGGGATGGGATGCTGCAGTATTTTTTCAAGTATTCATATCTCGCCAAAGTAAGATATTTGTTTGTTTTATGAGTGTGCACTGGTATAAATGGAATTATTCTAAAATAACATTTTTTGAAAAGCTGATGTAATTATTTCACTTATTTTTCAGAATTTGGGTTGGAGGGTTTCAGTGAGTTCTCCATATGTTATCAAAACTCGAAAAATTCTTCCCTGTATGTTCCCTTGCCCTTCAGATTCTGTAGAAGGAAAAATAACTAAGATGAATCCTTGGAAATAACTAATGTGTAATTTTGCCCGCTTTCCCTTAGAAAGAAAGCCTTCCTTTTAAAGAAGGAAACTTGAAGTGTCTAAAGGTAAATTCTTGCTTAATGCTCAGGCCCAAAATTTTAGATATAGAAGTAGCTGTGTTTGCTTTTTTGTTTAAATGACTATGTATGGGTCCATGAGTGGGCTATTATGGTTAGTAAGTAATAAAATTATTGAGGCACACGGGTGAACAGATGAAGAGGAGCTCAGAAACAGTAAATTGATCTCATTTTTTAGGCAGCTGAACTTGTCAGTACTGAAACTACATATTCAAGTCATGTTGTTTGTATGAAGGTACACTGATCCTGAGAGATGTGATTAAAAATTAAAAACGTGCCATTCTTTTTTTCTTAAACAGTATCAGAACCTCTTGTGTTGTCTGTCACAATGGCTTACATTTCTAACCAAATTAAATATGCTTAAGCTTTGAAGTTTGCTTGTTACCTCTATTTCTTCGTATTTTTTGTTTGCTGGCATGAGTGGGGATTTTTGCAGTGTGTTTTTGGTAGGTTTTTTGTGGAACACCGATAATCTGCATGGACTAACTTTCCTTCTAAATTAAAATACAAAGCAGACAAACAGAAAGCAGCGAAGATAAAACAAATGGTTGTAAGAGCACACCCTGCAGTGTCTCTAGCTCTGCTATTCCTGTACATTCTGTTTAGCCTGCATTTTTCATAGTGGACTGCTAAGATGAGTGTATAACTGTGAGAAGTGTGCAGGTGCTCATTCCTCTGGTCTCTGCCTGCAGGTAATGAAGCTGCCTCATTAAGGACTTATTAAGAACTCCTGTGTCAGGCCAGGTGTGTCAGGTCTCTCTCTGGGTGTGGCAAATAGCGGTGCACCTTGCCCCAGCTGCAAATCAGTCCCCTTTGTGCTGCTGAATCCATTGGATCTAGAGGTAACTATTTATTCTATTTTTTGACTTTGTAACAGTTTCCCAGCTCAGCTTTTGGCAAAGACCTCTTTTGCTAGCTTTCCTAAGCAGAACCAAAGGTAAATCCTGTTTGTTATGGCAGAAATTGGATCCACTGTATATTTTACATGTTTTCTGACATGATTTCTATTGTGGCTTTAGAGGACTGCAAATAGTAGTTCTACATGGAAAACATATTTTATTGCCAACACACACGTTTTCTGAATCCCTTGAAAGTTTTATGCACAACTGCATGTTTCACTTGTCAAGCTGCAGACATTTTCACGTCTACTCGAGTTAATCAATTTAAATGAGGAATGGTAGTCAAACTGGTTGTGAATCACCTCTAAGCTGTCAAGCTGGTCATTCTTAACATTGTTTAACCAGGAAAGTTTTCAGGGTCAAATTGATTACCAGCTTTATATGCTCAACCCATTCCAGTCAGAGGCAGGAATTTGTTAGTTTTGCCTGAGTTTATGAGTTCTTAATTAATTTTTAATATCTGTAACTGAATCAGTCAATGTTATCGCTAACAAAAATCTGGAGCTGAAGGAATCTGAATTCTCCATAATTAATGTTTAGGCATGCTCAGCTTGTTCCATTTCTTACTTTTTGCTCCATGAACTTCTTTTATCTCCTTTATAGTTTATTTCTTTTGCATTCGGTTTCCTAATCACTTTAATATTCCCACCCTTCTATTTTTCACTTTATTTTTGTGCATATTTGGTTACTTATCCTCTTTTCTGTCTTGCTGCAGAACTGAGCATCTACAGAAGAATTTCTTCTTTTTTTGCCATTTTTTAACCCCCTGTTTTGGTTTTTCCTGCTGTATCTTGGTGTGGATGCTTATGTACATCAGAACCCTGCTAATGTGATAACATGTGCTGAGCAAAAGCTCAGGATCAGCTTTCCATGGTCCCAGTTGGTTTTAATGGAAGAACAAGTTACAGCTGTGGCATTGCTTTCCTATGATTCCTGCTGGTACAGGGATCCAGCACCATTAGTTGCCGGTGTAATTTACAAGAAAAGCTCCTTTTGTCAGAAAACTGGCACAACAGAAGTTGTTTGGAACAGTTCTGTTCTAATCCCATGTCTCTGGTTACCCAGCAATTATTAGATCCAGCAAATAGCCTGGCCTTGGGGATGTGTAATTCCTTCTGAGGTGAAGAGAGATCAGAATTTTCCCAGATTAGGGATATGCATGAAGTGATACTCATTGGAAAATTAATTTCTCATTAATTGCAAATATAGCCTTTCCTTTTCCCTGTCTCTAGCAAGCGAGGCTGCTTTTAGAAGGATTATGTCAGGCCAAGTACTGGGTTGTTACTTTGCTTTGCATTTTGTCTTGTTTTGAGAAGCTCTTAGTTAAGAACTTGATTCTTTCAGCACAAATAACTATCAATGGAAAAATGATATTGCCATTTGGAGAACTGTATGAAATGGACTGTGTCCCTGATGGCAAGCAACTTTAAAGAAAGGTAATGTGTTAAAAATAACCTGATAGCAGAACAAAGATTCTCTGGAAAGTAATTCCATGGAGTATCTTGATTTTTCATTTGTAACAGATGGACCTGCATCTGGCAGTGTAATATAAGTGGTCCCATTCTAAAGAATGGGAAATTGAGATAGTGAGTGCAGGCCTGTCACTTGACAGAATATCCTGGGGAAGAGCTATGTGACTTGAATAAATTTAAACAATTTGTGACTGGAACTACCAAAACACCACCTTTCCTTTGAAAGCTGTTCAGATTAGTCTACTGCTCATCCTAGAATTTTAAATCTTAACCATTTTCAAGTTATGTTTATAAAGTTTATTAAAAATTTGCTCTCTTTAAGCTTCAATGTTTTAGTTGATATTCTCTTGTTTCATCACAGCTGATTTTAACCATACACAGGGATTGCCAGCCAGTTATTTAAATTTCTAGTCAAAGGTCAAGTTTTCCTGTCATGTCAGTGGCGACAGACACCATCCTTTCCATATTCATCTTGAAATCATGTGACTAGACAGTCTAATTTTCATAAGAAATATTTGCTTGCAACAAATGTCAGGCAGACCTAATAACATTTTTATTCTATATTTTCCTCTCGGCTTCATTTGTCAAGCTAGCTGGATAAGAGTTATTTCAGTTGTAATTAGACCAGTATAAATCATGTCCTGTCATTTCCCTTCCCTCATGAATACAAGAGGAAAAGAACATGAGACAGACATGGAGCAGTGAGGGCTGGCTGCTCCCTGAGAGAGGCTGAGCCAGGAGATGAGGGTGATGGAGCGGAGGGCCAGGCAGGGCCCCTGAGCCCAGGCCAGGCTGTTGGGCACTGGGGGCTGCATAAACAGGACCCAGGATGAGCAGGAGGGCTGAGGGTTGAGGCTCAGCTGAAATGCAGCTCCCACGGGAAGGGGCTTTGGCCCAGGCAGTGCAGGGAAGGGAGGGGGACAGCCTGGACAGGCTGCAGCTGCACTCCCTGCCTTGGGCCCCAGCCCAGGCAGACAAGCCTCCAGGACAGACCCTCTCAGGGCCCTTGCAGGCTCTTTGCAGTCTTTAAACTTGTAAGAGCTGTTGAATGCTGATATATTTGCTTATTCTATTCTCTGGTAAGGTTTCTAAATCCATATTTAGAATCTTGAGTTTTTTTCTTTAGACTACCGGAGGCTGAAAGTCCTTGACAAAATCCTGTAGATTGTTAGGTGTGTTCAGGCGTTTTAGAATTTTCTTCTCTGTTTTATCTCTTCCAAGTTCATTGCTGTTATTTTCCTGTTGCACTGATACTTGAAGCATTGTCACCTGAAGTATGACCCATGCCAAATGACATATGTAATTTATCTTTTGTTTTTTCTGTGCTGTTCCATTTTATTGATGTTTAGTAGGGACATCTGTGGGAAATGTCACCAGCTGTGCAGAGCAACAAAGCTGTAATGCAAGACTTATTTTCTCCCTTGTGGTCTGTTTTGTTCCATGAGATGCCTTTCTTGTAGCAAAGCTGTCTTAAAAATGTGATCACAGTTCTCCTTGCTCCAGGTCTGACAGAGAAAGTGTTTCTGTAGAACTTTGTAAATTGAATGTCTGAATTAATTCAGGGTGAAAGCAGCACATAAAGAAAGAAGAATTTACATTTTTTAACCCTGTACATGTTAGACTTTAATTATACTAGTTATTGTGGTATAAATAAGTGAGAGTGAGGAACTGGGGTGCATGTGGAAGGCTGTAAGCACCAGGGAAGGCTGCTGAAGCTGGCATTTCTATCATCTACCTGCTGGGTGCCTGGATCATTAATTTTGAAGCATTTAGGGCTAGTACCAGTTTAAAGCACTCTTTCCACCTACCAACCCTGCCCTTGCTGCTTGCCCTGTGACATGGTGTGCCAACACTTCTGTAAGAATCAACTGGTTTAAGGGGATCAAGGGCTGTGTGGAGAGCAGGAGCACCCTGTGATGATTTCCCTACTGTGGTTTCCTCTTGTGAAACCGTGTGTCTGGAATGTACCAAATAAACCATGGAAGCACTTCTTGTATGCTCTGCAGAGGAAGACCATACCAGAGGCCATTCTTAATAATGTTTCTGATGTGAGAAAAAACTGTTAAGGAGAAATGTGAAGAATCAATCAGAAATTCTTCCAGCTTAGCTTTCTAAATCCTTTTGCTTTTACTTAGTCTGATGCTTTAAATGTGACTACTGTCACATTGCTTACAAAAGTAAATAGTGCAGCAATTAAAACATATTTCTATTCCCTGCTTGTTTTAGCCTTCTCCACAGCAGTTGGTGTAGCTACAGAACTTGTGTTAAAACAATTTTGAATCTGCCACCTGTCGTTCTTATTTTTTCCTTCCACATTGCATGCATAATTTCTTTTTTTCTTGATACAAACACTGTGAATCTTCTGGATTATATTTCTCCTTGTGTTATATAAGGCTGGTAACTCTGAGATTGCATTTCTTGTGCAAAGTAAGAAAGAATCATACCCTGCCACAGAACAACAAATTCACCAAATTTTACCTATATTTTACTTGTGGAAAAAATTGTCATGCTGTCTGTTAAGAAGCTGATTATTTAAGGCTGTAAATTTCTTTAAGAAAGGGTGTTTGGAAGCTTTCAGTAATTCAGTGTACAGCACTTGATACGATTGTCAGTCCTTTTATCTGCATAAACAGTTTTATGACTACGAGGGTGAGACAAATGGGGATTTAGTCCTGCAGTTCCAAGTTCCTTTGCTATTGTTGGCTCCCGGCCAGAGCAGCATGGAGTAAACATGAAGGAGTTCACTCCTTATTCCTGGCATTTGATAAAAGAGGCTCCAAACTGATTTTTGGAGCAAGCATTCGATGACCCACTGGAATTCCTAAATTTGTATGCAGTGGCTTATGGAATTCTTAATGGAGAAGCAGTATAGATTTACTTAGACTTACTTTGGCGAGGGTGATTACTGCCTGTTAATTTTACTCTGATCTTATCTAAATATTTTAAAAGGTCAAAATAAAACAGCAAAGTCTTTTACAGTAAAGCAAATCTATTTCATGTTTCTACCACATACATAAATCTTTTTCTTAGTGTATGGCAAAAATAACTTGTCCTGCCATAAAGGTTAGCTAGCTTTCTATGCTTTTCAGCTTTTGTGAGGTATTTTTAGAACTTATACATCATACAAAAACATTAGGGAAAATTAATCTAGGAATGAGTTGTGCAGCTCTGTCATGAGTTGAAGCTGTGTCAAGTTTTGAAGAAGTTTGCTTAACTATTGTGTCCTGATCTCAGGGCTGTGAGCATGAAAATGGCATAAGAAAGTTTCTGTGCCTAGTTGGAGCCCTGGCTACATTTGAAAGCAATGAACTGTTTCTCTGTCTCTCTGCATGGATGATACTTTAATTATAGCATTTCCAAAACATGTGAACTTCAAAAAATGCCTTAAAGTATCATTGGTGATCTATTAGATTGTTTTATCCTAGATTTTAAAGAATGTATGACATTGAAGGATCATTCTGATGTAAATTTTCCTGTAAGTGTGTGCTCCTCTTTTCTGGTCATTGCTTACTGCAATTAAGTGAAATTAATATAGGTATTTCAAATGCTTTTCCTAGACCAATGTTTTGGATGGTGACAGAGACAGATTTGAAAGTGAGTAATTGTGTGTTTCAGAAAGCACGTTAACTGAAACAGGAGTGCAAATGTTAGTGCAGAATATTTTATTCTGGCTACATTTGTGTGACCAAATCTAGCAGAATTGCCCCCTCATGGCCTCCTGTCACACTGTTCTCAGAAGAGCTAAATCCTATATCCCAGGTATTTTTAGTCTCTAGGGTTATATTAGTCCTGATTTCCTAGTTAGATTTATGCCCAGAAGGTAAGTTGTTTCTGTACTACCAATTTCTAAGATTCACAGTCCAAGCTATCATTGAGAAGTGGGTTCTTCACTTCTCCAAGTATCAATGTGCTTTCTGCAAAAATAGGGTTGCAAGAAGTGATAAATATGTTGTTTTGGATTTCATTTGAAGACCAAAGCTTTAATAGTGCAGCCAGTTAGAATGACTGTCAGAAAAATAATTCTTTAGTCTTTACCCTCCTTCCCTTCCCTTAAATGAAGTAATTTCTGCTACTAGGTTTGCACTGTCACTCCTAAGCCCTGTCTTGGAGTGCAAATGACAAGTAAAATGGTCAAACAGATCCACAAGCTAATCCTTGTCAAAGTCACTAATTACAGGAAGATTGAGAAACTACTGTCAGCCCCAAAATAGTATCCATTTTCCCCCTTTTTTATAGCACTGATAGTGTTAAAGCAATTGATCTTTTATTAATTATTCTTTTTACTGACATGAAAACTTGGGAAATTTTTGCACCTGTGGAATTTCAGTCCTTGAATTGCCTGTGCATGGTTTGGGAACTGGTTTTCCTTCTGTGTGTTCTTGATATCTAGGCAAGTCAGGCTAATAAGCAGACAGGATCTACCCTGTTTCTGTGTTTATTATCCAGTATTTTTTCACTTTGTTATTCATCTTTGGGAGTGTGTTTCTCTGTGTAAACTCTACCTGCTCTGTTACAGGAGTTCAAAATCACAGTTTCAAAAAATCAGAGAATACAAGCATCTATTCCATCTCCTCAACAATTGAAATTTTGTATTTTTTGCTCTCTTGTAAGTTGAGATCACTTCCTAAGTTGGCATTGCCTCATTCATTGAACCTTGGGTAACCTTACTTCTTAATTAACTTTGAGAAAGCATGTAAGTGTAAGCCTACAGATTAATTTTTATTTCTGTGTGTACTTTACTGTCTGCCAGAAGAAACATTTAATTTCCTGGTGACAGGAAGTCCTCTTTGAGCAAAGAATCCCATTCTTTCTGCTGTTATTTTGAGGTCCAATACTTAATTACTTTCTGAAACGTGAACAAACAAGGAATCTCTGTGAATTTGAATGAAATAAATGCATAGAGGAAGTATACTGTCAACCAGCAGCTTGTATTCTTTGCAGAAAGGCAATAATCTAGACTGAAAGGCAAGTAGCTTTGCTAGAATTTGTAAAATACTGTCTTGAAGAGCCATAAATGTCTCTTACACTTGCAAAAGAGATAAACCATCTCAGAAGCATTTGTGAGTTTAAGCGTATTAAAGCTCCCAAAGAGTTGCTGTTTGTCAGTAGGTGTCTGATGTCTCTTGACTTCTGGCAAAGTGTAAAATTGGAGGCTGGCTCTGTGACAGCTTCTGCTGACGGAATCTGCCATAGCTTCCTATAGATAGTAGTCAGTAAAGCCTCTGTAATATAAGCTGTTGCCCAATAAAAAGTGGAATCCCTTCCTGCCAGTGCCAGCTATGACAATCTAGTGATATGAGCCAGCTCTGAGCTTTGCCTTTTGCTCCTAATAAAGGCTCATGGCTCACCCTTCATTTGTTTGGGGCTCCCACATCTTGCCTCACTGCTTTTACTCTGCTTGTCTGCTTTGTTGGCACTTGGATGACATGTGCAGGAGTTGTTAGGCCAACAGCTTCCAAAAAACACAAGGTTTTTAATAGTTTGAAGCAGAATGTTCAGTTTTTCAGTATGAGGTTGAAGCTTAGCTATTGATGTGTCTTTCTTCTAGAGAAAAGTCCTTTTTCTCAGTCAAAAGTGATTTTTTTCCCTTTTTCCCCCCTAATTGTCCTTTTATGCAGAAGTTATATGAAGTAGCAATGATGAATTCAAGCAAAACATGAAACTAACTGTGTTGTACTCTTAGAACAACTGGACTCCTACTTAGAGACAAATGCTAATAGAATGAGTGTTATATTTTAAGCCACTGTTCTTTTCCTTTGAAAATTTTTCCCTTTTTATCTCTCTGTGCTTAAGCATGAGTGACTAAAGACTAAAATTTTTATTCTTTGGCCTGAATATCGAACTATTTTTCACATATTGTTTTTCTGAAAAGCAGTACAAACCAAATTAAAGCAAACAGTGCCTCAGCTGGAGTAATCTCAAGAAACTGCACTAATGGCTGAGGAGCTGACATAGTGGGCTGATCTTTGTGAATATCAGTGGGAGCTTCTCTTGAATGCCACAAAGGGGCTGCAGCGCCATGGGGAATAAACAGCATGCAGAGGAAGAGGCTGCTGATGGCAGAACATCCATGGAAACGTGGAAATGATGGTAATGACTGGTAATTAATCAGATCTTGAGAATAAGTGCCTTTTTGTTAGCACCAAGGGTTTGTCTTGAGCATTGATAGGTAATGTCTACTCTGGCACTCTTTCGGCACACAAAAAACAAAGCAGATGATTCTAGGTTCAATATTAGAAAAGTGTTTCTTTATTCATGCTTTTTCATTGACCATCTGCTTCATAACTGTCCACTGTGAGTGGGCCAAACTTGATTTTAAATTGAAAAAAAGCCAAAAAAAATTGTTCCCATCTAGCTTTTAGCTGCCCCTGTTGGGAGTAGCTAAGCCAAGTACTCATGGCCATGACACACTGCCCTCTCTGAGTCAAGACAACAGCTTTTTATTCCTCATGTAGATCCTTGTGAATTGCTGAAATACTAAATATGAATTATTTATTCATGATGGGTTAATAAGAAGTTGATGTAAAGGAACTAATTGATTTGAAAGAAATGCCAGATTTTAAAGGTAAGGCTTCAAAGGTGGAATTGATGGACTTATATAGGTGTTAAATATTGGTTAAAAAAGTGAATCCTGTGGAATTTATATCCTGTGATATAACCTATATATAAATCACATATATATATGTATATATGTGATGTAAAAAGTGAATTCTGTGTCTGGTAAAAAAAGATGTTGCCCAAATTACTTAAGATAGAGAGGCAAGTTACATGTTACCTAGGAGAGAATTCCTGCGGAAAGCTGTAACAGGAGTTCCTGAAATCCACTTGAATAGTATAAAGCAAAATGCACATCATTTCAGTAGATTTTAAATATCTGTTTTAAGCATTTCTTCATTTGAACGTGTGTGTATTAGCCATTCCTTTGGATGCATTCAAAAAGAGGTGTTGTTCACCCTTGTGCTTCTGAAGTACAGAGTGACTTTAAAAGCTGCATTGAATCAGTGGAGGAACACACATTCCTTGTTTCAACAATGCACAGTGAAAGAAATCAAAGCTTTTTATGTGGTGGTTGGTTTTTGGTTTTTTTTTGTTTTTTTGATTTTTTTTTTTTTTTTTTTTTGTGGTGGTGTTTGGTTTTGGGTTTTGTTTTTTGGGGTTTTTTTTGTTTTTTTTTTTTTTGTGGAAAGGGAACAATGCAGGGGACTTATCTGTGTGCATGTCCAGTCTTGAATAGCCAATAAAAAACATGTTCTCAGTCATGAGAGCAGCTGGTAATTGATAATCATTGTGCTGCAAATTTCTGGTTTTGACACACAGAATTATTTTTCCACAGTTCACCGTAGTCAAAGGAAATATTTCTGGAGTGAGGAGTTGAGGCTGATTGCAGTTTGAAGTATTTAATATTATTTGTTAATCCTTTGTTTAATTGAGTTGTAAAAACGGAATGATACCCAACTTCCTGGTGTGCCAAGATAAAGATAGATTACCCTGAAATGACTTTACTGAAAAGAAAAATCCAATCAGTACCATCTCATTTTGATCTCCTATTATTTTATAAGTTCTGGTCACATTTCCAGTGTTTTACTGAAAAATCAACTTATATATTTGCTGTTCAGAAGTAGGCAATAAAATTTTAGAGATATTGTAGAAGTTATGAATATCATGATGATCTAGAAATTCCATTATTGCACAGGAGAGTCTGAATGTCTGCTCCTAGGTTCAACTAAAAATTAAGGTTTCTATCATAGGTCTCCTTCAGCCATTAAAGAGAATATAATGAGAAAATGGGTGGATGATAATTAAGATACACTAGATGAGTTTGGTGGAAAAATGAAATGCCTCGTGTAGGAAAAGGCATCTCTGGAGTACAGAGCATTCTTGGATACCAGAGGAGTAATTTTGTTTTACATTTCTGCAATAAATGAATTTTTTTTTAACTGGAGAATTCTTATTAGAGAAATAAGAGTCAAGAAGTTGTTCCTGGGATCTGAAGCCTGAACTGCTTAAGGTGGTAGTTCAGGAGTTCACAAAGTTCAAGGTAAATAGAATAATGTCCTACTTGATATAAAAGCCTCAGTGTAATATAGATATTGTATATTTTAATTTACATTCTGAAGGGATTGTCTAAATTACTTCAGGACCTGACAATAACCTATCAAATATATGGTATACAATGTGCTGAAAAATCCCAGTAAAGCTGAACACCCAGCAATAGATTCTTTTTTGACTATCTGAATTTTTCAGAACCAAGTATTTAGGCTGGGTATCCCCCGAGAAACAGGTTTTCACTGGTATTTCCTGCTTTTAGAATTACTGGAAGTTTGAGCCTTTCTCATAGTGCATCACAGTTCTCACTCAAAAAATCCCAAACTAGAGAGAAAAACAAAAGTAATAGTCAGGCTTTTTATGCCTTTGCTTAATAAAGGCACAGATGACTAGAACTAAGCAATACCTGTTGTAGCTCATAAAATAACTCTTCAAACTCATTAAAAAAACCTCTTAAGGATGAGATGAATGATTTAGTAGAGTGACAGATCTTGGTGCACATGGCAGAATAAGCACATGGTCAGCACCTCATGATCAAGGCTGAAATGTGTAAGGAGCACACTGGAGGAGGACAGGAGGTGAAAGACTGCCCAGGGTGAGAAAGGTTTGCTTTGCTAGTTTGGCAGCAAAATGCCAGAGCAGTTATGGTGGATTCCCGTCCTCCCAAAAATTCAGTTTATTCAGGATGTCAGTTTGCCACTAATGAATTTCACAAAGCCACTCTGGTGCTACAACGGTGGCTGAACTTGATAGATACAAAGAGCAGCACTGTTTTCAACTAAGTTTAAAAATCATAGATAATGGGATTCAAACAGGCAGCTTACATAGGAAAACCATGGAAATTTAGTTGTGTTTATTGCATCCAAGTAACAAAAATATAACAAAAGCATCAAGAACCTAACAAAACCTCCTGATGTTCACCATTTGTATGATAAATATTTCGTAAAATTTGGCAGTATCTGATGTTTGAATGAGGATATTGCAGGGTGAAAACTGAGGGAAATTAGAGACATTTCTTTCAAGCCAGTTCCCATGTCCTAATTACATTCACAAAGTTAATATTGTGTTTAACTTGGATGGATTCTAGATTAACGTTTGTTGAATTACATACAAGACTTAGATCAGAAAAAGTAAAAGATCATCAAATGGCTATCAATTATGTATTAATTTAAACATGTATTTCCTCCTAAGATTTTGTAGGACAAGACCTGTAACCAATTCTCTTTTGTCATTATTAATATATTTTTGGCTTCTTATGATGAACTTCAGCCTGATAACAAAACCATACTATTTAAAAATAATTTTGCATGAGAGAAAAACATACAAATGCTTATAGAATTGTCTTATTTCAAAATAAGATCCATTTTAAAATAAAATTTCTAATCACAGTATTTGCCTGTGATGGACACTGCACCTTTTACAAGCTGTAGTTCATGTTATTCGCTCAGACTGGAAGTGTTGGGCATCACAAACATAAGAGATTGTTTTGGAATAGATTGTATTTGGCTTAACCTAATTATTCTTACCAGATATTTGGACTTCTCTTACAGATTTCCAGCTTAGGCTTGGCTAATAATTGTTCTTGCTTCTTTTGTGAGTATGGAACAAGTTCTTCTCCTCAATGAGTCTAATTAACAATCATAATACCTATTTCAGGATACTTTGTTCCCATGGAAATCAGTAACAAAACCCACCAAAAGTTTTACTTGTGTGTCAAAATATATAGTTATATTGAAATAGCTGGTGATTCTTTAATGCTTACCTGAATCATTGTATATTTGGGCTAAAATTCTAGGGGAAATCAGTGAATTCTTACTGATTTTCCAATTTGAGTATTTTTGTAGGGCATTTTGGTTTCCTTGGGGGAGTTTTTTAAGCCAGAAAAGTCTGGTATGTATTTAGAGATACTGGGAACATGGAGGAAATCAACTGCACAGAGAGATTAAGTGGTTAGTGATTTTCATTATTGTAAGAAATTTGTTGATTCTCATTGTGGATTTTATGTCTGTCACTTTAGTGAAAAAGCTGAGATTGTTTTTCTTGGCATTTCTCCCAAGTGAGACCTGATTTTTCATGCATTTCCAAACAAAGCTGTCTGGAGCAATTTAGTGCATTGCACATGTAATCATCATGAGCAGAATTTTCCTCATGACCACAAGGCTGCCTGCTCTAAGAAAATTGGATCAAGGTGTTGGGCATCATAGGAACACCTGCAAAGAGAAAACCCATCATAACCAATTAGTCTCATATCAACGAAACCATAATCTAGGGGGACAGGATGAAGAGTTGGGGAAAACTAAATGTTAACAGATGTGACAGTAATTGTTCTGATACATAACAGATTTGTGATAATAACATTTTTTTTTAATATTTCGAAATGGATTCAAGTTTAAAGAAAACCAGGTGAAAGATGTGGGAAGAAAAGTGATTTTTAGGGTTTGTTTTCTTTTCCCCCATATTTCAGAAGATATGAACATCAATGAAGTAACTAAGGTCACTAAATTTTTAACTTGCACAACATACAGCTGGCTTTTTTAAACATCTTCCCTCAAAATAATTTCTTCTTATTTTAGTTATTATTCTGTATTTTCAAAGAGCCACAGCAGTGTGTGTTGGACAGCAGACAGATGAAAATGCCATGATTTTTATTGCAGCCAAGAGTAGATCTCTGCTGTGTTTTAAATGCAATGATGCATTCGAACCCAGTGCAGTTCAGGGATACTCATAGGAGCAGCGTGCTTTTCTGTCATAGCACTGCAGCTCTAGCAGGCTGCATTATCACACCTAGGCTTTCATCTAGCCCTTGCTTCTGCCATAGGAAGAGAGAAGAAAATTCAAGTTTCCAAGCTGTTTTATCAGAAAACAGCTTTTCTGTTTTTATGCAATAGAGAATTTATTTCCTTCAAAGATTTCCTGGTGATTTGAGTTGCCCCGCCTGTGCCCTTTCCTTCCCCAAGTCAATGTCAAAATGTCCCACAAGGGGCTGGAAGTTAAAAATATTTGCTTATGCCAAAATATCTGGGGGATTAATTACTGCATTTAATAAGGGATCAGAGCACTCTGAAGTGGTTTAAGTGTTTGAGAAATTGAGCCATTGTTCTCTCTGTATTACAATAAGAAATAAGGACAAATTCCTGGTACTACAGTTCTGGGTTTCCCATGGCATCAGAAAAATGAATAGATCCAAAAGGAAAAAAAAAAAGGTGGAATGCACTGAAAGCTACTAATGTTTTTAACTATGAAGTCTCAAAGAGCTACTTGGCAAAATCAAGCAAAATGAAAAGGCAAAACGAATCAGGAGATACAAAAAGCAAAAACTTTAAATCATTTTTCTTCATGGTATTTTCACTTTCAAAAAAACTAGATATTCTGGGTGTTTAAAATTTTGTATTTGTTTTCTAGAGCTCTGTTTTCTAGAAAAGGTTTTATTTTTAAGAATATCTTGATGTAGCAATTTTCAACAAATGGTTCCTAATGCTGACTGAATAATAAAGTTACACACATTCCACACTTCCCAGCAACACTACTGGAGCAAATAAGTTACCCTCATGGGACAATTTGAGGAAGAATTGAAGGTGATGAAGAGGGTTGAACTTTGATTAGTTATAGTTCTTGTAGCTAGCACAATGAGACAGAAGTTAGAAACTACAGAAATGAGGAGTGATTTTAGTCCATAGGTGACAGGAAAATAAAGAGGAATTAAACTTGAAAAGATTGCAATGTAGCAAATATAGTTAGTATGTAGGGCAGGGTTTTATATTTTCTTTATCAAATCTCTGTATCTGAAATCTTAAAATAGAGTGGCACGAACAGCATCAATTGCAATTGCTTAGCTAATTAATAAAGAAATACAGTTCTGTGAGCAAAATTTTAATGCTTGTGGTTACTAATGGTAATAGCATTCACAGCTAAAATGTCTTATATAGAATTCTAAAGCAGTTTTTCCTTCCCTGTCTGTTACCACAGCAGTCAATAATTCTCTTATAATTCAGGTACATCAGCACACCGGCAGAGGTAAGAAGTTGGCAGCCTCATTCTGTGCCTGCAAGCAGAATGGTTTTTCTTGCATGTGGCCAGGAAAAAAAGGGCTGGTATCATTTCAGTGGTTGTATCAGGGCTGCTATCATACCAGGCAGAGTTTCATAAAAATCCTAGAAATGCTGCATTTGGGGTTCTTTATTAAGAACAATGGGACTTGGATTTTGTTTTCTTTCTCCATCTCATCAAGTGTGTTATTATCAGAAATAATATACTTTTAAAATAAAAAGAGAGGAGAAAGTGGGTTCCATTTTTTTTCTCTTTCACTTGAGGTGCTTCTTCGCTGGAGAAACTCAAAGTATTTGGGAATATGGTTGCCAGAAGTGCACCTGCTGGTTTACAGCACAGAACTTGCTTTGTTTCTTTGGGGATGGGAAAAGAGGTATTTCAGCTTTATTTTAGTCAGTCTGCACTGCTCAAACCCATACCAATAGCTTTATTTCTCTTGGAAAAAAGTTTCAAGGACATTGAGTATTTGTTGGAATATGAAATATGTTCTGTATTATCACTTTTGTATGGATAATTAATTCTGAATTATATAATGGAGTCTGCTTTTTTCCCTATGGCTGTGCCAAGTTGAAAGAGTACAAATAAAACTGGAACTTGGATAGTTGAATATATTTGAAAATAAATTCTTCAAGAATATTTGTTGTTTTAGAAGACAACAGATAATGTGCAGAGAGGAGCATAATCTACTAGATGGAAATCAAACATTCTGTTTGGAACTGTAATTTGCTGAAGTTCCTGAGAGTCAATTATGCTGTTTAAATGTCCCTCACTTCAGGAAAGAAAAAAAATTATACAGAATATTTTATTACAATTCTGTGTAATATTAATTCTATATGCTTTCAAAAATTGTATTTGTCAAGATTTATACAATAGCTGGAATAGAATTGAAGCAAAGCTTCTATTCAAAGTCTAAGATTAGTATTTAAACTTCAGTGAGTTTTGAAGCCACTGTAAATGTCTTTTGAGGTAAAAAAGATCAGAATTTTTTTGGGCAGAAACAAACTGAGAAAAATACCGAGGGATTCCTTGTACATAACAACATCAGATTGATTTACGTTTTTCCTTCGTGGTTATCTTTTAAGGGGAAAATAGTCTGAGGGCAGAATCCTCATCTACTTCTCCAAGAAAATAAATCAAAACTATGGGGAAAAAATCCGTAAACACCCTTGTACGTGGAAACTTGTTTTCCGGCCTCCTACCTGGATCGCTCCCAAATAGGGCAGAGTGTGTCTGGAGACGGGAAAGGTAATTAACATTTCTGAAACCCTGGGTACTCCCATGAAAAACACTGTGCCTTGCTAAGGTTCCTGCAGGGCTCTGTCCTTTTCTGTCCCTCACCACCCTTAATTGTTATCCCAAGGCAGCATTTCCTCTTCTCTGCAAGTAGTAGAGTTAATGCTTTGGGGAGATTTCAGTATTCCTGACCAGACATTTAAAAGCAGGGTTTGTTAGAAGCTTTCCAGCTCATTAAACAGATTGAATTAACTTATTTAGTCCTCAGGCCTGGAGATGGCAAAATTCAATTCTGCAGAGGTGGCAGCCTGGTCAATCTTCAGCCTCCCCTTCTCTGTGCTTCACTTCTCGTTCCTCATGCCCAGCCCTTTTGGAGGGATGCCTGACAGCTGCATGGTCTTTTTTCCCCTGAGCTTCTCACACAGCCTCTGCTTTTATGGTGATTTTTCCTGTCCTATTTGAGACCTTATGCAAATGTCTTTGCTGACTGCTAAAACCGATACAGCGGATCAGCCCTGTTCAGAACAAAATTCTCCTTGCAGAAAACAATTTGAGACACAATGTGTGCTGGGAAAATATTTCTCAGGAGGTGAAGATGAAAATTCAGCTTCCATGTAAATCTGTCTGATCCCATGTGTTAATTAAATGCTTCTATTGAGAAGAAACATATGGTATTGTTTGGTATCATGAATTAATTACTCAAATGCAGCAAGCAAAAGGGATTACTTCTCATTGCTGTGTGTCTGCATGCACATTCGTTTCAAAGACATATTTCAATTAAGAGTTTAAAATAAATGTAGATAATTGTGGCCTAGACAAAATCTGACCCAGCCAAAAGCATTCTGTAGCTTGTCACAAGATGGTGACATCATTCACAACATACAACTACATCCCTGCCAAAATTTTTCAAAACACAACAGCTGCAAGTTTTCTTTTAGATGAGAAAATTATTGAAATAGTATCTTAAGGAAATTTATGGCTATGGGAACTTCTATTATGAGGGCTTTGGTAAATCTTTAAAATAGACATTGAAGCAAGTTATTTTGTTAGACTATTTTAAAAGGTAGAAAAATAAGATGGTTTTAGCTACGCTACTTTACAAATATATTTTTATTTAATTTGAGTGCAAATGGAGGTTGTGTGCTGGTGGAAATTCAAATGCTATTACAAGGCTGGCAGCTGACAAATCCTTCTAGAGAATAGTAATAAAGATGTTCAAAACTTGGTAAGAAAGAATATTACAATTCTGTTTTAATGGATAACCATTTCTTTTGGATTTTTAAAATGCTAATTTCCCCAGCCGTTTAAAATTCTAGTGGGGTTAGCATGCACACTTAGGTAAGGCAAATGTCGAAAAATGGATTTTGCAGAAACTTCATATGTGAAATCAAGATGCCATCAAAGCTCTGAACAAATACATATATTCATATTTGCCTCAGGCCATGGTTTTGATTTAAAGGAGCCTTGGCATATTTTATGGCTGACAGCATAGTCAAACCCAAAAAATTACTGTGTAAAGCCTTGGGTGCCTCCAACAGTGTTGAGGAGAGGGAGTAGACTGGATTCTCACAGGACACAGCAGTGTCCACTGAGAATGACCACAGATGGGATAATTCCTGTGTCTTGGACAGGAGTTTAGTAGCAGGAACACTGCAGGGAGACCTCTCTGTGTGTGAGTCAGGGGCTGTCTGTGCCAGACACTTCACCCTTGGCAAAAGAACCATGAGATGCAAGAGAGAATGCCAGGGCAGGAGGGACTCCTCAGCAGGGGAAAGGACAAACAAGAAGCACAGCTGGGCAGGAGGAGTAGAGAACAACAGATGTCAAGGAAAAGAGGAGAAACAGGAGAGATTCTAGGTCTAGAGGGGATATCTGAGCAGGGCAGGAATGAAAATCTCTCTGAACAGGACTTCAGAGAAAACATAGGAGAAGGTGCCACACGCAAAGTGACAGTGGCAAGCCAGTGGAGGAACACCAAAGAAGTGGATTAAGAACTGATCAGCAGCAAAGCAAAATGAACTGTTTTTAATTCAAAATCAATTAAATTGTTTGGAATTCCCCAACCTTTTTTCTTTTTTTCCTATGACAGAATGCCCTCCATCCTTCCTCAGCATTCAGAACTATGTTTTGGCATCTTGGAGAGTACAACTCTGTCCAATCTCTGTTTCTGGGTTGCACATCATAAATTTGTTGAAGGTTTCTCCAAATTTTGATTATATTTGTACCCTTCCAGTCTTCCTTTTTCCCCCTAAATTTTCCCAGCCTGTTTAGGTCTGTCCTTATATGGCAGTTATTGAATCCACTTGGTATTTTCAGTTACCTTTCATGGGCCTCTTCTAAGGTTATTGCACCCTTTTCTCAGTTCTTCTTCTCCAGGATGACCAGACATACACTCTGGATATGGATATAGCAAGATTTTTTTAGTCACAAAATGAAGAACTTGTTTTTCATACCCTTCCTGAATGACATCTGATGATCTGTTAGCTTTTTTGGCTGTCACTGTCTGAGTCACTGATTTCACAGAAGAACCAGTGATGTTCCAGTGTCCTTTTCCTTAAGCTGTAACTGCCAGTCCCAATTTCAGTGTCATCATGGCATGGTTTAGATTGTCTCTGCCTCCACCCCATCCATGTTTTGCACTCCCTTCCCTGCAGTGTCTTCTATTCCCCTTATTTACAAGGAAGATTTTTGCTGTGTTTTCCCCTGTTCAGAGTTTGGTGATTTGAGCTGCTTGGCAGGGCATGGCATTTGGCTGCATGAAAGAGTATGGTGACATCCACAGACTGGGAAACTGCCTTCTCCAGGTCATTGATCAAGAAGAGGAAAATGCCTTCTCCTGCCCACTCAGTTGTGTATGCTCCTGACCCTTTTCTGTCCTGAGAATTGGCCTTTAGTCTGTATGTTTTATGCTTTAGGGAAAAACTGTAAAAGACAACTCCAGGCCTGTGGTTGCTTTATTTCTTAAAAAACTTAACAACGCAAAGCAAAACCTGTGCAAATTCCAGATTTCTGTTTGTATATCCACTTGTAGAGCCACAATTTAGTTGTTTATGTGCTTGCTGTTTAGTCAGTACACCTAAGATTTGTGTGTGATGTTTGCCAAAAGAGGGAGCATATGGGCATGGATCAAGAAGCAAAATCCCTGAAGAGGTAATACTTGAAGTGTTTAATGCATGCATTCCTGGAACTATTTCTGACTAAGGTGGGATAAAGAGGATATATTTAGAGGGTTTTTTCCTATTAATTAAGTGATGACAGAATTAATTAATTAAGTGATGACAGTTATAGCCCGGTACAGCAAATAAAATTTCCTGTCACATTTGGAACAAGCATCAGTCACATAAAATGTTTGCAGTGATGTACACTAATGAATAAGGGGAGAGAACATTTCATGGAAGTACCTTTCATAAAACCTTTTTGATTTAGATACTTTCGTAGAATCACATTAAACTGAGGTGTATAATTAGCCATTTCACATGGGTATTATATACAACATCAGATGTATCCAGGTATGGTAAGAGATGAAAAGTCAGCCTGTCAAAGCTGAAAGAAGTTTGGCCCTTGAGTGGAACAGTCACGCTGACTGTCAGTGTGTGCTGAGACCACTGTCATACCCTGCCAGACCCAGAGAGCTGGCAGCCAGGGACAGTGATGCCTTTCCCTTGTCCTCTTGCTATTTCAGCTGAAGTGCTATTCTAGGATCACACCCAAGTTTAATTTATTCTCTGCTCCCTCCTATTTGCTAGCATTTATGTGTAGGCACATAAATACAGATTATCTGTTTCCTGATTTATCAGCTTGTTGTTTTAGAATCAAATTCTTAAAAATGTGAAGCTATTAGAAAAAACTAGTATTGGGCAAATGTGAAACCCCCTTCACTACAAGTCCTATTGGCAAACAGACTGAAACTCCTTAAGCATTTGCTTTTGTATTTACATCTGGACACACAGTGTTAGGTTGTAAGATGAAAGGATTATTACCATAAATTGCACTTGTACTTTGCCACAACTTCAAGCAAAAGAGACAGGAGAATTATTTTATTTATGAGATGTGTCGAGAAGGATTAGTCTTCAGAAGGAGTCATGTGGTGTGTAGACACTGCTGACATGGTAGCTACTGAATTATCTTGTTTTATGCTTTGTGTGTGTAATGGGCTGCCTTGCTGTTGTTCCATATTCATCTGATTTTTTGCATGTTTGCAGCAGATGCTGCATTGGAGCAACAGCTTACCAGGACAAAAAGGTTTTGCTGCCCTTGTAACACTGCAGAACTTCTTATAAAATATAGTGCTTTTACGTCTAAGGGCAACTTGTCCCTCAGCACAGGCTGTCAGATTTTTCTAAGTTCTCAGGACTTTTTGCCAAATTGTAAATAAATATAGCATGACCATTTGTACAGATTTTCTTCAATATTTCACTGACCTACTCTGCTTGTTAATCTGGTAGCTTTTTCATTTGTTATAAATTTTCCTAGTTCAAGGACTTGTTAGATGTTAATGGCATTGCTCCAGTGCAATCAGTAGTATTTTAATGATGGGTACCAGCTGGGGAATGAATGTCTTAAATTAAACTACTTGTTCTCAGACATTCAAAGGAACCTACAATAAAGTTATTCAAGCTAATGTTCTTCTTTAAAAATTCATTTTGATGGAGAGCGGAATGTAAGGAAAAAAGAGAAAAAATAATAAAATATTAATAAAAGATGTTGAATATAGTAAACCCCAGAATGTTTTAGAAAAAATGGCTAAAATAACTGTGATCTCTAGATATCTTCCCTCCTTATTTTTGGTCTGATACTAATCCTGAAAATTGTGCTGCAATTTCCATGTTTTAGCAGCTGGAATCTGTAATCTATGTTGACATAATGAAAAGGAAATATATTCCTGTATGTGACTTTTTTTTTCATGCATATGGAATTTTGAGCTTTACTTTGCCATCTAATTGGGATTAATTCATCATTTATTTGTCACAATTTATAACAAAATAGTGTGAGCATTGAGTTACACAAAAATCTTACAGGATGATCCAGATGAATTCAACTGCTGTTTAAAAACTAGACTGATCCTGATGATGGCTGCATCCGGTAGGAAAATCCAGGATGGAGAATTCTGGTTGGTTTGGGTTTTTTTTCTTTTTTTTTTTTTTTTTTTTTTTTTTTTTTGGTTCTTCTTTTGCCATGGCATATGTATTAAGAAATACCACCAAGAAAACATACTTCAAAACACCTTTCAGATCTCAGTGTTTCTCAAAGCCTAGATATTTAAGTGATTCTCAACAGTCTGGGTAAATTAACACTAATTATGTCCCTCAAAAAAATTGAGGTTTTAGTGTTAGTGAGTGGATGGTAAGAGTAAGTGATTTAGATCCAAGACTGATTCTTGTACAAGAATTTCCTCGCTATGGAAAGACATTAAAGAAAGCAGCAAACAGGCCAAATAACTTTGAAAATAAAACCTGAGAAAATTGAGAGGTACATTCAGTACTCTTTATGAAAGATGTTCTGTTCTCTGGCAATTTTAGTTTTAACATTGTGTAGAATAACCAGATGTTTTTTCTAGATATTGGCATTAAATTAGAACAAAACCAACAACAGCAAACAACAACAAGAAAATAATTTTGGCTTCTACCTTTTCAGCAAATCTAGCAAGGGAAAAAAAGCCAAGTATTGTGTTCAGTTGTTTGTTTCTACACAAATGCTATTCTCTTCCTTGATTTTGTAATGTACTTGGTTTGAAAAGATTTGTAGTTTTTTTTTATTAATGTGGATGCTATTGTGCTGAGTGAAATCATGAGCTTGTCCAGATGATGGAAGTTGAGAAAGCTGGGCTGTTTCTTTGTGCTGACACTGAAAAGATTTTGAATAAAAGAACACGACTTTGAAATTTAGGAGAATATGTGTTTCCAGCTTGTCTAGCCATTGTACTCCCCCAATACAGGCTCTGTGCCTCAGTTAAAGAAACTTTGAAATGGTTGTGAGAGTTGTTAGTATATAAAGCCTAAAAATACAGCAAATTAAAATGCATTTGTATGATAAGACCATTATTTAAATTGGAAAATGTAAGGCTCTAAAACTTTGTCAGCATATGAATGTCCTGCAGAGGAAACCAAAATTCAACAACCAAAACCAAGCACAAGTAAGCTTCACTTAGATATAAACATTCTCTTCACAGTGGAGCAAAGTAGTAAAAGAATAATTACTCCATGTGAGTCTTCATTTTGTTACGTCTTTATGGAAATTTTTAAATTTGCAAATTGTGTTTTACTCTCTAGTATTCTTAGTACTCTTACTCTCCTTAGTTTGTCTAAGGAGGTTTTGGGTTTTTTCAGTGCACTGCCTTCATATCCTTCACAGTTGTGTCTTTGGACTTTCTTTGAATGGTCTTTAAATAGGGTAGGAGGATTCTAAAAAGCTTTTGTTTAACTTCTGTACCAACCACCTGCAAGGAAAGCAAAACAAAGAGCTATCTTCAAAAAGAGCCCCAAAACCAACAGGGAAGCTGCAGAAAGCCGACTTCACCACCCTAAATAAATAGTAGCTTTTGAGTCTTCAAGACTGACCAGCGAACAGCATGCAAAGGGTTTTTAAAACTGTACTAGTGAGGGCTTTGCTCTTGGTGGCTGCTGTTGTGGTTTTCCAGCACATCATCTTGCCAGGGTGACTTAGTGTGCTGTCCCTTACATCTGCTCTGCTGCAAGATCTCTGTGTGGAACTGCTGCCTGAGCAATTGTGCCTGAAGTAGGGCTCTTCTCAGTTGAGCAGAGATCAATTTCTGACCTGTGCTCAGCATTGTGCTGACAGGGAGTGAGTGCAGTGTCTCCGAACCACTGCCTGTTTCCAAAAAAATGGAGCCTCTGTGCAGGCTGGGACTGGGACTGGCTCTGCCCCCACCTCTTTATGCCACAAATTATCATGCTTGAGCTCCCTGGTAGGAAATGTGGGTGTAAATGCCAGCAGGAAAAACTGGGGAATTGGACAGCTATGTCGTTATTAGGCCCTTTTAATGTTTAGAAAATAAATGTTCCTTACTTTGGTGTAACATGTGACATGATGGCTTATGTGAGGAAAACACTAGGATGAAATCCAGGTTTGGCTGAAACTAAAACAAGTCAGTAATTAGTTGTACTTATATTCCCATATGGCTCTGTTCTTGTTTGCCCTATTTATGAGCTGAACTGTCAGACAGAACTCACTGAGTCACGGAGGGGAAGATAGCCTGCAAAATGACATCTCAGATGGTCCTTATAAAGATGTGAGCAGCAGACAATGAAAACATCCTTTAACTGGGGAAATGATAAGTTCAAAGGCAGTGAAAACAACACTCAATCTCTTGAGAATGTATTTCTTCCCCCCCTCAAAAAACCCTTGTGCTATATTCCATGAAATTTTGGGTTTACATGAATCATCTCCTTCTGGAAACTATTTTCTCAGTCAAAAATCATCAGTCAAGTGCACCACTCAGGAGTGATCATATCCTGTAAGTTGAAAATATTTTCATGGATTTTTTTTTTTTTTGTAATCTGTGCTGAGGGAATTATATTGCTTAATGGTTGAGAAATACTGAGATTAGGCAAGATTTTTCCCATTGATATTAGATAAGTTTTACATATCTATAACATATTTCAGCTTTCTTGACAGTCAGTGAATAACATACAGTTTTATATAAAAATAACTAAGAAATTTGGGACAAGCTTGATGGTGCTTATTTGAAATAAAATGAGTTGTCACTGTCTGGGAGGCTGTGTGTGTTTGTTTGCTTTCTTTGTCTTTATCAGTTTCCTGAAGAGTGGATTTGAATTTCTTGATGCTTTTTGTTTGTTAATTTCATAAAACCCCTCTCTGTTTCATGCTGTGGCTCTGAAGTGCAGCGCTGCATGCAAAATAGCAGTAGCCAGATTGGAAGACAAGAGCAAATTCTAACTGTAAAAAGTGAAAATCTTATTCAGTGTTAAGGCTTGGTCAACTTATTTCAGGCAATTTTCATAAGATGTTTGAGGAAATGAGGTTTTTAAAAATTTAAAATATACATAGGAGATTGTCTCTTGTATTTCAAAATGTTATTTATCTGTGAAAATTAGGATAGGCTCTTTCAGCTTTAACATTTCATAATGCACAATATACAATATACTTTCTTGTTTTGGAGAATTTCTTAAATCATAAAGATCACAAAGGATCTCTTTATTGCCTCAACAGAGGGAAGTGCCTTTCACATGTTTGTGTTGAATTAATATGGACCAGAGGAAACAAAAAAGATTAAATCTCTTCTCTTTCATGCAGCATACAGTGTAATTTTTTTCTTTACTACTACGTACAAGTGCATTTTATTCTTGCCTAAGAGAATATTTGAAGAAGATGCCACTTCAAGAAGATGCCACTAAAATGAAGTTCAGGCATTCTAAAATGGAGTAAAAATACAATTAAGTTTCTGTTGGTTTTTTTTTTTTAATCTCACTCAAAAGATAAAAGGACCTTGGAAATCACATCTGAAAGGCTTTTCTCTTACTTATGTTCTAAGATTAAACCTAAAGGTTTTAATCAAAGGGCTTGTGCCCATGTGCCAAGAAAAGCTGTGTGAAAAGTAAAGAGAACTAAGATGAGTAAGTGACTGAATAAGTCCAGTGGTAGGGGCTAGTTTAGTCACATGTTCTATTATAAAGACATAACTGTCTTCAAACTTTGAAATAGGAGTTGTGTAAGATATTGTGTTAAGACTTTCACAGGAGGCAGGCTTGCTTAAGACAGATGGCATTTTCTTTTTTAGTAAGTGCCTAAATTCTTGTTGTCTTCCTAATGATTATTTTGCATTAGGTATCATTCCCATTTTTCTCTCCCTGTTTGTAGAAAACCCGAAGATTAATAATTGATATGAGCAAGCAAATACAGCCTGTTTTGGCTGGATTTTCATTTTCTCATCTATGAGATTTAGGTAATGCTTTCTGTAGCGGGTAAATCCTCGTTTCCTTCAGACGGCCTGTGGCACTTGATGTTTATTTGATGTCTATTTAGAAACTTTGCTGCAGAGAGATTTTAGGGCAGGCAACAGAGTTAACATTAAACATGTGCTTGGGTGTGTGTAGCTTTGCAAGTGGAGAAGAGCTGTAAATGATACCAGTATTAAAAGGCTTGTGGGATAGGGGGATGGTGGAATTGTTGACAGTTACAGCAAAACAGGAGGGAGGAGAGAAGAGATGGTTTTGACACATTGATTTTCATTTGGCAAGAGGACATCTGGAGAAGATTCTGTAGAAGCAGTTTGAATTACAAGTGTGAACAAAAGGGAAGTGAGTGAGAAGGAAAGAAATCTGGGAATCATTGACACAGATTGTAACTCAAATCCTTGAGAATATCTAAGGTTGCACAAGGACAGCCTAGAGGAGTTGTGTGCATATTAAAGAGACTATTCCTACTTAAACATATAAATCTTCTCACTTGAATACTTATTTTCTGAAAAATGAAATCATAATCTTGAAACATGGCTATCTGTTATGAAAAATTTATAATTCTTTTTTCTAGTAAAAGCATGAATAAGCACAGAACTGTATAAATTTGAAAATATTTTTTTCATTGGATTATAATAAGTCAAAGGAAAACAACAAAGGGAACTTGATTATGCAAAATTTCCCTGAACATACAATGAGCAACATGGTAAAACAATTCTGGTTTTAGCAAGGGAGCATCAAAACAATCCTTTTGCAAAGATGGTTGATTTTATACTGAGTATTAAAACAAAAATAGAAAACAAACAAAACCAAAACAACAACAACAACAAAAAGGCAGTAATTTCCCATGTACAAGTTACTTTTTAAGCATGAGGAGTTTTTGTTACTATGATTGTCTGAGAACTGCATCTGATTCTGAGTTTCACACGCCTGGAAGTTACTGCTCACGCCCAGTGATAAAGGCCATGCAAAATACTGACATAACTGGGTGTACTGTAGTTCATCTGCTGACGTGTCTGCCTTTTGGATTCAAAAAACATCAGCTGTTCAGAACACTGCAGTTCATAATAAATAGAGGAAAGTATCAAGAGAGTCTGTTTCTTCAGACTTTCAGGCTTGTGATAAAGAGTCAGGTTATCTGCTTCTCATTAGAGCTTAGTTCATAGTTTTTCACAGAATTTTAAAAAGTCATACAGCCTGCTGTTTTTGCACAAATATTTTAATGATAGACAGGGTGTCATTTTTTCCCTCCTGTCTAATCCAGGCTGCCTTTTTTATAGTCATTTTACAATCCATGACTTGTATACTTTATCTGTCCTCTGTTTCTTTATCAAAGGTACACAGCCTGGAGTTTATAACATACCTCACATGGAGCATAGTAAATTGTAAGTAAATATAGATGTTTCTTTAGAACATAATGATTTTTTTAGTCTGTGACTGTAGTTGATGTATCATTTGTGGTTTTGGGGGTTTGACTTTTTTCCCTCGATGTTCCTCATATGAAGAATGGACTGATCAGAAAAAGGAATATTTAAAAAAAAAATTTTCAAAATATGCAGTGTCAAGAAATCAGTTGTAGATCTGATTCTGATGGTTTCTGTTTTGACTTAATACCCCAGTTTTCACTGAAATCAGTGCAGTTGCATCGCATGAAATCAGTGCAGTATTTTCTTAACACTGGATTTCAGAAAAGGACTTACATATATTCACAGAATCATCACCTGGTTGCCATCCTTTGGCATAAATGTGGGTGGATATTCAGAGATCTCTGTTAGTATTCAAAAATCCATAACTCTGTTAGGGCTTGTTACCTGAAGGTCCTGGTTATTCTGAGAAGTGATCTCAAGATATGAATCAGATAAAACAATCCCCAAAGCCCTGGCATTCATATTCAGACCTGCATCCCAACTTCCCCCAACTGCTGAAGGTCAACTTTTGTCTCTTGTCAGTTCAATTCTTGCGTCTCCTTTCTGAGCCTGGCAGCAGAATTGAAAGGAACATTGGCTCAGAACTAGAAGCTTATAAATAGAAGCCACTCTGTTTATTTATATCCCTTCATAAAAGGTGGTTATTGGAGGCTTCGTTCAACAGCTGCTTGCACCCCCCATAAAATGGATTAACCATCTCCTTCAGTGGATGATTAACTTGAATCACTGAACTCTGAAGTGAGATTTATCTGACTAAAAAAAGTGTGATACCCAGTGCTTTGGAGGGGCTATATGAGAACAAACTGGAGCATTACACTGTTGTTCATAAATGCCAAAGGATGTGGTAACAATGTAAAAAGCACACAAGAGAGAAACCTACTTTGTTCTTTATTGTTTTTTTCTGGGTAATTGGGAAGGCTATAGAGTACTCAATAAATCCTTAAATAGAAATCCTGGAAACTCAGAAACTTCTTGGATGTTAGTGTTTACACAGTTACTTTCATTAGTTTCAGAGATTTTCAGGCTGATAGTTGACATGTATTTGCCATCCAGGTGGTAGA
Source organism: Zonotrichia leucophrys gambelii (assembly GCF_028769735.1). Classification (NCBI taxonomy): domain Eukaryota; kingdom Metazoa; phylum Chordata; class Aves; order Passeriformes; family Passerellidae; genus Zonotrichia; species Zonotrichia leucophrys. Next base: position 14,223,704 of record NC_088177.1, read on the forward strand.
TGTCTGTGTCTGCTGAAATTTCTGGAAAAACTGCTCTCTTGATAGCAGTTTAGTGGCTCCTTTTAGCCAGAATATTTGGATATATAGTTCTAGTGTTTGCAGAGAGCATGGGACTGTAGTATTGAAAACTTTATTCCAAGAATCAATAGGTAGTTATGATTGTGGAAAGACTTTCTTCTGAAGCAGAAAACAAATGTATTCCAGTAACACCCAGCTTTTTCCCAGACAGCTCTGAGCATCCTTAACCACTTAGTCTGCATTCTCCCTCTGCTTTTGTAGTATCTGGTATTTCAGCATACTACAGGTAACAGCCATCCTCTTCGCTGTAAATTGCAGTTCATTGTCCTTGTTGGTTTGGTAGCTGCTGCTTCTGGCAGCAAAACAGTCTCACTTCTGTCTCTGAAAACTGAGAGGGTGGGGCAACACCCTGAAAAAATCCATCGGCAACCACAGTGCTCTGTCATCCTTTATTGCTTTTTGGTTTGGATCTGGTTTGGATTTACCACTGAGAGATGTCAAATCTGGACCCAATATCCCCAGCTTGGTTTGATTGCTTGGCTGTGAAGAAGAGACAAACAGTGCAATGCCACATGATTTTGTTTCTCATATCCTCCAGTTTTCACCTTTTTTGTTTTCTCATTTCATTTAATAATTTTCTTGACTTTTCTTTGAAGCACAGTGTGTTATAGTATTTCTGTAGTTTATAGTTTATGAGATACTAGCAGATAAGAAGTTTGGCAACAAATATTCATATGGAATTTCCCTTCAGATGCTCTTTGCACATAAGAAAGTCATAAAATATGGTAAGACATGAACATAACAGGACTACTGTGTATGAAATAACCAATGCGAACATGATTTTTTTTTTTCAATTGACTCCTCAGTTGCATAGCATTGTACAAAATAGCTCCTTCATTTCATCCTGAGGTTTTGTTCCTGCTGGGATAAACTTGTTCCCTTTCTGGCCCAAGTATTAGTCATTAGATTAGAACAGGGTCTGTGTTAGGCAGGAGAAAAAGGAAAAATCTGCAATTGAATTAGTCCCAGAGCTCTCCTCAGAGAGCAAAAAGGCAACATTTCACTTCATTGCTCATGGCATAAGAAGGAGACAAATCTTGTCTGCAGATGTTTTTTCAGCATTCTGGGCCACACCTGGTGGGAGTGTTACACTATGCTTGGCTATTAAGCTCTGGCCAAGAGGGGGAAAACTCCACCCAAGCCACTGGAGGAAGGGAAGGCTGAGCTCTGAGCAGGGCTATGTAGCTGTAGCCACATTCCACAGGTGCCCTACCATTGCTAACAGACTGGGAGAGCAATGTGCTGCCCATTTAGAAGAGTGTGTGTAGCTGCTGCCTCTTCCCAATGCAGAAATATGAATATAAGAAGTCCCTCAGTTGGGTCCTTTTGTGAGTGTTTAGTGAAAATTAAGGAGAAGAAAAAGCAATTGGATTATTGGTATATTTTAGTTTTAATTGTCATGGAACATAACCATGAACTCACAAAAATATCTTCATTTTGTGGTTGTTATACTGTTCCATGTTGGTCACACAATTAATAATGAACCAGTAGATTGTGAAGTTCATTTTCAAGGCAGTTTCTGGCTGGTCGCTGTTGTGAGAATTCCTGGGGAATGAGCTGCTCTCCAGGAGCTGTGTATTTAAGGGGACTGAAAATCATAATTGTTGACCTCTGTTCCCAGTCCTTAATGTGTGGCCTTGCAGAGACTTAACCTCTGCATTTCTGCCTCAAACTCTTTATGATGAGCATAAAAATGAGATTTTCTGGGGTATGAGAGTGCATCTGGAGACTGGAATGCAAAAGTACTGCTAAAACGCAAAGTGACTTTATTGATAAATATGCCAAGTATGCTAATGCCTAATTATTTTTGCTATCATTTATTTATTAATGCTAGGTAACTAAGTTGTGCTCACTTGTTAAATGCTTGCAGCATATAAATACTATTAGTCCTTCTGGTTTAGCACAGCCTGGCTATATGAAAGCTTTGGAGAAGTGTTGCTGCACACTTCCTAAAGTTCATTGATGAGGTGAAAGTCTGCTATTCCATCTTGAATATCTATTTTTGTTTCTAGTAGAAAAAAGTCAATCAGCATAGTGCTGAGCCTGGGACAACTGAACAAAACTATCAGCTTCATTCCTCCTTGATTTGGATTAGGTCATTGTGCCTTAAATTAGGGAGTGTTGAAGTCACATTTAGGATATACACATCCAAAGTACTCTGTTGCCTATTGTGGGCATAATAGGATTTGTGCATTGCAGTGTCAGCCTCTGTAGTTTATAAAGGTGAAATATTAATATTGGGAGTATAATAATGAGACTAATATTCTAGACCAGTGTAAATTGAGAAAGAGAGCAGATTACATGTATTGGAAACAACAATTTAAGAGGTAAAGCAAACTCAACTAAACTTCCAGGCCAAATTCAGAACTGGTATGTCTGGCTGAATGTGATTAAAGGAGGAAATCTTGTTTTGACCAGACATTTTATTTCTGTGAGCAGACATTTAAAACAGGAAGACATGTAGAAATAGATGCAAAATGTCTGTGCTGCAGCCTGACAAGTGGCAATACCATGTGTAATCTATTATAAGATGAATGGCATGTTGAGAAATGATTCAAGCTGGCTAATTTACAGAGCTCTAATTCTGCAGCAATGTCCTGGAGAATACCAGAGGAAACAGCAAGTCCCATGTTAGAACACTGTAGTGTGTGTGCATGTGTGTTAATATTTAGTTGTCATATTACAACAGGAATAATGATTGAGTTTCAAGACGTTTCCTGGGACTCAGAGATCAGCTGGGATCAGCTGAAGCTGAGCCAGGTGCCATCAGCTCTCGCCAGACAGTCACTAATCCTCAGGCAATGCCTTGCCCTTCAGTCACTACTCCTTAGCTGAAAGTTTTCTTGTTAAGGTTTCAATTGTGCCTAAGGATCTTGTTAATAATTACTTTTCCATAGGAAGCAATGGCTTGCAATAAAATTTAGCATTTGATCCCTGTGTTTTTAGCACTCAATGACCTTTCTATTATAAATAACTTGTGAACTTGAGGGTTTGTGTTAACTCAAAAGAATTTAGCCCCATACTGGGACATTCAGTAATAGTTTTGTATCTTCAGGCAGTGAGCTTGTTAGGAGTTCTCTTGATTTCCATAATGGGTGTCTTATATATTTCCTTTTCACGTTTGCCCTTCCTCTATTTATAGCATTTCCATGAAACAGCTCTTATCTGTTCCACTGAATGTGTTTGGAGGATTCTTGGGTTCCTGTTTCATGCTCACATAGTACAGTTTCTGTGGAATACCACGAGTGGGTTAATAGGGAAAAGCACAGGAAATGTTAGAGGAAGGTGCATCCGGGGAGGGTATTTGCCCATCCCTTTTAGGAAGTGACAATCTAGTTCTCTGTCATGTCAGTCAGCTTAAATCCACTTGATGCAACCAGTTTCCTCCAATTCATGGTTGTGTAAGTAGAGCACTGATAGGTGTTTCTTTTCTAAGTTTCAAAGTCCCCTTCTAGGGGAAAAAAAAAAAGAAGTTCTAATTCCACCATTTCCTGCAATTGTTCTACCTTAAGCTGAAGAAGATATGTGCATAGCTGAGAAAAGGCAGGATCCTGAAACTCTTAATTGCCTTTGTTACCTATTTGTTGCCAGAGGGAGGGGGCATGTGATAAGCTGTGACATCTTCATTGATAATGGAATTTTACAGCAGTAAATGATACTGGACAAGCCAACTGAGCAGCAAGAATTTAAATATCTCTCCTTTCATGGAAAGAAGAATTGTATTGCCATTCTCCTGCAAACCCACTCTGTTATTTTTGACAATTGCACAGAAGGATTAAAGTTTATCAGATGGGTGTCTGGTGTTCAGCCATTCCTTAGCCTGCTTTTGCTTAGCAACTTGAAAACATTGCTGAACTGTTGGTAGCTTCTGTGTGTGTCCAAAGCACGGTGCAAGAGGGATATCTGTTATCTTACTGCAGGGAATAAAACACAGCTCAAATCCTTTGAGCTGCTCACTACTGAAAATAGCAAACAGGCAACAATTCTGTTCCACCTTGAAGGTATCTTGAGGTAATTCTGTTAGTGTAAAGTATTTGGAATTGAGTGAGTATGTTTATAGGGCTTAGAGTTATTTGACTGAGTAAATTCTAGGCAGAAATCTAAACACAGTTTCTGGATTTCAGTGCCAAATTTAGCCTAGAGTTCACAGATCAGAATTTTGGAAAACAAACCCAATAGGTCTATAGTCAGACTGGGGAAAACCAGGCCTTTCTTAGAGTACCAGAGGTGAGAGGCCTATCCAAGCTAGACAACTAAAATATCTCAAGTCTGCCTTGGGTAAATGCTCAGAAGTTCTATTGTTTTGGTTTGGTATTTTCCTCCAAAATTTAAATCAATATAGATTCTGCAAAAGAAAATGGCACAAGTTTCTTAACGAAAAGCTGACAGTTCTTCCAAGCTTCTTAGCTGTGAGGCACAAGCATTTCCATGTGGTTGAATGTCAGGTTGAACCCACAGAATGACCAGTTGACCTCTCAGTGAGTGACCCTGAGGGATGGCAGTAGAGAAGAGCTTTTATCTCAAGACTGACATTCCAGCTTGTTTTGCATTTCTCTGCCTGGGCAAGCCCTTAAATGAGATTGTTTTGATGTGTGGGAATCAAGGTATGGATCTCGTTAGGTTTTGCACACTGTCAAGTCCCTGAGATTGCTGCTGGTGTTTTTCTGTGCAAAGTCTTTGAAACACGAGGAATCGCAGCTAATCTGCTCTGGCACAATTCCAGGTTTCCGCTTTCGCATCTCAGTTGAAGTTAGGGAGGGGAGTGAAAAGTTACTTGAAGACAAAGCTAAAAATAAGTAAAAGAACTGTAAGTGTTGCTAAGGATTTAGGATCCTTACTGTGGGACAGAAAGCATTGTTATATCCTAACTGGTTTGTTTATATTTTACTGTTTGTGTGGTTTTTTTTTTAATTTTACCTTTATAAAGCTTCGAGATAATGAAGAATTACTTTGGAGGTTTTTGCCATGCTTCTCACTTTTTTTCCTTTGGGTAAAAGTCTGCTTCATCTAATAAACTTTCAAAATTAATATCTAGCAACTGTTTTAAGGGATACTTGTTTTATAGTTCAAAACCATGGTTTATCTGTGGTCTAAGATTCTTTTTACTTTGAGAAATATGTGAGGGAATTGCTCTCTGTTCTTATCTAGATGAGCCAGTAGGGAGCAGTATCTTTCTTGGCATTGGTTTTATGTTCTCAGCACTCACTGGGTGCACTGTAGCTCCCTTTCTGTTTGTGGGACTGTGAACACTAGGAAGCAGATATCCTCACAAACAAATTGCCATTATGAGAAGCAGATTCCATCTTGGCACATCAGCAGAACAGGTGGAGATTCAAAACAGAACCATTTTTTCGAGAAGTTGACGTGGCATTATTTTTATTATTAAGTTTGCTCCCACCCCGCTACCTGTAGGAAGTGAGGATTTTATGATGTTAATTGTGAAGTGTGATCCCATGGGATTCCTTGATTAAAACACTTGCAGGTGTAGAGGCTTGCAGGAATGAAGCATAAATGCAAAGCTGCTGCTGGTAATTTCTGTGAGATCTGAAGCACGTTTCTCTTTTTAATCTTTGTTAAAGGATTAATAAATGAACAAGGATTTACTCCTTGTTAAAGGAAGACAGTGGAAAGAATACATTAATTTGAAGCAGATTTTACAAACAAAAGTTCATATTTTAACTTGAGTTTGGTTTTATTTTTCTTCTTTTTCTCTTAGTAGCTTCATTCCTTCACCAGTACTAACAGAATGAAAATTTGAGATTATGTATTTTCTCCCCCTGATAATGCATTAACTTTAACATATAACAATACTTTAAAAATAATAGTTAGAGAAAACTAAAATTCCTCACTCCCAGTTTGCTTCCATTTTGTCTCTGACAACCCTTTCATATATGCTGCCTTAAACCTTTTCACTGCTAGGTAATCTTAACCATTTCATGCTGTCAGTTTTGAAGGTCTATGATATTGTAGCATATCAGTGAGAGAGTATTTCTTTGTTTTTGCTTGAAAAATAGGTGCATGATAAAACCACATAGGGAAAATGCAGTGACTGAGGAACCTTTGATACAGTTTTTAATCAAAATAACAATTTTTCTGCATTAAAGCAGCTGGGTTTGAAAGATGTGAAGTAGAGAGTTCAAATCTAGATCTTTAGATTGGTTTTTTTTTTTATTTAGTTTGTAACTGATGAGCATGGAAGGGATTTCCCTCTCCTTCTCTCTACCTATGGTACTTCATTTAGTACTCCTGCACCCCTTTGTCTCTTTTTTCCTATTTGTCTGTGGTTCTTTCATTTACTTTTCTTTGTTGATCGATCTCCTCTATTTGTCTTGGCCTACACTTATCTTTATTGTTTATTTTCATTCTCACCTCTTATTGTATTCATGTTTAACATTTGTTAGTATTCTTTTTTTGCCTGTCATTCCCCTCCCTTTCCAATCAATGCTAAACCTTTTTTTCTCTTATTTCAATGACAATTTTGAAATCCCATGTTTGATTATTCTTTTCTGTGAAGAAGTTATAGTGGGGAGCAAAGGTAATTCTTTTACCTTCCTAAAAGTACAGGTAAGAATCCCAAAGGCAAAAGAGTTTTGTTTAGCTTCTTTGTTCAAGAAGGTGGCAATCAGGGGAAGTAGGAAAAGAGATGCTGATGGCAAATTCTGAGAATTTGAAGGAAAGGGAATTTTCTAGTGCTATTTTAATTTTGCTTTTGTGCTCCCCCCTCTACCTTTTCCTGCCTTACCAGCATTTCCAGTGTGCTGGTGAGATCAGTGCCTGTAAAGCCGCAGACAGGGAGGAGCAGAGCAGGCACTAGCACTGGCTCAGGCCAAATGAAATCCTGATCAGATGTTCTCCTGAACAGCCACTTGATCAGCTGCAGTGCAGAACTGTTGGTACATGAATCAACAGCTTCCCCGAGTCCAGAATAAACACTGAAGGAAGACCTTGGTGAACTCTTCCAGTTGAATTTCAGCTGGTTCCCAGGGAGCTGGGGAAAAGCTCTGACACTGCAGCTTCTTCTTGGATACATTTCCTAAGAGATCTGTTGGATGTCTCTTCCACAGAAGCAGAAGGGCCCTGATGTCGAGACAGGAGAAATTATTTCCCTGAATTTGGAGCTTCTTGGCTGTGTGAATGTAGCCTTACATTTATTTAATAGTATCCTAGAAAACAATATCTCCAGGCTCCTAAAACTGCTGTAGACCTGGTCTAAAGCCAAATCTTTAATTACCTTCCTGTCTTTTGATTGTTGACTCTGCCCTGTAACAACAAAACAGAGCCTCTATTTTGGATTTGATAGTGCTGGTTAGATCATGACCTTGCTACTTAAATACTGTTTCTTCTACTATTTCAAAACCAAGTAATCCTTAGAAATATAGGTTAATAAAGGCAGCACCCTTTTCATATTAATCCCTCTGCAGATGTCAAAATACAGAGCAAACATTTCATGTGAATAATGTCCAAACTTGGTATTTTGTGTTTTAATTCAGGTAAAAGCCAAGGCTTTGTCCTCTGATTTGTAAGGATGCTGTGTCTCTTCCACATATTTTCTGTAGAATTAAATCTTGAAATGCTGAGGTATGATGATATTTTCAGTTTGCAATTTGGTATTTAAACTTTCTGAGTGCTGGTTTTCTTGGTACCAAACAGTTGACCCTTGCCACTTGTCCTGAAGGATGCCTTCCTAATTTGGTACCACTCTTGGCAATTGCATTGCATGCACTCTATGCTAACTTAAATGGTAGTTCCACATTTAGCTCCAAAGATTTAATTACAGATTTAACCAATCTCAATGCTGCTTCCCAGTGGGTAAAAATGGATATCTAGTATATGAATTGGAAATCTAGAGCTTTCTTGATGATATGGTTGGTAATTTGGATAATGAAAATATCAGAGGCAGTTAGCTACATTAAGAGGTTCTTACCAAGGTAAGATATGGCAGAAGCAGCAGCTTGCAAATAATTAATGGTGATGATGGGTGAGCTGACAGAGCTGTTGAAATGGAAAATGGTAGAGGACATGGGCAAGGGAGTGAGTGTAGGGCAAATGGGTTTTCAGTTGCCTGAGCAGAAGTGAGTCTCTGAACCTCAGAGGGATATTATTGTGAAGTGAAACTGTGGGGGAATTAATGAAGCCGTTGGAAATGCCAGAGTGAGAGGGGTTCAAATTTCCAGTATAAACAACAGAGTCAAATAAACATTGGGCTAATTGCTTGGTAGCCCTGAAACTTGGGTGTTTGTGAATATACAGTCATACCACATCATTCTGGAATCTACTGCTTAAAAGCATGTCCCAGTTTTGTCTTTTCTTCGTTCTCTGAATAAATTGGATGGATTTGTTCCATAGTGAAATGAAAATGGGCCCTGATAAGCTCATGGCTGATCTTAGGCCTGATTTTTTGCTCACAGACTATGCTGAGACCTTTGAAATGTCGTTAGAGCTCTTGTAGAGAAAAATTAACAGAAACATTTTACAATAGCAGGAAGGAATTATAAGATTCCTATTAGCAAACACAGATGCATTATTGTTATTATTGCTTTGAAAGACAATTTAAACAGAAGTAAGTGCCAGATGTCCACCCAAAAGGAGATTTTTAAAATAAAAAAGCAGTTGCCATTTTCTGAAAGATTTATTCACTCCTCATTATTCTGTCTGAAATTGCATTTAAATGCAACAAAGGACAGCATTTCCAAATGTAATGGAAATTAAGCTTGTTTGTATCATTTGAACAGTTGTCTGGGTTTCTAGAATATAATAGTTCCTTAAACTGAAAGAACAAAAATTAAAGTGCATAAGTAATTGTAGAATTAAACAGTGTTTGTGGTGCATTATGAGCTATAAAAATCAGATGATGCATAACAGATTTTAATTTAATATGGTATAAATAAAGTTACATGTGATAGCCCCAATTTAAGTAATGAAAAAATGTGCTAAGTACTTCTATTACAAAATCAGAAGATTTTTGTACCTAGACTAGCGTTATTTGCTCATGTAAAGGAAAATCCTGAGCTAATATTGTAACAATTTTATTTTTAAATATCTTTAGCTTTACTCAGAAGCAGAAAAGGTCTTTGCCCTACCAGCATGGTGTCTGTACAGTGCAAATTCAATTGACCCCAAGCTGGTCTCAGAAAAAAGCCTGGACTATTGCTCTTTCAAGTAGCCTGTTCAACTCTAGTGATAGAGACACATAATACAGAATCAGTTTTTCTTAAAGAGAACAATTTGATGTCCCAGATATTACAAAACATCAGTGTGTTTCTTTAACTTTTATTTAGGTACAAGTGAAAACAGCAAAGAAGTGCAGTGAGCTTTGTTTCAAAAGGAAAGGAGCACATAGGACTTTTTTTAGCTGGCAGAGCTGATTGTGCCTGAATGGGAGGCCCACTGACCCTCTGCAGTTATGTATAGGCACAAGGAGCTCCTTGAGTGAAAATGGCTTGGTTTTTTCTCAAGAAACACAAATTTTGAGGAGTTCTTTAATCCTGGTTAGTGAACAACCAAAATAAGACTGGTTTGTGTTTCATGACCAATTATATATTTTGTTGTATTCCTGAAATTCTTCTGTGGCACAGTATTCGGTGCTGAATTTTTCACAGGCAGAATTGTGGCTATACACCTCTGAATGTTCAAATGTTCAAATCATTCTTCAGTGCTGATCAGGTTTTAAAGATGTCACATGCAAGACCCTTAGGATTGAAGCCATATTTTTTCTAGTGTGATAGTAATGCATGTATGTAATTGGTGGGGACATTGAGAAATTAATATACAGTGATTCTTTGGCAAGAAGCACAATCACTGTGCTTGTTAGCATTGCTAACTCTTGGAGGTCTCTGCTGATTTCTTAAGAATTCAATCCTATTCTGCTGCTCCTAAGTGGGAGGAGCAGCAGAATATGATTAAATTCCCAAGAAATCAAACTTCTGAAATCTCAGCAGTAAGGTTTGAAATGAGGTGTATTTGGACATGGAAGCAAGGCACAGGAAAAATCTGAAGTAAAGGCATAAGGAAGGATTAATTTTTATGAATGGAATGTGATTTAATCTGACAGACGTGAGACAGAATAGACCTTTTTGAAAAGATTCCTAAACCTGTTGGAACTGGACATGAGGAGTCACGCCCAATTTCTACTGCCAGGCACACGATGCAGTGTAACAGTGGAGTGAGAGTGGAGTGGAGTGAACCATCAGAGTGGTTCAGGCTTGTTTGCTGGGGCAGTCCAGCTTTCTCCTTTGCAAAGGCAGTGAGAGCAACATTTCAGTTCAGAAAGCTCCTGTTTCAGTTGAGCCATTGTATTTCTAGAAGGGGTCTAATATATCAAGTTTTCCTGTTGCTTCTCTGGTTTTGGGAGGGAAGGAGGAAAATGTTTTGTGCAGTGTTCAAGGACAGCCTTGATGTCCAGCAGTTGCATCAGTAAAACTTTGAGCTAATTTTGCTGCCTAACTACAGATCATTGTGTTGACACTGCCCCCAGATGAGACAAAAATATCTAATGTGAAATCCCACAGAGCTTAATACTAACATTTTAAACCTCCCTAATATACTTTTGTTTGCTTGTGGACACATTGTAGGATTTAATACACAAGGGCAGGGAAAAAACTATAGAGAAATATTCACCATCAAAATGAAAAGTAGCTTTAAATCAATTTCTTCAGAATTATCGGAGATTACAAATGTGATTAATCTCTATGGACCTATATACTTATGATTACAGAAGGTTTTAAGATAAGAGGCTTTGAATGCTGAGACCTTAGACCAGGCTTTCTGGGATTACATCAGGCCAAAGATTGACAACTATTTAATGTGTATCACTTGCAGAATATAATTTTAGTTAGTTTTAAGAGTGTAAGTGAATTTTTGTTTTACCTCTGCATGCTGCTTAGAATGTATTTGATACAGACATCACCTTAGTCCCTAAACTCATTGCTCCCAAATTACCTAACTGATAACCTGGAGTATTGCTTCCCCATGGGTTATTAAGCCCAGTAAACCAAGGCTTGAAGGCCTTGTATCTTAAAATAGGAGTCTTGGAATTTTACTGGTGTAAAACATCACGTATATTTGGAAAACTGGAGCTGCTTCTGTTATCAGAGAAATCAGTCCCCTTAATTTACTGGAGAAAGTCCTTCCTCCATGAGCTGCATTTTTCTCCCACAGATTTTGGGTTTCCCTTCCTTTAAATTGTCAGTCAGGATTTTAGGTGATGTATTTTGTATTTTCAAACCATGCAATACCATGACTAACTTTTAAATGGGTTTGAAAAATTTGTTTAAGGGTTGAGTTTCATGGTGTCTGATATTTTCTAGCCTACAAAGAGAGACCACCAAAGCTTAAACTGGAAAATATATGCAGGGGTTTCTCTTTTCCTGTTAGTTTAAATATTTCTCTCCCTTCATGTAGCTGTTGAGAGTAGTATTATCTAAACTAAACTATCTTTTGATAATGGTCAGATTAATGTCCTATCCATTAACAAATTTCAGCTCTAAATTAGCTGGTTTCTAACCATCATCTAATTAATGGAGACAGATTCTCCCAACTTAGTTCTTAAGAACTTTGTGGACAGGGATATATTCAGGATTGTTTACATGAGACAAGGTTTGGTGACTTTATGAATCACTTTTTACTCTCTTCCCCATCTTGCTAAATGCAGAGCTTTAACTTGGATCTTCCAGACTTCTTATCAGTAATATTAGATTCATGATTGTAGATGGATAGACTATCAATTTAAATCAATGATGTGTTGGCATGGTCAGTCACTGGGAAGGATCTTTTTTCAGCTTTGCTTTCAGTTTGTCTCTCTGTTATATTTTTCATATATGTATTGGATAGAAACCAAATCTGGATGTGCCATGACTCTGACAGTCCAAAAGCAGTTTCTGGAAAACCAAATTAAAGGTTCGGAAAACTATTGCTTGGTATCATTGAAAGTTGAAAGCCTGGTTAAATGAAGTTTGAAAAATCTCAGCCTCCAGTTCTGAAGCTGTTATGGAAATTAAAAACAAAATCAGGAATACAGTGTGATAATTCTCAAAGGGATATATAAAACCCAGCATGAAACCATTAACCAATATAATATTAATTAGAACACTGAAGTATTCACTAATATCTACTTATGTTTCCTGAACTTTGAAGTTGTTTATAATGCAGTAAAAGCTGATGCTAGAGGGGTGGTTTACAGAAAAAGTTAAAGTCTTGCCTAGATTTGATAACATTTGAAAATGGTGAAAGCATTTCTTTACATTAAGTATAATTTCCTTTTTAACCTGGGAGAAACTGGATTATTTATTAATGTAAACAAATACACATGGGGACAATCCAAAGCCCAACATGTCACTTAAAAAATTGATACAAATTTAACTGTGCTATAGGTCAGGTCAGTGGATTCCCCCAGAGCACAGGACAAATGGGACTCTTTATATGTATGGCCAAACAGTGTGTTTGGAATGCTTCCAGCAGAGCTTGGCTTTGATTTGACTTTAATTTATTTCAGCTTGTTAAGCCACTACTATATGATTTAAATAAATGTTATTTTAATGGATGCTGATAAAAAGAGATGGACTTCATGACATGAAGTTCAATTTTGGAGCCTGGCTGCTTAAATACCTCCATTTTGCCAGCACATAAATAAGTTTTCATTAACAAAAAACCCCATGGATATCTTGTAAACATCTGAAAAGCCTCAGAGTGTATGTTGGGAGAAAAAAAAAAATTTCAGTTTGAACTCTGTTGAGTGACTTTCACATGACTGTTTAATCTAGAAACCTCTTGGGAAAGTTTATTTTTTTGTATTTCTTGAATGTTGCATTTCAATTGCAGTTTATATCTCCACAGAATTAATGGAAACAAATGTTATAGTAGTTCATGTGAAGGAAGAAAGTTACACTTTAAACATATAAACACAGAATTAACTAAACATCTACCAGAATTAATTAACAGTCCACTAGTCTCACCAAAAGTTTATGTAGCAAAAAACCAAAAAAAAATTAAATTAATATTTAGAAAATATGGTGGTTTTATTTTTTAAAACCATTAAGAGTTTTTCCAGGAGTGGGTATTGTAACAAGAGAAAGGTTTTCTATAGGGTGCAGCTTGAATTGAAGGGATTCTCCCACTTTTTTGTGCAGTATATTGCCATGTTGAATTCTTCTCATGATGAGTTTTTTTCCTTAGCATGTATGGATTTCTTCCTGAAAATACTTGTGTTTCCTCTTGTCCTGTCCATCATCCTCATGAAGACAGCATCTCTCCCTTCTCCATAAAACCTCTGAAGTATCACAAGTTCGATCAGAGCCTCCAAGCCTTCATTTCTTTTGGCCGAGCAAACCCCTTTCCTTCAGCGTCTCCCCATGCCTCAGTTCCCAAACCATCTCTTTGGCTTGGTGGCCCTCCATGGCCCTCTGCAGGCTGCCAGTGCCTCTCAGAGTGGGTAATTCCATGGAGACCCAGTGTTCTGGGTGTGTCAGGATGGAATCATGACCTCCCTTGATCTGCTGAACACTTTAAGCTTTACACCTATTTTTGCTAAAGCTCGCGCTTTTCTTGTTAAGCCAGACCTCCAGCTTGCTCTGCTTTCTCTTCCTAAGGAGGTTCTTGTCTCTCCTGTATGTACCTCTCCTTCTAGCTCAGTGTCACACCCAGATTTGCAGTGGGTGCTTTCAATTCCATCATCCCAATCATTTATACAGATATTGAACACTGTGCATTTACTTTGGATATTTACCCAGGGGTGGCAACCTTCTGAGCATGAAAAAAGGCATCTATTTTGTACAGGTTTACAGCATTTCTAAATAAAGGGGGCTGTGACATGTGAAATATAAATGTACAAAGGCATATTTACCACCCATCTGGCAGCTGTTTCCTAGACAATAACTTACATAAGATTGATGCTTATCAGAACATTTGGAATTCTCTAGAGACCTGTAGTAAAAGCCTACTCTGTACTTTGAGGCAATGTGTATCTGCCAGGATATTTTATTCACACACTTCTTTTTTTTGATTCAATCATTTCTGAGGGATTTAGACAAGAACAGTCATTAAAGTGTCAGAGAAAGAAGACATTAATTCATTTTCATGCTTCATGGCACAACATATTTGGTATCTCAGCTCTTAGTAAGTTATTTCAGCACAGAATGGACCAACTTGTTCAGTCTTTAATTGTATTCCATATTGAAAAGTTGTGTTATTTTGTATTGCTCCTAAAGGATATTTCAGGGATCTTATGAAAACAGCACGATATTGTGACAGCCTGATGTTGAAAATGGGCTTGTGTCAAAGTTCTTTGGCTAATTTTGAGGGGGGGAACAAAAGAATCTGGACTAGAGGACTTGAAATCTGTATCTAGATTTTAGCTTTATGGACTTGGTCTTCGTAAGTGGAAAGAAACTTCTCTGGAATGGAGAAGTTTCAATTCCAAATTACAAACAAACTTTAAAGTTAAAAAATAAAAAGGAAAATGACTTCCAAGTAATATGCCCAGGGGCCTTATTTTTAATAGGGTTATTAAAGGTTTGGCCATAAGAATTATTCTATAACTGACATCTGTCTCTGTCTTCTCTCTTCTCTCTTTCAAATGTTTCTCATGTGTTTATTCCCCATTCCAGGTGAAATCTCTGTGGAAGTAACTGTTCATTCTCTTCCCAATTAATTCACTAGGAAATCCTAGCTTGGCTTTGGGGTGGAACTTTGTTCTCCTTGTGTGGCAGCTGAGCACTGATGATTACTGGGATGAGTTTCAAATGACAGAAACATGTCACTTGCTTTTTGATCTTTAAACTAAAGACCAGCTGGAAAAGATATAATTGTCTAATCTTTTTTTCTAAGAATAAACCCATTAAAAGTAAGAATTAACATGCACAAGGGTAAAACTGCTCATGCAGTAACCAAGCACGGTTTTATGAAGCTGGACAAACATCCTGCCTGTATCTTAGGAAGAATATTTTTTCACTTTTCTGTTCAGATAATTTATTACAATCAGTCGTGTTGGAGGGTGTCTGAACTTGCTTCCTTTTTCCTTTGCAGCTTCCTTATTTTAGCTCAAATGGGACTTTGCTTTAAATCACATAATATGGTAGAAGGTCTGTTATTTGACCTGGGACTAGGGTCACACAACCAATCTTGGCTAATCTAAAATTAAATGTAAACAATTCTAAAATATATTTAATTTATCTACTTAAACTTGGGAGCTGCCAAGTAGAACAGTACTTTATTATTGCACAATAAAACACAATTAGAATAATGGCTGTTAATGTTTGAAGCTTTTTTAAATTGAATACAGCAAAGCTTTAATTCCACAACATTATTATTGCAGCTGGTTCTCTGTTTGTTGAGGGCTTGAGGAGACACTTCCTATTTTGTTTGATTTATAGCCTTATAACATCACAAATAAGAATTTTCAACTGCACAATGGATGGAAAAGACAAAATGATTTTTAAAATTGATCATGTTTCACAAATTGTTACTTCTACTCTATAGTCAAGTATTTCCTACTTCTGGAGAGTTGCTCTCCCACCCTCACCTTCCTTAACTATGATAATTGTGTTTCCAGTTAGATTTCAAATTATTACACCAATAGGGTAATTTTTATTATGAAATTAATTCTTTAGAAAAGTTGAAGTTTAAAAGAATTAGCCACAGACTATATTTTTAGAGACACAAACTATATACATTTAGTTATCTAGATTTAATTGTTTATTTGAGACTGTTTTTATATGGTTCAAATCTGTAGCTGCAGCAGTTTGAACAATTCCAGGATAAACTGCCATTAAAGGCTAGGAATGTCTAGGAAATGTTAAATACTTCATGGGGACACTTGGATTCTTTAAGGGAACATATCCCAGGTTGCTGTGAATTAATTCTGCTTCCTTGGTGAAGCCTCATGAGTTCAGTACTGTGCTCACTTTTGTTCCAGAATATTTCCAAATATATTTGATACTAGACAGGTATTCAGGCACATTTCTCACTGTATCATGTGTCCTAAGAACATCTGTGGTTGTTTTTCTCCTAATCTGACATGGGATTAATTCACATTCAGATCTTTCTAGGATGGATGTGTGTGGTGTGCAAGTTGGTTTAAGATTTTACTTGGTTACTGTAATTCATTTGGGACAGGCAGAAAAGAGACAATGACCTTTTCACTCAGAAAAAAACAAATTAGCAATACTAAAAAAAAGAGACATTATGTGAGAAGATGTGGAGCTTTGTTTAGGTGTTGGAGTTTTTAAGTATTCTATCTTAAAACTAGGAGAATTTTAAGCCATTTTGTATTGGCTATAGAGTCCAGACAAATTTTGGGTATCACAGCCCCAAACAGATATGAAACACTTTTTTCTACAGTTTAGTGTCAGTCTTTGCTTGTGTTGTTTAATGCAGCACTGTTCTGAGAGAGTCATAAAAAAGCCCAAACTAAACTATTGTTGTTTGGGAGGCTGCCTGTGCCAGAAATGGTGCTTTCCCTAAAATAATCTTCATGTGACTGTGATTCACAGAAATTTCTGGTTTAGACAAAAAAAAAAAAAAAAAAAAAGCTGCTAAATGTCACAAAGCACTCACCTTCATTTGTTAGCTGTGCTGTGTGGGGGGAGTAAGAGTGACTGGTCAGGGTGTTCTCCTTGCTTGCAGGAGGTTTAAAGGGAAATGTGTGCATTCAGTGTAACTGGGTGAGCTCAGCCTCACAGCCTGCCATGGGCGAAGCTTTCATAACCTTCACTCTCTTATTGCATAAGCTGAGATGGGGAGGGGCACTTGTAGCAGGGCCAAGGCATCAAGACACTAACTCTGTTTTCAGGAGAAAAAAAAGAAAATCTATATTATATACCCTCATTTTCCCCTTTGTCACTGTTTTTCTCTGTTTCATTACGTTTCCCTAAGAAGTTCAGATGAAAGGCAACATATGTGTGTGTGTACCCATGCATGTGTTCTCCAAGTATTTCTCTTTTATTTGCTGTGGTTTAGAGTAAAATAAACCTCAGAGCAAAATGGTGAAAGCTTGGACAGCAGATTTGAGTGCCTCTTGAGTTCCACAAACTGCTATTGTGAATTATAATTATGAAAAAAGACTGGTTTATGTCATTTGAAAAGAATAGAAAATTTCTGCACTACATATAAAGTTTTAAACAGCCTAAACCCCAGATTTTAAAAGGGCTGGGATTTAAACATGCAGATTAAAACTGGATTATTCTGGTTAGCTTTTACATCTATAATATTTGCATGACAGTGCTTACCTTTTGTTTAGAGGTTAAAATACACTGCAGATTATCTTTTCATAGAAAACCAATACATTTAGAACAGAAAGCCAAAAAATTTTGTCAGGTTACTTTTTAAAATAAAATCTCAAGTTTTGAAATACAGAATTTTGCAAGCCACCAGAAATATTCATTGTAGAGTACTTAAAAGAGACAATGATGTAGCATTTAGTTTTATGAAGGGCTTCAAGAAACATTAATTTTATGGCTGGTGGTCAATTACTTTGATTTTTAAGTTTATGATAGGTACAACATTATATAAAGAACTTTGCTTTGTGTTGAAGATTATAAAAACTGAATTTTGATTTGGCTAAAACTCATAATACTGCACCTGCAAAAAAAGAACATGAATCTGTGTTTGCTCTTGCAGACAGAGGGTGGTTGGGCAATTCAGCATCTGTTCATTAAATATGTGCTCTTGTGCCTGGAGGCAAGTACAAAACCAGGAGTTCTGCTTCATATGACCTGCTCCATTCTAGAAACCTCATCTGTATTGTTCAGTCTTGCAACACTGGCTACAGTCTTTTGTGAATTGAGATTTTTTGGAACAAACTGAACTAGTAAGATTAAAAAGTCTTCAGCGTGTGAGACACATGATGAAAAGCCTTTGAGAAAAGCTTGAACACAGTCAAAGTAATCCAAGAAGTCTTTTCAGTCAGGACACAACCTTTTGCTTACCAAGTTTTAATTTATTACATTCACTATGGTATTTGCTAAAACTCAGATGGTTGTTAGAAACAGAAATAAATACACTTGATTTTAAAATAGATTTATTAATCTATTCCTTAAGATTACATAGAAACTCCTTGTCCAGGAAAAATAATAACTTCATTTTGCAGAAGACAAACAATACAAAGAGGCTGCACTGCAGAAAAACAAATGTTGGTATATGCTGACAGAAGTAGAGGAAGCTTTCCCAGGACATGGAAACACAGTGGAGTTGGAGGTGATGATAGGATTTGAATGTTTGTTTGTGTTTGGGAGTTCTTAACTTTAACATGAATACATATTTCCTTAGGTGTCAGATTGTTTTCTTCCCACTGAAAAAGGATTTTTATCCTGACCATAGTAAATATAATGGCAGTAATTCACAAATTGAGTATATTTAACAAGAATTTAAAGTGTGAAATCTTTAATAAGCAGTGTTTAAATGGCTTAAAGGTCTAATAAAGTTATGCTTTTAAGGAATAAGATTTCTTACCAATTCATCCCCATTTAAAAGAATAGAGAATGAACTGTGTAATCTTTGATTTAATGATATAAAATCTACAAAAATCTTGCTAAATGTAAAGTGTATCTATGCAGTTTCATTGCTAATTAGTCAGAACAGCCATAAAACTAGCACTTACTGGAGTAAATATCACCAGGTCTTTGAAATATCAGAAGAGGAATAATTTTCTGCTATTTAGCTTTTTGCTTTGATCCCCATTGTAAAAATAGCTTATAATTTAGTGATTTGTTAATTGTAAAAATAGAATCTTTGTGTTTTGATCAGTTGTAGCTTTTGTAACTCCCTAGATGTAAAAAACTGCCCTCAGGAAAGAGGAGAAAATTTTATACTTCAAATAAAAAAAAGGGAGAACTTTATTGTGGAAAGGTAGGCAAAGTCCTCTCTCTCTACCTTTAAATAATGTCTATTTAGATCAGTTTCTCCCTTTCTGCAGCAAGGGTGTCCCTGACTTCAGCAGGTGAGAGTCTTGCAGATTTCTTTGATGTGCTATCACCAGAAAAGGCTTCAAACTGGCTGGCTGGTCTGAGGACTGAACAACTGCCCGTATGCTGGGTGATTCTCACTTTTGCTGAATATTCAAGGAAATGACCAGATATAATCTCAGCTCTAACAGGAAAAGTCTCTGTAATAGCATAAAACCAGAGTGCATCTTCACCAAGTCTTTGCTTTAGAATAGAAATGTGGTTTTGAAGTGAATCTCCCTTTTTCACCCATACTGTGCAATGGCTCATATTACAGAGCAACCGATGCCTAACGAAAAAAAAAGAAAAAATAAAATGGAAAACGTGCTCCAGAAGCACACTGGAAAAAATTACTATTGTGTTTACATTTGTATAACCATTTTGAGGCCAATATGTGAACCCAAGGAGGGGCTGAGAACTTTTCAACTTGCTTGCTGATTCTGGGTTGCTTTGAAACGTGCTGAGTGGATAGCCCTGGAAGGCTGCCAAAGCTTCAGCCAAAGTTGCAGCAAATGGCTCAGAATATTTTGCTGGAGAGGTACATGTTTTTTTTACTGGATAAACCAAGAGCCTATTCAAAGAAAATAGCACAGAGACACTATGCTCTGTTTTCGTGGAAAAGCTGGCAGCTTTTCAGGTAATTCAAAGGCTGAAAAAGTGGTGTGAACATTGAGTAACAAATATCTTCTGTTGTTTATTTTCAGGGAAACAAGTTTTGTAGATAGGACTTTATTAAGGAAATATGAAACACTTTTAGCGGTACCTACCCTTAGTAGTAGTACTATTTCTCCTTTGCCATATAACTATGAATATGGGTCAAAGAAACCTATATGGCCCTAGTCTGAATTGTTTCTCTGTGTAGATCCTCACATATAGCACAGCACCAGTCCTTTGTTGAGAATATCTGTGCTAAAGAGATCCTGTTTGCATCTGACTCTAACACCTCCAAAAAAATCCTTTTCTGACCTAAGCGTTTTGGCTCAGAAAGAAAAGAATAATTACAAAGCTATTTAAAAATAATTGGAAAACATTTGTATTTTCTTTTGCCTTTCCCCTTTTCATTTTTGTTCTAGTGTGCTAAAACAGCAGTTTTGAAGGCATAAAGCATCTTTGTGACTCAGTTGTCAAATAATACATCAGAGAAGCCAAGTGCTGGGCAGTGTTTCCTTACTTTTGCTCTATCTCACATGGCCTTCCAAAACCCAGAGTGTGAACAGTTAGCTATGTAAGTAAATTTTGGATATCTCTTTTAGTGAGTGTTTCATAGGGACATGAAGTCTGCTGTACTTTGTTGCATAATAACTTGTTCTGAACTTTGCATCTGGGGACAGGCATGGGGCTGTACAGCTGCGTTGGTGCACTCCAGTGGGCAGAGCATTCCCCAGTGCTTGGGAGAACTCTGCTCTCTGTGCCCCTGGGCACTGCCCAGTGCTTGGGAGAACTCTGCTCTCTGTGCCCCTGTGCACTGCTCAGTGCTTTGGGAGAGCTGTGCCACTGTTCACTGCTCAGTGCTTGGGAGAGCTGTGCTCTCTGTGCCCCTGTGCACTACCAGTGCTCTCTGTGCCCCCAGGACACTGCCCAGTGCTCTTTGTGCCCCCTGTGCTGAGTTGGCTTCTTGGTTTGCTTTTATCCAGAGCCCACTGCACCATGATTCACAAACAAAAGCTTCTCTGTGCTTGTTCTCCTCTCTGTACACCCAGGCCCCATGGGTAAATCTGTGTTCTGCTGAAATACCCTTTGTAAGACAAAAGACCTCAAAGTTTTCTTCTCCACTGCTGTTCAAGACTAGTGATTTAACTGTTTCTGGTGGCTGCCACTTGTTGCCTTTCAGCCACTGACAATAGCATGAAGATATTATGATGCTTCTGACTGACTTTATCTTGTTGCTTTGAATTAATGTGTGACAGGAAAATAAAGAATCCACTACTGTAATTGCTTTGAAACATCACTTTGGATTTAGAACAATAAATATGCCAGTGGATTTCTTGAAGACATCAATGTCATTAACAGAATTTATACAGGATTTTCTCGGTGTCTTGTGCTTTCCTAATTTTTGTTGGGACCATTCATTAAAAAGAATAATGTCATATTTCTGTGATGCCTCTATAAATCATGTATAATCTGTCAACTAAGATCTTATCTTAGTTCCAAGAGTAGATTTCTTCTGTATTATTTCACTATAAAACTCCTATACAACTTGATAGCAAAATTAAATTAGTTAAATGTTATTACTGTTTCTTCTTTCCAGAAAGTGAATTGTGAACTGCCTGTTTCAGTTTTAAACTTCTGCCTTGGAGAAAGTTAATTTCATTAAAACAGTTCTGATGCATCTTCTTGCTGATAAGTGATGAAATCACTCTGAATCTCGAGGGAGAGATCCTTATGATAAACCACAAACTAATCAAGTGTTCTGTTTAATACCAGAGTTAAAAGGGGATATTTTAAAATATCTTACAAACCCTAATGTCTTTACAAATCCTGTCCTTGCTGCAGGATCCTTTGTAATTAGTTATCCTAAGAACCTTTCAAAATACTCTGTTTAAACTTTTGTTGCTGTTATTTCATCTTTTGCTTCATTGGTACAACATCAGCATTGGTGAGTGGCTGCTATACATTCACTTTGATAAGTCAGTGTAATGACAGAATAAAAGGATGGCCTTTGTTCCCAGAGAATTCTTCCTAGACCTTATCTGTACTGTCTCGTGTGCAGACTGCAACTACTGGGATACTGAATAGGTGTTATTTGTATTCTTTCTGTTTAATTGCTGTCTCCTACTTGAATGTTTGTTTTTAATATTTTTTAGCAAGTGGATTTTAGTCACTGTGCAGTCACCAGGGCTCTGATCCTGAGAAATGTTGGATGTAGTGATTCTGGGAACAACTGTAAGAGAAATGAGGAAGATCTACATATCAGATGAATGTTATTTATCAAAAATTCCAGCTTTATGCATAAGAATTTTTTTCTCATGGTTTCCCAAAACAAAGAGAAGCTGAGTGTGATTATAAGGAATATATATTCCAAATAATATAAATAAAAAAATACTCTTCAGTCATAGGGCTAAGCTAATTACATTTACCATGGAAAGCATGAAAAATGAAAACCAGAAAGTAATTTATAATCAAAGAGATGAATCACTGTCAGAAACTGATGGCCATGAGAAATAGATTAGTTTCTGGTAGAAATCTTAACTACTCTTGTAATCAATTTTGCATATTTTAAGATATTAATGAATCTTTCCAAAAGTTTTAAAGTGATTTAAGTCAGCTCTTTGTTGTCAATTTATGGGGCCACAGAATGCTGTGTTTATGATATACTCACCCATGCAAGTCAATTGTATCGAAGAGACTTTTTTGTGCTACATTTGCAAAAATTCTGGGAGCAGCCCCAGCTCCAAGTGCACTTCCTACCATTGTCATAAATCACTAGCTAGATGTTTTGCCTTACTTGGGAAATTCTTTTGTAAATCAGTGACTGCAGTAAAATCTATTGCTTATGAAAGAACAGTGAGAGCTGTGCTCTGAGGATTTCAGTTTCTCTGGAAGTCACACAACATATTTAGTTTCTTCCTCTCCATCCAGTTTGTGTGATATTTGAGTTTTATAATTATTGATGCTTCAGTAGTGAGCTTGGAGCAGCCTAGTGTTGGTTAATTTTGTAATAAAATACTCTGATTATATTTTTTTAAACTCTTAGCACTGCTTCTGTCTATTTTGAAATGTAGATTGTTTTGCTGTGAAATAGCTTTTAATTACAAAGTTATGCAGATGTAATTTTGAGTTTAAAACTTTCATCTCTTTGTTAGGTGATTTTTAAATTTTCCCAGCACGATTACACCTTAGACAAGAAGGGTTCTTGGCAGGTATTATCCTTGTACAAATGAAGTTTGATATTTGTTCATTTAGTATTTGACTATGTTGAGAGGGGGTTGTAGAAATCAGAAACATAACTAATGACAGTTGATCATGTTTTTGGATCAAAGTTCCTAGAAGTCCAGCTATTTTTCCTGCTGTATTTCTTTTGAAATAAGCCTAAATCCTACAAAGTCCTCATTGCTATTTTAGTGAAATATGAACAATAAAAGTAGTACTGAACTGTTTTAAAGTTTTTTCAATTATTAATAGATGTGATTGACATTGGGAATCTTCACTGATACGTTTTTAACTGTGACAAATTGTCTTCTCTGTTGCATGTTTGCATTTCCCAGCACGTATTTAACAAATATAATGTATTTAATTAGTTATAATTCATTAATGAGCAGATGCACAAAGTGCTGAACCAATGCAAATAAGGAAAACAATAGCACCCAGAATCATTGAGTCAGAAAAACAGAAGATCTTGGAACATACTTAGTTCAGAATAAATTTTGATGGACATAAAAAAAGCCCTTTATAGTATCTTGGTTTTTCATACTCTTTGGATATATCACTGATCAGAGCAAGCAAATATTCCTTAGGACTTTATCCTGTTTTCATTGAGATAACAGCAATTCCTGTTGATCTCAAGTGTTTCCCAGTCTGTTTCCACAGTGCTTGTAGGAATATTTTTGTAGCCTAGGACAAGTTGTTTTCCATAGAGAGGAATGTGTTTTAATCTGTGACTTCACACATGGGAGCATTTCATGATGTATTTGTAGATTGATTGAGAGTAGGTATTGACAAAAAGAAAGAGGCAGATAGGTTCAGGCTATTAGAAGATGATTCCCAGAGCTTCAAACAGTTGAACCCTGTTCCTGATGGTGATTTCAGGAGCTGTCAGACTGCCTGCTCTCTGTGCTGTACCAAGCAGTTTAAATCATTGCACAGTATTTATTAACATGGATCTCTGCACAGGGGGAAATAACACTTTCTGAGAACACTGTGAACCGTACAATATCTTGACAGGCACTATTTTCAAAATGCACGTTTCAAGTAAAACTAAGAAAAATGAAATGGTAACCTAGGGATCCTCCATAACTTGAAAATGTCAGGTATAATTTCACATGTTTACACATTCTGCATCTCTTTTTGTCAAGCATCTAAGCTTTGACACTAACAGGATAACCCCACTGCCAGTGTAACTTACCAGGAACAATTCTGGAAAAAAAATGTGGATAGTAATAAATTTTAAAAACCTGCTGTTTCTGCAGCTTCTGAGGATTCTGTAATTCCTCTTTGTCCTCCTAGGCAGGAATGGAATGTATAATGAAAGAATATAGAAGACTCTTCCAGAACAGAGGTTATTGAAATGAGTCTTAAAATTAATTATTGCATTCATTAGCACTGCTTCACATTCATGGGAAAATTGGTACCTTTAAAAAATGCCTTTTGTGATTCTGCTGTGAACTCTAATGCCTTTTAATATAAATGTGAAATGTTGCATCTAAGAAGCAGCATCTGATCCAAATCCTTCACAGAATTGAAATCATCTGACTGTGACCTGCTGCTTTATTATCTCAGAGGACAGCTAGTAAGAAAATGTCAGAGTAAGGGATGGGAAATGTAAAGTTTTGCTGGCAGGATGAGCCTGAGGCTTATTGATGAACTCTGCCTTTTCACTCAGGCTCTGAGCTAAAAGTTTCTGTTCCTAAGAAAATACATTTATTTCTAAAATACCTCTTTGAAAATATTTTTTCTGAAATTGAAGCATATCCTTCCCAAGTTTGCACTGTTCCCTGTCATAGAAAATCAATTGGTCAGGTAAGTACTTTTCCTTAGAGCCACATTTAATATTAATCAGAGGGAAAGCATGGTTCTGTGAGCTCAGCTGGGTCACCTGGGCCTGCAGCAGTACTTTGCCTTATCCTTCATTTTATCACAAAATATATTCAATTCCTATTTGTCAAAAGGTATTCACTTCCTGTTTTTCTTTCCTGTTTCAAGTAAAAAAAAAAAAGCCTCCATGAGGTGGATGAAAGGGGCAAAGATTTTTAAACCACTTTTTCTTAATTATTTTAATGGAAGTACTTATAGTAGACAGTAGGAAGAAAATGGGTTCTTTCATCTGCCTTTTTCCTAGAGCATTTCCCAATATATGGGCAATTAATACTGCAAATTAATACTTCATTTCCTCATCCTATCAGCCAAATATGTTGCCACAAGTCCTTTTTGATAGTACTACTGTTTTACAGCAGAGCTTCTTTATCTTTAAATTTCAGAAGAGGGGTACCAAATATCACTGGGGGGACAGTGTAGTTTTGATGAAATTCCTCCAACATGTTAATTTTGGAGGTTAAGGCATCTTGTTTCATTGCCATTGTGCCTGGGGGTTTCAAAACACATCTCTGTGTCACCTGTTACACTGAAGTCATTGTCTCAGAGGTACCAGTGTGCTGACCTAAAGCTTGCCTCAAGGGTGAATGTTGCATGTCTGTTATCTGTCTCAATGTATGCTCCTGTAGTGATGAGACTTGGAGACATTTAGTACTCAGGGAGGTCACCTGTGGCTGCCCCATTGTTCAGAATACCTTTGAAGCAATCTCACGATGACTTTTGCATTGTTGTTATTAGCAAAAGCAAACCAAACATTTTACTGCTGTGAAGCTGAATGAATATAAAATGCATATTTAATCACAAGTTAGCATTTAAGAGTAGAGCTAACTGTTGAGAGCCTGTGGTTGTGCAGTTCTGGTTGGGAATTCAGCAGGATTTCTAGAATTGTTTTTTTCTGCCAAAATCAGACATACACAGAACACCACCTCCCTCAAGATACTGCACTGCTGATACTACTTGGATCCAGTAAATGTGAAAAGTATGGTAAAGTAACACTCAGCAGCACTTATGTACCTTCCTGCCTTTTGGGATTCCTCAGTCTCACTCAGAACTGGTTTCACCAGATAGGGAAAATTATTACTATCAGAAAAGGATGAGATACTGGTGTATTTTTCAGTGCCCCAAAACCTGGTCTTATGGGAATTTGGTTTGAACATTTATTCTTTGGCCTCTTGGCTTGGTACTTTTCCCTGTGAAATTGAATTTGCAGTTGATAAATCTTTCAGAGATCCAAATAAAGACCTAAAGTTTCAACAAACTTAGTATCTAATTTAGCAATGGGAATCTTGAAAGGCACAACAAAGTATTAAGGATTTATCTTTCAGACCACAGCTCTATAATACCCTGACCATAAGATTCAACAGCTAATAAAAATTTGCTGTAGCCATTATCTATCTGAAGCTGATTTCTGACAAGATGTTTTGTTATTAATGCTCTGTTTGGAGAATTTTCTGTTACATCAGTTTGACTTGGATTTGAACTCCGTTCCAGAGGTGAATATTCAGTGCTGCAAAGTGAGTTCTCCACCCAATGCACTGATTATTCAGGTTCAAGAGATTTCTTTTCCAAATTTTCCACCCAATGTGTAGGGACAGAACACTGAGGATGACACAACTACTTTCTGTATTTGTGGGAACTGTTGCTATGAGCAGATCTTAGTCCCATATGTAATGTTTCATTTTCAGAAAACAAGAAAACTAACAACTCTTCACACACCACCCAAATAACAAAAAATTATTTATGACTGCTTTAAAATCATTTAAGAGAATTTGATTTCTTGATAACCCCAAAGCAACTTGAAGTTGTTAACTTATTTGATAACCTGTGCAAATGCTCCTGTCTCAGACTGAGCCCTCAAAGCAAAAGAAGTTGGACCTATAAACTCACATAATTCTTGCTTTAGCTGATGGATTTAGTAGCCAGAGTTAGAGAAATGTCCTTTTCTCATCAGTACTTACTCCTCAGATCACAGTTGTGAAGCTGTGCCATTGTCAAAGCTTTGAACTTAGCAGAGCAAAATGCTGAATTATAGGCATCTTAAATCTAAATTTGTGCCAAGTCCAGGTGGGTTTAGCTGAGTAAAGAGAAATCTTGAATCTGTGGCTTATGCAGCCTTGGATATGGCCAAACCCAGCCAGACAAGGCCCTGGACAGAAAACTCTGTTGATGCTACTTTTACAGGACAATTGAATTGAATGGTCTTTAGAAGTCACTTCCAACCTCAAACATTGTGTGCATCTGGTTTTTCTGGTGTTTTTGTTCTTTTCTTTGTTTTGTTTTGGTTTTTGAGTTTGGTTTTTTTTTTTTTTTTTCCTGTATAATTAAATGATTATTTTTCCCTGCACAGGAATATGTGACATTACACATCAACCTTGCACTGTGCATCTGGTGTTATGCTTAAAAGATATGTGATGGAGATGGAGAAGTAAGTAAAAAGTTAATTGGTAAAACATGGTAACATTTTACCATCCAACTTCTTTACCTTCACAGCATTTCAATGTCCAAGACATTTGAGGTGATGTTATCCTCTCAGAGGGGCCTGAATACAGACATAGCTGCATGAAGGCCACAACACCTGTTTCCATACACCCTATTTTAACGTGCTTAGCCTTGAACCTGAAATTCTACCCTAAAAAGCATAATTAGTGACTTACCTTTGTACAAAAGGAGAGCCTGTAAAAGTGACCTTGGAAATTGCAATAATGGACATGTCTTTCAGTAATGCTTTGGAAAGCAAAAGTGTGCTAATAGAGGGTGCTATTTGCTAATTGTCATAATTGGTCTCATTTTGTTCATTATTTAATACTAAATCCAGGAGGAATAGAACAAAAACGGTTGATGCATGTAATTTATGGATTAGAACCTAAGCATTTAAGTTGTCTGAATATAATGTTTTAATGTGAGATCTTGATGTTAGTCCTTTTTTTTTTAAATAATTCTGTTATTAAAAGTTTGACAAGTTACCTTGTGAGTTGGATGTCTCAGTGGAAACTCTGTGACTTGTATAAACAGTATTAAAAGAGGGAAATGACAGATTCTCACTAGTCACTAATGACAATAATTTTAATATTCCTTCACAATATGTCTTTTGGGCCACTGGTGTAATTTTACTCTTAGTATATCCTTCACTCTTCTTTTTGCATGCATTTTACATGGTCTCTTCAGTTGAAGTGTTACTTTAGCACTACATCAATTCAATGGCCATTAAAAAGTAAGAGTTACACTGTATCTGGCAAATACAGGTAAAGAGGATGCTAGTTCTGTTTTTTTCTTCTTTCAAGAATATGTAAAATTTACAGTTTTAAGCAGTTTTTTATATTGAGTTCCAGTACACTTAAAGATAGGAACAGTTATTTTTAAAACAATAATTGCTTGTCTTTAGTCTCAGCTAAATATTAATTTTCATCATTCCTCTTCTAGAAGTGTCACTGAAATAAGAAACATATTTCATGATGTTTTGTTTTTTAATTTTATTTTTCTAAAAGTCCCCCATTCCAAAATCCTATTTTCAGTATCAGATTGTGGGCAAAATGTGAGCAATGCCAGAACTAATGAGGTAAGACAAATAGACTATTCAGAAGTATTTTGAATTTATTTTTGATGCCTGGACTTTCAGGATTAATGCTTAATGTAACCATCTTGCTTCTGGGTCTTGTGTGGGTTTCTTGGTTGGGCTTTGCATGAGAGGTTTGCACAGATAAAGCATGAGGGTTTGCACTGATTCTTAAATAAAGATGGTGTTTCTGAGCTAAGCGGAATTTCTACAACCATGGACTGGCTGGAGTGGAATAGGGCTGAGAAATTTGTCTTCTAATTAGAATGAGAAAAGTCAAAGGAGTTGAAATACAGAAGTTAGGAAGAGGTGCCCTTTTTCTCTTTTTCAGTGGTTTTCTGAAATGTCTGATACATTTCTCTTAGGATGACTTATTGACTGGGAAACATGGAGATATATTTAAATAAAGCTACTACAGAATTTTCAGCCTGTTGCAACAGATTAAGCTCAGACCTTTGCCCAAGAAGTTCTGCCAGAGAGTGCCCCAGGCTTTGCTCAGGGAAATATTGGCTGATGCCAGCAACAGCAGAGTGGTAGGAGGCAAAAGTTAGAGAGTGTGGGGAAAAGGGAAGTTATTCCTGCAAAATCTCTAACAAAAACATCCTACAGATCACACCCCCCCACCAGAGCCTGGAGCTAAGTGCATCTTCTTGGTTTCCTTACCCAAAATGAGTGTGATGAGGCAAATGAGGATACTTGGAGGGAAGGAGTTACAGGAAAATAAATATACAGCCAGCTGGGGTGGGCTCCTCTAGGTTTGATACCAACTGTTGAAACCTGACAAAAAGTGTGAAATAACAATTAACAGACAAGTTGGTTTCTTTCCATCCCATAACTGCAAAGGAAAGTGACAGCTTGAGGCTTCACTTTGCTTGTGTTGCTTAAGATGGCAAGAATTTTTGCTGGTTTCTTGATAAGTCAATTTTCAAATGCACTTAATGCTTTCCCATTTTTAGTATATTAGAGAAGGTGGGCAATCAAGGAAGGAATTAATTGTGCACTATATCCAGTGTCTGTAGAACACATCTAAAGAGTAGGAATACACTTTGAGGAATATAAACCACCTTAATCTCAAAGTGAAACTAGCAGTTAAAATGGTCAGTTGGACCAAGATGGGGTGTGTGGGAGAGAAGGAACAGTTCTTTTGATCAGACTTCACTACATCTTTTAATTATGCAGGCCTAACATAATCTAGTATTTTCCAGATTACAGCAGAAAGTGTGTGTGTATATATATATAACTATATGGTTATATAGTATTTTTCAAATATTTTCCAGGTATAACTGAATGGTTTCAGCTCTACATTTTGTTAATCATATTTTATTACTTGTTGTGTATGGAGTCATTGTCATTTATGCTTGTGCTAAAGTCTCTCCTGGTTAATTCCACAAGTGATCTTTGAATAATTTCTGATCTTGAGCTGCAGTAAAATCCTCAGGCACAGGTGCTGCTCTGGTCACCGATGTGACTCGTGGGGCTGAGCTCTCTGGTTCATATCAACATTCCTGATGGCTCATGGTGGGATGGATTGCCTGATAAGGGAGCAGGTATGGGATTTAAGCAGCCTTAGTTAGGTGAGATTGTTGGAAGAGCCATGGCATGACTCTTCCAAACTGCGTCGAAACTTGAGCCTCAGACCCAGGTATTTTATAAACAATCTCAACCTCTGTGTTTTTTGCTTCCATGGAAGTTGTTGAAATGAAAGTGAATATCCCTAGACACGTATCCAAAATATTACATCCTATTCTCCCAGCATCCTGTTTTTGACAGTATCAGAAGTGTTTTGTTCTTTATGTAGATGAATAAGTTTCCTGCATAGAAACAGCCTCCATGAACAGAATTTTTTTATTACCTATTTGTCCGGTTAATCTCGGCTGTTTGAGGGGCCTGAAAAGGCCCTGGGTGGCCTTGGGGCAGCCCGCGTATCGAAGGACGAGAAGAGGCTTCAGTTCTTCTTTCTGGTTTTATGTTTATTAATTGTTTATCTAAAAGATGTTCTTTCAGCCACCAGAGATCTGCTCAGCAGTCAGCCATGGGCACACTGTCTCTGCCCTCCCGGGCAGCCACGTATCTTTATACCCATTGTGACGTATACAATATTTATCATTTTTCCCCAATACCAACTATTGTTATAACTCGGTGTACTCTTAGTAATAACCAATCCAAAGGTGCCACCGTGGCCAAAGAAGATGGAGGAGAGGAGGAAGAAGAAGGAGGGCAGGACACACCCCAATTCCTCCATCTTACTCCTCTAAACCCCCCTGTACATAAATCTTAAACCTTGTGTCTCACTCTCTAATTAACTAATCCCTTCACCATTCACCCGGTGAAGCCCTCATCCTTGTCGTCTCCTGTGCAGGACCAAAGTCCAGCCACCAGACACTTCTGGCAACATTCCAGGAGTCCCGAGCCCCCCCAGGGTCTCGGAGGCTCAGCATCTCAGGACTGAGATCTTGAGATCCGACACCTATTTAATTTGCTTTGTAATGGACTTGCCCTCCCCAATAATAAGAAAAATCTCATCAGTAAATGTGCTTATTTATGTCTGACTATAACATGGGAAATTCAAGGTCATGTCAAGCTTAGTGGTAAAAATGGAAATTTAAGAGGAACCATTTCCTTCATGTTTTGTGTTTTGTTCATGTTGTGTTTTGTTTTTTCCCCAACCTGGAACTTTTTAGAGAAACATATTTTCAAATATACTTTAATGCAAATCAGGGTCATTTTGAGGTCCTAAATGAAGATAAAACTATCATTATAGTGGGCATATCAAATACAAAGATTTGTTCTCACTAGGGTTTTTATACTTGTGTCTAAAAGTTGTAGTTCAAAAAGAACCAAAGGGAAATGAGATGAAAAAAAAAAGAGGATATTAGCATTTTTAAGACTCAGTAAAACATAAAAGTCTCCACTGTTCTGGACTTGGTGTCTGAGAGCCCTTCCTTTAGAATCGCAGAGTGGCTGAGGTTGCAAGGGACCTCTTGAGATTACTTAGTTACATGTCTCTACTCATAATGCAAAGATGATTTTTTACCTTTTCTTTTATTTAACTTTAATATATCCTCAGTATTCTTAGCATGCATACTTGTAATTTGTTCAGTCTGATAATTTAGCATTGTCCTGGTATTCTTTAAGGCCAGGAGACCAAACATCCTAAAGACCTCCTAGCAGGAGGCTGGAAAACCCTACACTACCTATGGAAAAGCTAGGTCCTCTCTAGAACATATCCCGTAAACCAGAGATTTGGCCCATCTAGGGGGGAGTTCTACAGATGAGGGATTATCCTGCCATTCATCCAGGCCTCCCATTGGGGCACTCTTGTTAGATCTCCTAATTTGTGAGGTCTGTAAATTGTATAGGTGATCTATCCTGTGTGTGCTTTTTGGTGCATCCTGCCTTGGCCAAGTGGTGCACAAATAAGGATCGTTATTAAAATCCTGAGATAAAAACCCCTTATCCCTTAGCCATGTCTGGCTCTCATTTTTTTTAAGAACAGGGAAAGGCATCACTCAGAGCAGCATCAGCTAGGGCAGGTTGTGCAGAGCCAGCCCTTTGACTATGTTCAAGGATGGAGACTACAAACTCTCTGAGCAACCTGTTCCAGTGTTCAGGTGGCTGAAAAGAAGGAACTAAACCTAAATACTGGGAGCTGGTCTCCATCTGTGAATCTCTTGACAAAGAACATGGATTCTGTACCAGGCAGCATATATTTGTAGCAAAGCTCTGTTTCGCAGTTGAACATTCACACGTATGGTGTGAATCAAATTGTATGGCATCTCTATGCAGTCAGTAGACTGGCCTAAGTTAAATGGTTTTACAAGCAGCCATTTGTACCACTTGCATCAATCACTTCAGTATTTAAGTATTTTTTGAACAATATTTCTGGGTTTTTAAAAATTTTTCTTCCTGCTCCAGCTTGGACTTGCTTTATTAGCTACAGGAAGTTGAATTTAATTTCCCAAAAGCACCCGATTTTGCTGTTTATTTGTACTTAGTCATTATGTGAACTTTCCAAGTATCTTGAGATTACACAGTTGTACTATAAACACGAGAGCTGGTTTTGTTAAGCTTTAATATTTTGGTCTGATACGATAGGACATGAGAAGTCCTTAATGTGCAACTGCTGTGGGGCTCACTTGTGTGGCCTCACACAGAAGGGAGGTTGGAATATCCCAGGGGAGGGCCTTGGCTTGGGACAGCTTTGGGTGGCTCTGCTCAGGAAGAGCTTGAGCTGTTGCTGTGCACTTGAGCTCACCTGGAACAGCCTGAGGAAAGCAGAGAGCAGGGAAGAAAAGCCACTTGCCCACCCTGTGGGGGCTGGCACACTGCAGGGAAATTGTGGCAGTGATTTGATAGAGGTCCCACAATCTCCTTCTCTCTCCTTCTCTCTCCTCTCGTTCTTCCCTTCTCCTTCAGCAGAAAAATGGGAAGTGTGTAGGGCTTTGTGTCAGCTCTAGGGAGAAACTCACCCTTTGTTATCAGAGCTGTGGTAGCACACTTCAGGGATGGGCTTAGGAAGATATTATTGCTCCAAAGGCAGTACAGATCTGAAGGCACTGAGTCTTTTTTATGGTTGTTCTTCCCTCTGGCTATAAATGTAATAGAAAATAATTGAAACTAAACCAAATCCCATTTTGATTTTACAGCGTAAGGGATGCACAACTTCAGTGTTTGTGTTACGCATGCAAAAAATTACACTGGGATATTTAAAAAAAAAAAAAGGAAAGAGCAACTTCATGATTTAATTTAAGTGCATTTTTAACAGCATGTGCTTTTTGGTCAGCACACTCTGGTTTAGATAAACACTGTGCTGGCAAATAGCGAGTGACAAGGAGTGGCCAGTTAGCATTTAGCATGTAATCACTGAATGAGTCATGAAACCAATATTATAATTATGCCACTATGAGATCAGGTTTGCAAAGCCCCACATTTGCAAATATACAAACAAGTGACTGAGAAGGTTTGTTGTTTGTTTGGTTTGGGTTTTTCCAAGGTAAATGATTTTGAAAAAGGCACCTGCAAAATAAATTACAGCAAACTGGGAGATAGAACTCAAGTTCTGCAGGTAATAAATGTGATGACTGTTGGGTTTGTGGGTGTTATGTGAAACAATGAAAAACACCTGTTGTATTTTGTGGTTACAAAGATGTTGCTAAGGTTGTAATGTCAAGCTAGGATTTTCCAGCAGTTTGTGCCATCCTGGTAGAGGAGAAATTTCAGAAATCTCACATATGAGTAATTGGTCTCTTCTTTCCCTGAGGAAAATCCCTTGATGGTAATAGCCAGCAAGGCTCATGAGATGGCTGTGTATGCTGTCAGCCTGCAGCATAGAATTACATACGGGAAGGACAAAAGGGTGTATTTAAAGGACTAGTGAGCAGAGGAAGGGACAATTGAGCCCCTCAGGACACTGAGGCCTCAGTGGCCTCTCTGTAATGATGGTTCAAGAATATTCAATCAGGATTTGATCACCCTCAGCATTGCAGTTTTATAATTACAGATCATCACACTGTGTACAGTGCCCCAAGAAGGGTCCCAGAAGAATATCTGACCGTCTCCAGACTGAACAATAATATCAAATCCGGAATATTTGGAAAGAGAGGTTTGCTGCTCTGACATGAAACTTTGTTTTTGGGTCTCTGTATATTTAGGACAGCTTTTGACATGTATTTTGATTTTACTTTGAATGGAATATGCCTTTTCAGAGTCCAATTTTAATTAAATTTGTGGGAAATCAATACATGAAAATAAAAGGAAAAAATAAAGGCCTCCTTATCATCCTCTTATTATCTAAATTTTAAAAAAGCCAACAAATTATAGTGGCGAGGGGGTGGATTTAAAACCTTCACCCCACTAACATTTCAGTTTAATTTATTATATGTAAGCAAACCTATGAATTTCTAAAATATGCCCATTCTGCTGTGCTAGTTATTGCCAATGCACATTTCAATATTTAGTAATCCAAATGTGTAAAAAAACTGTTGGAGCTTTTAAAAAAAAACTTTGGAAATCCATTTACACCTAATTTTAATTTGGTAGGACTTCTCTGTGCCTAACCCTTATCCCTGAAGGGCATAAGTGAGATGGAGAATAGCTAAATAGTAAGCACAAATGTTAGATGTCAAATCAAAATTAGGTATTCAGATTTAATCCTTCTTTTTATGTTTGGTTGAATGAAAGTTGTGTCTGTTTACAAAGAAGCAATTAGTTCTTGAGGACTACTTATTCCCCTCATTAAATCATATTTGTCAAAACAGAATCATTTACATAGTAATTAATTTTAATACTGCTTATCGTGGACTCTTATTTTGGTTGAGAAATAGGCCCCCGGAGCAGATGTGCTCTTGCTGAGAAAAAAAGCCTCCTTTTGGAACCACAACTAAGGCACATGTGGAAAAAATAATGTAGAAAAGACTCACAAACCAATTCTTATTAAATAAATCCTTTGACTAATTTGTTTTGAAATATATGAAGAGCAAACTCACCAGCTGCATCTTTGCTTGTTTAATCAAGGGTTTCATGGCCTCTTGGCTGACAGGTCAAGTGCCTATTTTTTCTTTATCTTAATTCAGAAAAGCCCAAAAACCTCATACCAAGCAAGAACTTACTGTTAGAAAAGTGACATATGCTTGGAAAAGTGTCTGCATCCCATTATTTGTAGCTTGTTGGTTGTATTTCATGACTGATGATTAATTGCATAGACAAGGGGTTATCAAAGGAAGCAGTAAATCAAGTAACAGTAGTTTTTGTTTCTTTTCCAAAAATTACATAAATTGCATATCATTGGAAATGCTGGCATAGTTATGCATTGGTTGCAGGCACTAAAACCTCAGTTACTGAGCACAGTTTCTGAAGATTATGATCCCAAGAGCTGCCATTTGGAATAAACACATAAGTTCTGTCGTGGTGAAAGGTTTTAAACCAGGAGGAGTTAATCAAGGAAGGTAGTCAGAAGCAGACTGTAGAATCACACCAGTTTGTCTGGGGCAAGCCATTATTTAAGGAGTAGTTGATTGGTAAATATGAATGAATGGGGTCAAAAATAACAAGCTAGTAGTGATTGTTGCAAGAAGGCTGCACCGTGTGTCCCTGCAGTTTCTGAGGAAGCAGGAACTGTGGAAGGGGTGCTCTAGTGAACAGGAGACAGAGTGAAAAGGTTTCTCCAGCATCAGTGCCTCAGTAATCCACCCTACTTTGTTCCTTTGGGCTGGGTTCTGTATCACATCTGCTAGAAGCCAGCAGCTATGAAAGCAACTTAACTCTTTTGCCTCCCTCTTTGGTGAACTGATTCCCTTTCTTACCCTGTGAGGAAGTGCCTCGCAGTCCCACATTCTCTGACACAATTAACCCCATCCTGTGATCCAGCCAGAGGCAGAAAGCAAGTCTGTTTCCTGGTCTGGGACTGGGTTTTGTTCTCCTGCCTGGACCTTTCCTTGCCCAGAGCAGAGAGCTTGGCTTTCCAGCACGTCAGCTGGTTTATGCCATGTGCTTAAAGTATGGAAATTACAGCTGTCATTCTTCACTGCCTGATTTTTACTCTCCAGGAATCTCATTTCAGAGAAACTATTATTTCTCATGCGTTTTCCATCCTCGTTTGAAATAATAAGGACGTCAGAATATGAACAGTAGAGACTTTTATCTGGTTCAAAACATCCTTTGTATAGACATGTCATGACAATCTGAAATTTCCTCTTCCAGTTTATGAAATTTTTCTTTTGTTCCTAAG
Organism: Zonotrichia leucophrys gambelii; assembly: GCF_028769735.1. NCBI lineage: Eukaryota > Metazoa > Chordata > Aves > Passeriformes > Passerellidae > Zonotrichia > Zonotrichia leucophrys. The sequence goes on from NC_088177.1 coordinate 14,259,741, forward strand.
GAATATCAGGGCTCCTCCTTTCCCTATAATAAGAAGAAAGAAAAAAATAGCTCTGCTGTCGAAATATTTTGAGATGTTCTAGTTTGTGAAGTGATCCAGAGAACATCAAGGCAGTCATTTACTTGGCTGGGAAGGCAAAGAAAAATAAATAAAATGACTGTAGCAACAAATAAAAACACATGAGCAAGCCTTTCCCAAGATAATACCCAGCTCATAATCCTCTCTGTGAAAGGAGAGGCTCGTTTGCTGAAAGAGAAATGCTAGGGCTGAGCAGCCTCACATGCAGCCTAATAATTTATGATTATTGCCTTTACACTTCAACTAAATATTTACAACAAGTCTTCTTAAAATTCATACTGAGACTTAGAAATAATTAAGAAATAAAATAATGTATTTAACTCTTTTCCTAACATTTTTATTCACCATATTATTAATTTTTGAAAGTTTTTTCTTGTCTGGATTTTAGTTTTGTTGTTGTTCTAGCATGTTTTAAGCTATTTTGAAATGTGGAATACTGTCAAGTTGATTGTTTTTCAAAAGATGTTTTACACTTGACAGTAAAATGATAATAATGGATCACATGGAACTGAACAAACCACAGAACTCATCTCTTAATGTTTTTATCCAGGCTTCAACAGAAGACAATTATTGGGATGTGAATATAATCTGGAATTTAGTGGAATAGTCAATTGAACCACTTTTTTTATTAATTTTGAAATGTTCAAATAGTTTTTTTCTATAACTTGCTTTTAGAGGTGAAGAGGCAAATACATTAGTGTTTTTCAAATCAATGTTCATGAACATGTTGTTTGCTCTGTATGTAAATGAATGAGCTACTTTGCTTAAAAGCCTTTAAAAAATACCTAATCCTGGGAAGCTGGAGCCTGTAATTTTCTGTATACCAGCTTTAATAATGATTAATGAATTCTGGCTGTGGTGAAGCAGCTTGTCTTATGTAAGCAAGATATCTTAATATAAACAGCTCACTTTTCTCATTAAAGTAATTATTGAATCAAAGCCAAGGCAATTGTTTCAAATATGCTGCAGTTCTGCTCTGGTGTGCTGCTCAGAATCAATGCAGCAGAGCACTGAAATATACTTACCAATGAATTCTCAAAAGAATTTGGAGGCTGCCTGGAGAATCCTTGTAGGCATCAGGACATTTGGACACAAGTTCTGTGTTTGTTTGCAAGTTCCCTTCTTCCTTTGCTGGTCACTTTTGGTTCCTTGAGGCAGAGATCCTGGAGGGCCATGCAGCAAGAAAGTTTCCTGTTGCCCACCCCAGGTAATGATTCTGTCTCTTTTGAGGAGATGCAGTGAGGAAACTGCAACAGTTTGGGTAAAATTTCCTCAGGTGCTGAATGCAGACAATTTGGCAGAACACCCTGTGAGGGATGGAAAAAATTTGTCTGTTACTCCTCTTCAAAACCAGCCAGGTAATAGGCACAGGATCCCAGCAAAGGGATACCTTTAAAATGATGGGAAGAGAAGGTTGAAGATATAGATGGACCATTCTTTTACACTGCTCTGTTTAATTTGTACAGCAATAGAAAACTATGCCTCTCCACACAAGAAACAAAACAACTTGCTCCCTGACAACAGAAATCAGCCTCTCCCGAAGCACACAGTTCAGAAACTGACACCCAACAACAGCATGTGGAATTAACTCATACATTTTCAGATTTATAGGCAATATTGAAAGAGATAAGGAGTCTTAAACAAGTCATATGTAGAAAAAGCAAGAATGTTCACAAGGAAGGTCTTTGGGTAGTCTTTGACATACCCTAACTTTTCTGTCATTCATTACTCCTCCTGTTTTTATAGTAGCAGTCTAGAAACACCTCAGTTGCACATAGGCAGGCTTATGTAGATTGTGCTTTTTATGACATAATTGGAATAAGAAATGATCTTGAAGACCCTTGCCATCATTTGAATATTATATATGCTTACTGCTGAAAGCCTAGTGAAGGCAACAGTAACTATCCTGGGTTTCAGTATGCAAGTAATAGCATCAGGGATTGTCTGGATCACAGGAGGGTAAAGACACTAAAATAAGAGATAAGTGTAGCAAAACATGACATCTGGTAGCTGACAAGGGAAAAATTAATAGCAAAATTAAATGCAAATTAGGAACAGCATGGAACAATGAAATAGCTTATGAGTAATGATTTCTCCATTCACTTGTTCCTACAGGGCAAGACTTGCTGGGATTTTTTCTGGAAATGACTTTTTCTTGTTACAAAAGTACAACTACAGGTAGTCAGCCATGGAAATGTGCTACTGGTCAGTTTGCCCTAAATGCTAGCCCACAGAGAATAGTAATGTATGTCTGGTTCTTGTGGGCTCTGTTGCCTATGCATCCTCATGCAGGGTGGATGGCAGGTCTTAGCTAACCTGCATAGCTGCAGTAAATCTGGCTTCATCACCTCTTAATTTAATTGAATCTGAGATCTCTTCACAGCATTTGGAGAAATCTGAAGAAACATTAGTTCTTCACAGCTCAGATTCAGCCAGATTTCTCCGAGAACAGAGTGACCGTGTGAATGTTACCAAAGTGATGAATGAGAACAGCGTGCTTGAAATGTCATTGGATGTTCAAGGAGAACTGAAGTGTGAAAATCAGCACAGGAGTGGGTGCTCTAATGCACCTGCACAGCCCTGCCGGGGTAGAGATGGGTATCATGTTGTTTTGTGAGGCTTCAGAGACTGCAGCTCTGTGCTGGCAGTGCCGAGCAACTTGGGAAAAGCCGTATCTGCTGTCCTGGTTCAAACAGGTCATTATTATCCATGAACAAATATGTAGCTGACAATTTGTGATTGCTAAGCTTCCTTTTAGTTATGCTTTTGGCCTGCATCCTAAAGACACTGCATTACCAGTGCAGAAATGGAAATCTTGGGGATTGTTTTAAGTGCTGAAGACTCCCTCCCTTAACTTACTTCCTCCTTTATCAGAGGCACAGCTGATTAGATAGGAAAGCCTGCTGGCTGGCGCCTTCCCATCCCCTTTGTTTTTGTACCTCACTGCTCTGTGCTGCTAGGTCATCATCCTATTCATTTTTCACGACCTTACCTCATTACACCCTTTCCAATTGCAGCTTGTTTCTCTGACCTTGAAGTCCTACAGGCTGATCCAAAAGATCTGGGACTGTGTTTTTAAGTTACTTTCTGGAAACATGAGGACATTTTTCAGCAAAGAAGCTTGTTTGTATGTGTACACTTTTACTTTGGTGCTTTTTACTGTTTTATCAGGTAATGTTTGGCTCAGTGCTGTAGACTGCTTTTGCAGCCCACTAGCCCCTTCATGAATTCTGGTGTTGAAAGATTTTTGTTTACAAACATCATATACTTGGTAAATGTTTATAAAAACAAGTGGATCATCAGCAAATATTGTGGGAATATCTGTCTTTATTTCACAGGTTTTCAGTCACACTGCTTTGCTGCTTGTTTCCATATTGACTTTATATGTTTCTGCCCATCTGAAAATCATGCAATTATAGGGCCTAGAACTCAAACCTGTTTATTGCAGCCACAATAGATCATGTGTTGAACTTGTGCTATGGGCAATTAACTATATTGAAAATATATATATATGCATTTTGATGTGCTTTACCACATCTAGATGTCTTTGACTAGATATTTCATTTTGATTGTTGGGTTTGTTTAACGTTTGATTCACTGGTTTCCTATGCAAACATTCAGCAGATACTCAAGCAGTTAAACAAGTGTTGTGAATCCTTATTGATGAGAAAGTGGATTATTGCTCATTAAAACTATTTCCTCCCTGCCTATAACCATCTTCTTATCAGGTTCAGAGCCTGAAGAGATATGGAAGTCATATGAGTGTTTTGAGAAAACCTGAAATAGCCTACCTGTGTGAGAGCACAAGAACAAGCTGTTATAATCTGCCCTCTCTGTGTGCTCAGCAGGGTGATGTGAGGCACTTCTGGCCAGGAGCTGTGTAACCTCACTTGTGTGGCATGAGCCCCTCAGCATCCAGGGAATGCTGCTTGCCATGGGAGCCCTCTCAGAGCCTGTGGGCTGGGTGGAGTGGGTGCACACTCATCCCTACCCAGTCCTGAGAACATGCACTTGGTGGTCCCTGCACGGGCTTCAGGCAGAGCTTGGAGCAAGCAGTGCACAGGCACTGAAAGTCTCATCGAGGCGCTGTCTGTGGGTCACTGCAGTTAATGTTGGCATCCAGTGTGGGATACCTTTAGGTATGTGCTGCCTCCACGCACGGGCTCCTGACAGCTCTCTCTAAAGCTGGGAAAGGAAAAATAAAATCTGGGTTCATCCATGTGCCTACACTTGGACCTAAGTTGGTTTAGCATAGGAATTTAGATCTGTCAACTCTGCCGTTGATGTATTTTAATATAAAATCCTGTACTAGAGGCAGAGGCAGATGCAACCTTGATGTAAATGGGAGGATTTCTGGAGCTAAATGTAACTCTTTTTTTTGTATTTGTGCCTCAGAGACAAGTTGCACTTGTTTGTACCTCCGAGATGGTGTCTCCTTTCACCTCACCAGTGGTGTCTCCTTTCCCTATATTCTCTTGACTGCCTTGCTAATCTTCAGAAGGAAAATGGCCAGGATGTTTCATCCTGTTTTTCCTGCAGTTTCAGCTCTTTGGAGCCATTGAGTGCTGCTGGAAATCAGAGCAGTTTTTGGATTGAACTAGAAGGACAGTAGTCATGTGAGATAGGGATAGAGATATTTGTTTTATTCTGTGTGTGGCTCCACTTTCTAATCATAATGACAACACTTTGAGTCATAATAACATGATAATCATAATATCATAATGATAACATGAATCATCATAATTAGTAGAATACCTAATAATAAAAATGCTTTGAATAAAACCTTGCTGCTCAGTGTGCATTAAAAAAAAGTGCTCAAAAATGAATTCCAAAACATTTGAAAGTAAGAACTTTCATTTAGAAGCATGTGGAGTTCTAGAAAAATTTAAAATTTGGCTTCTGTTAATTGTAGCTTTACTTTCATGTGGTGGTTTTAAAGGTGAAACTTGTTATCTAGAAGGACATGGTTCTTCTTAAAAAAGAAGTAGATGGATGCAGATTTCGACATGAAAAGAAGTTCTGAGAAAGGCATTTTCTGTGGTTCAGTTACTCTAGAATGAAACACAGGAAAGAATTCATTTTAACAGAAAAATTAACTGCAGTCCAATATAATATTTATGCCTATTAGTCTTTATAGTGTAAAATTGTTAAATATTAGTATATCCTATATATCAGCTTTGTTTCTTAGCATTATATTGGTTCTTATTACAGTACATGTGCTAAGTACCTGCTGGCCCCAAAAGATTCAATTCCAATTCCACTGACTCAGAGTTTTTGTTACTGCAGCTGCAAAACATTGCTTGACCTGCAGCTAAGGCACAAATATAAAATTACAGCCAGAATATTGAAGAGAATTTAGGGTTAATAAAAATACACTGCTGCTGAAGCTGAAAGGAAGTTTGTCTCCTATTTCAGATGAAATATAAAAAGTGCCTTGTCAACAGCTTTTGAAAATCTCTCTGGAAAGATGAAAAGAAAATTATTTAAAAGAAATGGAATTCTATGTTCTGTCATCCCCTCATTTTTTTTCCTTTGCAACTTGAAAAACCTATTAAACTTGATGAAAAACAACAAAAGCTTTGGTTCATTAAGTGCCTTCAGTTCAAGGTCTTTCACTGACTGCCTAGGCACTGTTGCAGCCTCCTACTAATTAAGCATGTAAAGAACACGTGTTTTGTGCTTAGAAAGTATTTTTTACAATTAATTAAGGCAATCTTATAAAAAAGTGTACTTTTTCTAGCAGGAGATCTCACTTTTTGGAAATGTTGGATAACTAAGGGAAATGAGTAATGTTTGATAAATGTAATTCTTATCCATTTTTACAAAAAGAATGTATAAAATATACCTCTTTCTTTAACTTCTCTTGTAACACTTGATTTGGAGTAAGCCAAGCTGTTGCTGAAGCAAGAGATGGTGTCTGTTTTAAGGCTTCATTTCTTGTAATGACACTGTAGAGAACTAAAGAGGCTAAAAATGAGCAATTACCTACTGCTTAAGATGCTGTGCCATGGCAGCCACTGCACCAAGGGATAATCCAAACAAAGGCTTCCTCAGCATTCCCGGAAACTGCTCCCATTGTTCTTGCTCTGCTGCTGATGTCAGGTGATCATTGGCACTAAGACTTGTCAGGCTGAACATTTTCAAGAGCCCCACATTTGTGAAAGAGACTGGAAGGTTGTAAGAAAATCCAAAGAAGTTTTGAGGATTTTCTCACCCAGTCCCCAGCATAGCTAAGCACATCTCAGGCAATCAGAATTAAGACTAGGTTTGATCTCTGCAGGAGACATAAATACAGGGCCTAAGTAAAGTGGGCTGGACATTGACAACAGGGAGACCTGAGAGTAGCTTCCTTTAAGTGAGTGGGCTGAAAAAATATTACTTAATCCTGCATAGACTGGTTTTGTTTTTATGCAAGCAATTTATTTTAATATCTAACAAAAAAGTAAGTTTATTTCTCAAAACTGTCGATGTTTTGTTCAAGTTTCTATCTTTTTTAATGCTCAGTTCAGCCAGCTGCAATAGAAATGAAGATGCTGCTCAAAACCAAGCAGTCAGGGGCTCTTCCTTTTCTGTCTTCAATGTGGTACACAAGTGGTTGATGGGATGGTTGGGGTGCCTGAGATTCTGTGTCTGCATTAATGCTCCTGCTTTTATTCTTTGGTATAATAAATGTATTATCTAAAATAGAATAATTACTTAGAGTGTGTACTGCAGAGTATAAGAATCTCCTGTAGGACACCGAAGCCCAAGAGGATTATTTTATTGAAATAGTTGTTCTGACTCATGTGCTGAGAGGCACTGACCTGAGGTCCCAAATATTCTGGCTGTGCCATTTGATCTTTGAGTTGTAATGTGCAAAGGGAACAGCAACACTTTGCTTTCATTTTTTAAAATAGTTTTGTGAAATTAGTTCCTCAAAATGAGACACATTTCAACACCTTCCTTACACTCCTCCTCTCCTTTCTTCCCTCCTTTCTCTCTTCTCTCTCATTTTCTTTACATCTCTCTCTATATTCAGCAAATAAAAATCAAACACATGAATACTTTCAGTTAAATTTTTGGCCTTTTAGCATTTTTATTCAGCTGTAAAATTATTGTGAGAAGTTGAATATAAGTAATATTTATCAGTATATTATACATACCTGTAGTGAATAGTTAATTTAATAAAGACAGGCATTTAAGGCAGTCACCCATCTCTTTTATTAGATGGGTTAAAATTATAAACTTCATTTATATTTTTGTTATTTTATAGTCTGTTTCCACCCATAAAAGTGGTTGTTGCTACACAGTGCAAATTGTCTATTGTTCAGATTTTAGGCACTACAGGCTTTAATTGATTAATTTAATTGAAATGCATGAAACTAACAACATAAAAATGTTGTTTGCTTTTCAGCATTAGATGCCTAATTAGTGATTTGGCAGATAGGACAAGTAGGGAGGGTATTTCCTGATGGTGGATAATTCATTAAGTTGAGTGCCAACAGAAAATCTAAAATCTCTTAACTGCCATTAATTAATTACCAGGAAATACCTGGCTCGGGTGGAGGGGGCCATTAGGCTTGTATTCCACGTAAAACTGTGAAAGGTGAAAAGAAATCAAAATAACACAGGCAGTGCATTGTGCAAAGCCAGTGGAGAGCCCCAGCTGTGGCCAGTCACTGGGGCTGTGCAGTGACACAAATGGGCCACCACGTCTGTCCTGTGCCCAGCACAGCTCAGGGACACAGAACCAGAATTTTACAGTGCCTTTGTGTTTAATGTGCGCTGCTGGAACCAGGATTGGTGTTTTTATATTCATATTTGAGAGCAGTTAGGCTTGTTAATACCTCAAAGCAAAGGCCTCAGGAATAGTCTAGGGATGTTTAGGCAGTGGCTTCTCCCCTAACACGCATTCACACAGGATAAAATCAGGTTACAAAATGTGTTGCAGAATATCAGGTTGCTAAAGTGTGTCTCTGAGTTTTCTTCTATGTTACAGTCTACAGTTGCTCATTTAGTACTGCAAATTGCTTTACTAATGGAGACAAAAGAATAGGTAGTTCTTGATGAAAAATCATGTATTATTTTCCAATATATCAAAGGAAAAGGGAGGAAAACCCCAATTTCCTCCCACCCCCCAACACTCCCTTTCCTGAGATGTCTACGTAATTAACCAAGAGAAGTCCTGTTTTCCATTGAAATAGAATCTTTAGTCTGAGGTGTGGTGAATGTGTGATTTGGAGACTTCATGATTCTGGAATACATTTATTTCTGCTCACACAAGTCCAAGTGAGAGGAGGACAAAGCCCAGAGGGGCAGCTTTAGTCTCCTTCTAATGTGCATACCCATTCTTCTGGTGACAATAAACACAGGTAAATAAAATTGGGAACTGCTGCTATTTTCTATTATCTCAAACTCTGTAAAGATTTTTCTTTTCTTTTGTGGATGGTTTGTTGGCTACCTGAGCATTTCAATCTAGGTTACAATTCACAGTTTTAAAAATTTTTTTTATTGGTTAATGTTATAATTGTCAGAGGAGATTTCCTCTCCCTTCTTCCCTCCTTCAACAGACATTGGGAGTTATATTTGGAAGGCACTCACATGCATGTAATCAAAGTTCAGTATTTCAGGTGCTTTTGGAGCCCAAACCTATTTCAAGTTAGAGTAATAAAGGTTACTAAAGAGAAAAAACATAATAATCGCCAACATATTTCATATCAGTAGTGAGTATATATGCAGTTATACTGATAAATTTCTTTCCAATTTTTAAACTTCCCATTAGTGTATACAAACTTGTCTTAAATACAACAAATCCTGGAGTGTAATTAAGGCAACAGAAACATTCTAAATACTCAGGATTTTCACCTAAATTTTTATTTCATAAAAATGGAATTTGTTGAGGGTTTTGTGAGGTCAGTTTTTGTACACAAAGACTCTTCAGAAGTAGATTTGACAGAACATTTGAATTTATTTTACCCAAGGAACATTTCCACCACTTTTCTTCACCAGGCTGTGCAATAATTTTTTTCCACATCGTGCCAGCATCAACACCTGGTGGGTGAGCCCTGAAATTTTTCCATCATTGGGTTTTCAAGAGAATATGTATTCGGAGATAGGAAAATCCCTTTAGGCGGTGGTGCAGAAGGTGGAGGCTCAAATGGGGCTGAGAAAGAAAGGGGGAACTGTAGGAAGTGTACAGCAAAGTAGTTCATTTCCTTATATTTGTTAAATGAGTGAGTTCCCACACATTCATTTTGGCCAGACTTGTGTTACAATTTTAAGTACCCTTGAGGATCAACTGATACCAGGCTAAGATAACTTATTGAGCCACTTTGCCTTTTCTTTAATAAAATAAATCAGATTTTCTTTTCCCCAGGATGCTGTGTCTCAGCAAAATTTTAACGCCTTTAGGAAGAATAGGAATTCTAATGTATCTTAAAAACCCCTGCCATGGTTATTCAATGGCTGGTTGTTTAAACCTAAACAGTGTTCCCATGAGACAGGAAAAAAACTGCTGATAAGAAACAATGCAGTCTAATGGTAAAGATCTTATGATTGTGAGCTTTTCAGTGATCATTCCATTAATTCATGTACTTTCATAACAGAACAAGATATCTTGCACTTATAAATGAAGGGTGGATATTACTGCGTAAATTAAATACAATGCCTTTCAAGCTCTTTGTTTAGAGGCTGTCTAAATAAACAGCTCAAATCCCTCTATCACTGAGATGAGGGGTGGAACTTCAAAGGCAGAAAGAACATGCCCACTTTATCTGATCTAGCAGAGATACAATGGGACAATGAATACAAAAACATTTCTATTTTTTTCAGATGTAAACCTAAAGACAAGAAAAAGAATGTATTTTATTGTTCTGTTTTCCCTGTGGGACACACCTAGCAAATATTACAGCGTATTTGTTTTTCTAAAGTGAAGATGAAATTGCAGATTTTGTCTGCAACCAGATCCCACTCAGAAGATACAGCCATGTTTCTTTCCTGCTAGACAACAAAATTATATTTCTGCTGTAAAAGCTAATATCATATGGCCTAAAACTCAGAGCTGCTGATAGCCTTGTCCTAGTCTTAGAATCACCAAAGTGGTTGACATAATGCAGTTATTAGGAAACCTGATTTTTTGATGGAAACTACCTTTAGAAGTTCTTATGGAGAGTAATTGCTATACATTCTTTCTGAGAAAAACTGACCAAATTTTTGAAATTTGTTTGTTTCCTGGAAAATGTAGAGAGGGTTTGAATGCCACTGGAAATCAAAAATAATTAGTTGTTCTACTTAACTCGAGGCAATGTGTTATGTTATGCATTACAGAAAAATAAGTCCCCCGAGTTTCTTGTAGGTAGCAAATTTTTTTTTTAATAATTCCTTGTTCAGAGTTGCTTTGGCTCTAGTCACAATAGTGACTAGTATGTTATGCCCTGATTACTTGGTTCCAGCAAAAATGGCCTTAAGGTTTGCCAGCAGAAGTTCTGATTAGAAGATGTCTTTAAGTTCGCAAACGATTTTACTGTGACATAAAAAAATCTATTTTGAGCATGTGAGGCTCTGAGGATGGAAAAGGTGTGTAGAAAGACATGCTTTGTAACTTACAGCTACTGTTAGAGCAGGAGGAGTTCTTGCTGAGGCAATACACTGCAGAAGGCCCTCAAATTGCTAATGGGAATCTTGGAATTGGAGTTCTTACAGATTCCTTTGCTTGTCTTAGCATTTTATTTCATTATTGCACACTGAGGCTTACTAGGAAATTAGATAATATGTGGATTTTATTTATTATACTCATTGTAATGCAATTAAGTCTTTATGATTCAGCCTGCAAATATAATGTGGAGGGTTTTATGGGAAATTTCAGTTCAGCTTCCCATGTAAGTGTGTGGGAGGAATATGAGAACATTATTTCATTTTTTGTATCTACTCTTATTCAGTACCTTTCCCATCATATTGATTTTGTACATTCAATTTTACACTTGGTGCAAATTGCCCTGGCACTTAAATGAGCCTGTGGATATGAAGTTTTTAAGCCCTTTTTTCTTTAAACATACCTTTGCTAAGAATATTTATTAAGATTTTTCAGCTTTGACTTTCTCTTCACAAGTACCACTCGCTTTTGCATTTATTCTCTAGCACAAATGATGATAAATGCAGCAGAACCCCTTTTTTTTTCTTTTAAAAGTTGGTAAAGGACATATACTTAGAGTATATCTTTCAAATAAAAGCATTTTTATGAAAATTTCACGCCAATGCTTTAATGTCTATCTAATACTGGGAGCTCCTACATCTATCAAAGACCAGAGAATAAGAATAATTATACTTTTAAAATAATTGACTTCCCATCTCAGGCCTCTAAATTTATCTCTTCTCCACTGTAGGCCTGTGCTGATATATATATATATATATATATATATATATATATATATATATATATATATATATAAAATAATGCAGTTAGACAGAGCAATGTCTGCTGTGTATATCCAAGGCAATGTAGGGTGGAGCAAATGTGAAGTTTGTTCTTGTGTAGCTCACTTTAGTGCCAAATTTCAGCTGATAGGTGCTCTTCAGATTTTGTTATTTTTATTGGAATCTACAGTTAGCAATCAGAACACACGGGGGATATTTCTATTAAAAACTTTTTTATCTTCAGCACCTTTACTAGTGCTGAAAGATGTGAGACTGCACACAGCTGGAGTTTCAGATCTTGGGATGCCTGCAGAGTTGGAAGAGATGGCTTGTGTTGTTTTCATCAGTAAACAGGCAACCTGAACAAACATATCATTTGGACGTGTTGTCAAGACAATTTCAAGGCATAGTGCTAAAGAAAATTTCCATGTACTAAAAGAAAATAATATATTACTTTATTAAACTCAATTCAGCCAACCATTTTTAATGAACGGAACTATTTTTAATGTATAGAATACATTATTTTTTAATGTATAAAGTACTAATTATTAAAAAAAGGTTTCTGTGAATTGAAATAATTTGCTGTTCTGCAAATTAAATATGTTTTTCATTACTCTGCCTTTTTTGCTGACTTCCAATTCCACTGTCTTTTTCATCTGCTATTCTTTACTCTTGTCTGAAGGAACTCTGCTTGCTTTAAAGACAATTGCAATTGTCTGGTGTTACTTCTGACTTTTAAACAAAGCCAAGCAGTAGCCTTTCTCCTTCCAAAACACCATTGTATTTATTGTATGACAAATGATATGTATTAACAAAACTTCAGGACTAATCTGGAGCTCTATTACATGGGATTATGGGGAAGCATATGCATGTCAAAGTTAATCTCAGTGGAAATAAAACAAGCAGAAGTAAGTCTTCATATCTCTAAATTAGCCTTTGAGCTCAAAGGGAAAAATTTACATTGATATTTCTGAGAAGATAAAAAGATTTAGACTTGCTTTTAATACTTACTTACATGTATAAGGGCTAAAGTGATCACAGCACTAGTTCTGCCTGAGAATTAAGTTCTCAAAGTAGACTCTAGCCATAAGGAAAACTTACCACAAAATAAAAGCATCTTGAAGAAATGACAGAATGAAAGCCAAATGTCAGATATTAGAGAGCAAGCATTTAATTTCTGATTCCTAATTTTTGTTAGATGAACACTGTGTTGGAAGTGAAGAGGAAGCTCTGAACTGTGGATGTTCTGGAGCTGGACACAGAAACCTGTCACTTGTGTCAATGTGCACACCCCTCTAGTTTCAGCAACAAAATTGAGTATTTCCTATCTCAGCTTGAAATTGGAATGACTTGACTCCAAACAATTTAAATAGCATAGAAACTGTCATGTTCTTGATGTTATTTGGTTTATCAGTAGCAACTCTTCATCCCAAACTAGATCCTAAACTTTTCCTCCTTGATGATATTTCTGTTTCTAAATAACTAGTCACTTATTCAGAATGCAGAGACTTCCATAAAGGTGTGACAATTGTTATGTAATTGGAGAGCACCACTTCTCAGGTATTTTCACAAATACATACAATGTATGTGACTGAATTTAAGAGGAGAATCTGTGGAAGTCTTTGCTTTTGGGGCAGGTTCCTTCTTGCTATGAAAAGGATCTGCAGCATTCCCTGATGATCTCACAGCTGACATATGTCCCATCCTATTGCCCATGTTTTCTTGTTTTACTTCATCAGTTATGTCACTCTTCGACGCTTTTCCTATTGCATTCTCATCACTTTTTCTTATCTCTTTCCACATTTGTTTCCTTGTGCCATTGCCTCATTCAGTACATTACATTCTCCAAGTTCCTTGACAGCTTCTAGATTGATTTCTTTTTTCTTTTCTTCTATGTAAAGGTTTTGTTTAGCCTTTGATTTATTTTCCTCTAGTGCCAGTTCCTTTCCTGCAATTTCAGTTGTACAGCCCTCTTGCAGTGGTATTAACAATTCCCTGCCTTTATTGGCTTGCAAAAAATTAGGATTTTTCAGTCACTTTCTGGGATTTTTTATTCCTCTGTTTCTAGCATTTCTTATTACATCTGGACTTAAAATCATGTTAACCTCAGCTGCAACTGATTCAAGACAAGCATGAGTTTTAACTATACTAAGTTTTAAATATACTGAGGGAATCAATCTAATCAAAACTTCTTTTTCAAAATATTTCTCCAGCAAAGTTTTTCTGCATCCTGCTTCAGGCTCTCTATCTTTCTCCACTAACACACACCCATATATGATTTGCCCTTCTTAAACTGCTTTTTATAATTTCTGTACTTCATATAGAAAAAGAGGAGAGTTTCCTATACTACTTGTATTTCTAGTATAAATTATTTTCACAGGGTAGACAATAATTGAGATTGCCCAAAGTATATATAGATCTTGTGCTAAAAACAAGGGAAGAAATATTTCCTCCATAAAATTCTCTTGACTCTAGAGATTTTCTTTGAACTCGTTTCAGAAAATCTTTCCAGTGTTCCAAATTATATATTAACATTGTAATTTTTCTAGGCTTACTAGAAATTCATTTGACTATTGGTATCATTTCAATGTTAAAGGCATTTTTGATATTAAAGATTAGGAAAAAACATATTTGGTCCAACCAAATATGTGAATATATAGCAACATTTGTCTTTATTTTTGCAATTGTGAAAATCCTAGTATTTGAGCAAAAATTTCCTGAAATGAATGAATTTATTCAAAGTAAATACAACTTTCAGGGGACACAGGTTTGGTCTGATTTGTGACCAAAATAAAGGGAAATCTTTTTCATTCAGAACTGTTATTACAGCAGTTTACTGTCAGTGAAGTAAATATTTTACATTTTCTGCAGCCTTAAAAATAACAGCACATGATTAATATTAATATAGTGTACTTTTCCATTAAAATATCATTTATAAAGAAAATTACACCTTCCCCTTCATTAGGAAGGCTGAGCAAAAACTTAGAATTTATAATATAGGTTTAAATTCAAATAATATAGTCAACTTTCTTATTATGGATAAAAACTTGCATTTTAAACTGGAAGTTAATTTTCAGAAGTCAGTGGTGCTGCAACATTAAACAAATATGTACATACTGCCTGAAGCTTCTTAAATAGAACAGACCAAGTTTTATGAATATATTTTGTTTCTTTAATTTTTTAAATATCATGGCATTTTTTCCTATTTTTTTTTTAATCTAAATATAGGGCTGGTGAAAAGGCAATGCAGAAGCTGGGGAGAGAGTTAAATCTTCTTTCTAGTTGCAGACACAGAATTTAATCTGTGGAAGGAACAGTTCCTTCCTTTGCCTTTTCATGCTCTGTTTCCTCACTCTGGAGACTTACTAGACCAGACCAGTCATGGTCTAAAAATGACATTAAATTTAGAATCCCTACTGGAGTTCACCAAGTTATCCTGAAGTAAAGCTGTTTATTAGAAAATGTGCTGCTCTCAAATTCTTCATTGCATTAGGTAGAATTCTTTTTCCCCAGAATTAGATTTTGCTTCTGTAGTATTTATTGCACTCTGTTTTTTGTGGTTTTTTGGTTTGTATTTTAAGTTTTGGAAGAGAAGCTAATGATTTTATTGCTACAGAAAACAAATTCCAACAATTTTTATGCAGCCATTGTTTTTGGATTTGTGGCTGATTTTAGCTTTTGTCATTTTTTCCTTTCTGATTGAGTTTTCCCAGTGTGGAACACACACTATATAGTGAGCTATAACAGCAAATCCCAGGGAAAGGCAGGGGCAGTAAGGGAGAAACACAGTATCCTGTTAGGAAACAGTGCTCTGTAGACAAAACCTCCTTCTACTAGATTGATACTGGACAGAGAAAATTTTTTTGTGCTCATATTTAAAACCAGTTTCTAGCAGGCCAGTTCACTTGTTGCTGCACTGGGCTGTATCTTACCATTTTATGTGCTGATCTCATCTCAATTCCTATTTAGTATTTTATGTGTGTCAGTGAAGTTTCATTGGCAGTGCTTAAATTGGCGCAAAAGGGCAAAAGTCAAATCTTCCCTGCTCCAAGCTGTAGTTCCTAAAGACAGGAGGTTTGTGTCCTGTGAGGCAGGAACCTTGCTCAGGCACAGAGGTGCAGCTAAGAAAGCTGCTGGCTCAGTAGGACAGCAGAGCAAACAGTAAAATATAAACTCAAGTCAGTCCATCTGCAACCTGAAAATCCCAGTTGTGAAGGTTGACCCCATTTTCTTCATCAAAAATAAATCTTGCCTGTGTGCTTGTGCAGTCTGAGAAACGGAGTGAATGTTCTCACAACGGAGGGACCACCATGAGCTCTTTTTCCTGCCTGAAAGGCACAACCTGTGTGAGTGGCTTTGTGCTGAAGCCTTGCAGGGCTGATCCTTGATGCAGTGTCTGGCCCAGAATACAGATCAGGTGCTGCTCCACCGCTTTGCTTTGCTTGTGAACAGTGTGTCAGCTGTAAAAAGAGCTGATGTATACACCTCTACTAATGCCCTGAACAAGGCTCTAATGAAATACCTTAATTGGAGCTTCCACTAATTTTAATGAGATTTCCCACTGGGAGTGTCAGCCCATGAAGCCACCAGTATTTTTTGTGTGCTCACTCTGATGTTTCTTAAGGCAGGATCCATAGTGGAGATACATTAACTGCAAGCAGAAATAAGATTCCCATGAATCCTGAGGGGTCCTCAATTCTTTACAGCTTTTCAGTGTAGGCAGGAACACCTCACTAGGGTTCACATGAAGCAAAAGTAGGCACGCTCTGAAGAAAAGCAGATGATGAGGACAATTCTGAGTGAATACAACTTTGTGTTTGTTTGTAACATGTGAAACCATGAAGGGATTCAAATAAGAGGCCTGAATGAGAGCTATTGTTAGCAAAAGCAAAACTCCCTGCAGAATCGGAAAAAAACAACTAAAGAACCAAAACAAACTAAGAAACAAAGAGTAAGCAGGTGCAGAAAAAGAAAAAAAAATCAGAAGTTTATTTAAACATTTTGAATTTTGAAAGTAAATCTGTTTCCTCATTGTTCTGAAGAACCAGATCATAATTACACTGATTTACTGTCCTCTTTGATGCTTTTGGCTGCCAAGTTGCAACAGAAAGTGAATAATTTTGCTGATAAGAGGACAGTTTTCCTCTAAGTTTGAATTCTCTCCTTTTTCTTTTACTTATTTTTATGGGTATCTACTTCTTTCTTATTTAGGCAGCTTTAGGGACTTTAGTGTAAGTTTTAGCCTTAAAAATGAATACTGCAATGAATTCCATTGTCATTAGTAAAACAAGGAGTCATGTAGAAAACCCAAACAAAATTCAAGGCACAGGGGAGTTAGACATATATAGTAGGAATGGGCCTCTGTCATGGTGAACTTATACTTGGAAGGGACCAAATAATAAGAGAAATGTTATTATCTCATTTAAGAATGTGGGATGAAGAGCAGAGCAATGATGTGACTTGACTAATGGTGTAGGTCTGAGCTGGGAACAGAATCCAGACTGCCTGACTCCCCAGGCAGAGCATTAAACAGATTGCCTTTCTCTCCTCCTTGACAAATAACTGAGGGCTACCTGTTTAACAGCCTGGATTTGGTGAAACACACACTCTGTATTTGATTTAGTGAATTGTCTTTTACCACCATGATGGTATTTTCTAAAAGAATCCATAGTGAAACTCACTGATTATAAATGATTTATAGGTTCAGAGTGTCACTGCTGTAATGATATTTCTTTCTAAGCAAAGTGACTGTATCATGTCAGAAGACACTGGTGTTTATGTTTCAGGGCATAAGCACCAGAAAATGCTGCACAGGATTTCTGTTCTTTCTAAGCAGCCCTTGTTAACATTTAACCCCAAAACACATAGTCTAAGTCTGAAGGAGTAAAAATAAATCTGTTGCCTCTAAAATGATTTTAAATATGTATGCAAAAATCTATCTTTTTGGATTTAGCATTATCTAGTGTGTACTGCAGAAAACTTTAAAACCAACCACAGTGATATAGCAGTACATATCACAAAGAAATGTTCTTACAGTTTTTCTCTATCAAATCCATTCTTCATTTGTAAATTAGAATCCCAGTCCTGCTGGAGGCTGAACTGGGTAGGTTTTAGCCTGAGATACACAGCTTGGTAAAAGGAAATTACCTAAAATGAAACCAATCAATGTTTAGAGCAAACTAGGACTCACAAAAGAAAAGAAATATGTTGCTTAACTCCATAGAAGGTGTATAGAAGGGTGAATGGTACAATCTGTAGAAATGGGGGTTGAAGTGGAACTTTCTTTACTTAGTACAGTAACTGTGACAAAAGCTGGAGCTTGCACATTATGCATTCCCAGACATGTCCCTGAGCTATCTTTAATGAATGCTCTTCTCATTAATTTAAATGCTGCCAACATGCAGCTAGCAATAAGATAATTGAAGAAGTTCTTAATTTAGAAGCAGACTCTCTGGTTATTCCACACGAAGTAGCAGAGCTATAAATTGTTAAATTCAAGGCAGGGATATGAATTTTCAGAGATGCATTTAACAGCACTGGGGAGAGGGGGTAGGGAAAGAAAAGAGAAATGCTCACTGCTCTTTAAATGAGGAAAGTGACCATGGGTTTTAAGGACTATAAATTGATTTTCCTAAGGCTTACTGTGTTCCAGCAGAGACCTCATCTTTATGGTAATTAAAACTTTTGGGGCAGGAGCTCTCCTTTTGTTTTGTCCTTGCACAGCAGTAAGGGGAACAAAGTTCTGGAGCAATAAATTGAGGGACCACAGTAATTCACTAGGAAGAACACTGGGGAGACTATAACATGAATGCAGGTAATACATAATTTCAAGGGCATTATAGAAAAGGAGAAAAATTCCTTCTTTCTTCTGCTGGTGAATTCAGGAACTTTTCATATTTGTTACTAGGACACTGCCACCCAAAACTTGGCTTTGTGCAGAGGGTTAACACTCTTCTCATTCATTTATGAGATGAAATGAACTGTTCATTCATTTGAACAGTTTCCCTGGATTCAATCCTGACTTTGCTGTCAGTTATCTCTAATTTCCATTTTAGCAGACATTGAGAGTGACCCAGCATTGTAAAGCAGCTCATGTTGAAATATTTTTCTGTAAAAACTTTCAGATGTAGGGAAGTTCAGAGGCTTTAATACGAAACCATAAAACCTGTCTACATGCTCTGTAGGTTGCTCCAAAGCATTATGAACTGAAGATTAGAACTTCTACCTCTATGGAAGCTGAATTTAGCTGGCTTTGCTTTTGTGGCATTTATGTCAATCTTGTAGAGAAATGATTGAATAGAAATTAATTTTGAAATATTTTGAAATATTTTAGCAGAATATTTTATCACTAATTCTTCTTTAGAATCTTTAAATCTTTAGAAGAATAAGTCATGTGAACATGTAACATCTGATAACGAATTTCTACCTCTGTGCATCAAAATCAACAGGGTAGTGACCTCTTTAAAAATGTTTAAAATGAGAACAACTCTGGATTTTCTTTTGTTTTAAAACAAGAGAAATCCCCATATGTCCATAATTTGTTTTTCTAATAAACCAGGAAAAATAGTTCAATTTAAATATTGTTTGATGTAAAATAACTGAATTTCAGCAAATCTGGCTTCTAGCCTGGCTTTGTATGACCATATTTGTCTAATACAAATGATGCAAAATTTAATATTGTACTGGAACTACATTTTTAATTGTATAGTTCTTTGTGTCTAAGAAAAAATTCAAAATTAAAAAAAAAATTGAAAAAGTCATACTTAATGTCATTAGTTTAATATCCAAGTGTAACAAGCCTATGGATAATAAACTGATATTTTAAGGTACTGGGATATGTAAGGAAGCTTTACCCCGGCCATGTGTACCTAAATCTGTTTCAGAATGTTCTGGTTTTTCTTTAGGAGTCTGCTTCCTCAGCTGCTGTCAGGCAGGCACTGCTGCCTGAACACTGTGTGTGCATGTGCAGGTGGGCACAGCTCTGACCACTTAAATACAGCTCAAAAGGTTTTCTTACAAGGTGAGGGTAAGGAACAGGAGAGAGATTTTTCTGTGCTCTTTAATGTTACTGCCAAGAAACAATCTACTTCAAACACACTCCTGGCCATCCCTCATGGTGCTGGCTGGCACTGAGAGGAGAAGTCATCCTGTGGCAGCAGGAATTCCACTCAGTGCTTGGCTGGAGGCTTGGTTGTGGAGAAAAGGAGATGTGGAACGAGTTTTTCAATAGGTAACAGGAGGGAGAAGACAATCAGGGTGTTACAGCTGTCTCCTTAATGTGCTGGCTGGTTTGAAAAGGGAAAATGTGGGAGTCCTCTTTGAAAGACTATTTTGCAAACCACTGTCTGTGGTTTGAGCCAGGGTGCTGCCAGTTTGGAGCTCTCCCTCCTGCACGTCCACTGTGTAGAAATTAGACCACAGTAGGAATCTATTTGCAGTAGTTGGATTTTGATGAAGTTTCTTAAGTTCAATTTTCCCCCTGTTCCATCAGCTCAAAGATATTTTCTCTGTCATTTAAGAATATATGTTTTTATTGTTTAGGATTATTCACTTAAAACTTGTGTTGATTTATATGATTTGAAAAATGATAAAAATGATAAAATTATAAAAATAAAACTTCAGGGTTCAAGTCTGCTGTTCCAAGTTAGATTAATCTCATATATATATATACATCAACCTAATATAGCAGGAATCACATGTGAAATTTTTGCTCTCCTTCTTTTTCCTATTTTTAAAAAAATCTCTTGTTTTCAGCAGAATATAAATGCCATTAAATTTTATAATTTTGTCTTGGAGATTCTTTGAAAAGTCTCCACAACTCATGCAGAGGAGCATCATTGAGCTGCTGCTGTAGAAGTTAAAGAACTGGAGAAATCACAACAGCCATAGAACTCCCAGTCATTTTGATGAATGGTTCAGAGGAAATATTTGTGATTAATTCTCAGATGTTTTGGAGATAATATTGTTAGCAATTTCTCATTCTGGTGTGTCAAAATGTCTGACAATGGGCAACATAAACAGGAATACAAGAAATAGCCAATCCACTGTATGTTTTTTGGGTGCATTCGAGAGCAGAACTCCTGACCAACAGTCCAAAATCTCTTGTTTTCCACTGGGGTTTTTCTGAACAATATCCTTGGAGCCCCACAACACTTTCCTCTCTCTTCTTCCAGCATTTGATGCCACTTTCATCAGCTACTCCAACACTCAGGGTCCTCATCTGAGTCCTGTTCTCTCCAAATCTATAGTAACTGTCTAAATACTAAATAACACATTTATTAATGGGTTACATGCCTTGGTGGCAGTGCATGAGATGCTGCAATTGTTTGTTGTACCTTACTTCTTCTTTCCCTTACTTTTTATTAATTGGATCAACTAAGATTATAAATTATTCTTTTATTCCTATCAGGAAAAATAAATTGATCTGTGGAATTTGTTGCTTAATAAATACTCAGGAGAATCAGTAAAAAGATTTTCTTTTTCCCTAAGAATTCTGTGTTGGGCAGTTTTGAGTTTCCAAAAACATAAGTATCATCTGATTCCTGGAAAAAATCTTGCAAATTTCTTCTTCAGCAAACAGGCAAAGTTTGCGCAAAATAAAAACACTTTTGACAAAGAGAAATGAGTCCCAAAGTTAAATCCCAATATTTGAGAACTGCATATTTTTAATACAACAATTCTGCTGTGAAAGCAAGTGGTGAAATTGGAGTTTAGAAACCATGGTGTTTTTCATAGCATTCCTGGCTTCCTTTTTGCTTTACAGCTGGCTTCCAGTTGATTTAGTATTTCACATCAAGCATATTTCTAAATGAATTCTGAAGAAAGACTTGGGAATTGTCAGATGATAGAAGATCAGTCTTGATTATAAATAAAATTACATTTTCCTCTTTAAGTAGGATAGCAAATAAAAATTCACCTTGACTTTTGTTCAGTTAGACCTATGGCTAGGGAACAATTCACCTAAAGTCCTTAAAAATCTGTGACTCAGTTGCTAAAAAGTCCATCTAACAAACCCTACTGGCTTTTGTCAAAAAATGGGCTGAGAACTTTACATGGTGCATAAAGCCCTATTTTTCTGTAGGATAAATTGGTGAGTTTCCCACAGTCACTAAGAGCTCATGAATCTTCAGCAGGTTCCTGCCCAAGGTTACAGCAAGGGAGAGACCTTTCAGACACTGCTCAGAGCTATGTGTATATTCTTGGTGATCCTTTGACAGAAACACTTAATGCTTATTTTGGGTCTCATTACATATTGAGCAGTACATATATTTAGAATTAAATTATTTGGAATCCCCATGTAAATTTAACAGGGTTAATGTAAGGTACTAACTCTGGCCTTTCACATGTTGCTTGGTAAAATCCACTGATCAGTACCTTTGATCCAAACCTTTTAAAGACACTTCCATGAACATTCCAAAGTAATCTGTTTTTGCACTGACATTCTACACAGAAGAAGGTATTTTGGTGTGTTTCATGTCCTGGTGTTTGTACACACTGTGATCATTTCTGCCACAAACAATATTTCCACTAACTGTGAAAGAAATGTGTAATTTATGCTGTGATACCTCCTCATTCAGAGTGTTCCATCTCAAAATCCAGTTGCTGAGGGTTGAGCATCCCAACTGAGAAGAGTTTTTTCTCTGTCCCCAGCACTCAGTGCTGTTGCTTTGTGCTGCTGTGGGGCTCCAAGGCTCTGTGCTGGCTGGTTTTTATTTATTTTCTTTTTTTTTTTAAGAGAGGGGGTGTTTGGGGGAAGATTGTTTTCTGATCAGAGTGTAAACCCTTCACTGTAGCAGCAGTGCCTCTCCAGATTGCTCCTGCAGTTAGTCCTGATCCTTTATGGAGTTTTGAACATTGCAGAGTGAAAAGAAAACATTATATTAAATAATCTAGTTATTTAAGCACCAATTATCACTCTTAAGGTGGAGTTTTTTGTGAGAGTTCAGTCTGGGTAAAAAAAGATGGAACAATGAAAAGCACATCATCTCTTACTGCAGCCAAATATTTGTAAACTGAAGTTGCTGAGAGTGTAAGTGGTAACAGTCATCTTGCAAACAGATGGGACAGTCCTGTGTTTGTGAACTTTTGCCCCGGGAAGAAAGAGGGTAAAGGAAAGAGGAGAAAGTACAAGAAATGCTTAGTAATTATTGCTTATTGCACAGTATTACCTTGCAATGATTGTTTTGCTCAGGCATATGTGTATAATATTCATGGAAATAGTTTCAGAGTAATTCAGATATCACATGTAGGTGTAATTTTGAAAATTGCCACTGGAGGTTTGTATCATTTTTGGGTTGGTTCCTTTTTCTTAGTCACAGTACACAGTGTGACGGAGTGGCCACTAGACTATTAATGATGTCACAGATTAAATTGCATTCTATAAACAGAAATTCACACTCTGTACTTTCAATTGAATGGAAAAAAATAATTTAAAATTTGCCATGAAGAGTCTGCACTTTATGTTAAAATCTACTTTGCAGTCTTAGTAAATTAAATTCATAGGGTTTGTGAAGGTGTCTTAGAGTGGTCTGAAATTTAGATGAGAAGGTAATGAATTCAAGGGTAATCATTTTTCTGTGCAGTGATGTTAAGTGCTCATCAACTTTAAGGCATGAACTTGGTTGCAGAATATTTAAACTTTTGATGGTTTAGAACGCCCTGTACACCTTGGCTGCCATTAATAAAGGATATTGGTTTTCATTGATAGGGATTTTTATATCCTGTTTCATAACTGGCAATATCCCACTGTTTCATACCCAGTGAAATTGTTAAGACTTCCACATGTGGTTAGGAAGGAAATTCTTTCTACAGGGTTTGTACATGAAATCTATTGGTGGGTTTGTTCATTACCTTATATTCACTGAAATATGCTTTATTACTTTGCAGCGTCCTCACAGGGTCATCCTCTCTCTAAAACTCCGTTGATACCATTCCCCAACCATTGCAAGCTGCCCACAGGCTTTCACCATAACCCCTGAGACACAGCCAGCACAAGGCAGCTGGGGATGACCTGAAATTCATGCTGAAGGCAGAGACAATTCTACATTCAAAGCCTCCAATTTCCACTACCAAGCTGGTCAGCCCATGAAGAAGCGGGAAATGGCCTTTTATCTTTCAAAGTAGCCACCAAAAGTAAGTGCTATTTTAGGATAAGGCTTAACTAACTTCACTTTGGATGCTGCTGCCTCTTTCAGAGTTCAGTTTCCACTACCAAACTCAGTGTTTGTTTTCATGTACTGTTTGATATCAGGTCTGCTATACCAAATAGCATGAATATTGTAAGTCTTCCAAGAGCTTTATGCCTAAAATTTTTTATGTTAGTGAAACCAGCTCCTTCAAGGAATATCAGTTTTTTAGTTTGGCATAACACTTGTTTAGTAGGCAATAATTTGTATAAAAACTGTTGAGTCAAAATCATTTAGGGGCTTTGGTGACCAATGACCCCTAGTTGTTTTCACTGCAGCCTTATGCCATGGAGAGGCCCCTCTCATGTTTGTATTTTCATTTACAAAATCCCACATTTACACTGTGAAGATTTCCAGCATTGCAGATTGCAATGAGAATGAAATATGTTGTTACTGTACTGTTTCAAACACACACAGCCTCTCCATGGAGCATTCTGCTCATGTGCACACCCTTTTCAAGAACTTCATAGCAAAGTCTGGTCACTTGTTCAACAAAGGTAAGTTTAAAGAAGTTTAATTTGTGTAACCAGGCTCAGACTTTGTGGCAAAGGGTCTCAGGTAACCAGTGACACGTTTTCAGCAGGAACAAAGAGGGTGGGAGGTTTGGTAAAGAACATTTGCAAATCTTATTATTTCTACTCTAGAATTCATAAATTCCAGCAGCACAAAAGTTGTCAGTTTAAGGGTGTTCCCAATAAAGGATACACAACTTTTAAGCATTAGATTAACTATCAGTCCTAATTGTGTAGCTAAGAACTCTAACAGGCAGAAACAGAACAACTTCTAGTCAGCAGAACTTCTGAGAAAGTTTTCAAGCTTGTTGCTCTAAATTAAATGAGCATTTTTCAAATGCAACCAAATGTTCTGAATTAAGGTCAGAACATTGAAAAAGTAGTAACTAGAAAAGTGGAAAAAAGAAAGCTGCTTTCTGTGGCTTGGTTTCTTATAGAAGACAAAGCACTGATTACAAAGGGTCGTTGACATAGTGGCAGGACATGAAAGAGCTGCATTGAGGATTGGAGCTACTTTCAATAACACAGCTGCAATGACTTTAATAGAACTCTCAAAAAAGCTTTTTGGGATATTTGGAACTTGCATGTTCTCTTCATTTAAGGTATATTAAAAAGGTTCTGCAAATATATTCAGTACTGCTTAGACTTACAGTTTATAGATAGCATAACAGAACTCTTTAATTTCCATGGGAATATTTTTATGCTTATTTCATTGTGAGTTTCAGATGAAAGATTGTGGTTTTTGGGGTTTTCCTATATATACATGTGATTTAAAGCATTTTTAATGAAAATACAGTGTAAAAGCTGCTCATGTGAGCACTTGATTCTGGGAAAGAAAATAAAAGCAAAGGTTGAGTTAAAGATAGTGTTAAGATCTTTGACAGTGGTTTCTTGAAAATGACTTTACCTTTTGGAATGTAGAAATACGAATACTACAAGAAATTCATAATGGTTTTATTGGGCTGGTACATATTGTTTGGAAGTACATAGCATAGGTTGGCTTAGTATAATACTGCACCAGTTGTGACTGGCCATGACTGGGTTATTCAAGCTCTCACATTCATTTTAGCCAATTAGTTTGGCTGCTTATCAGGAAGTGACTTCAGTAAGGAAGCACAGTAATTCAATTATCAAGCACTCCTTTTCTTACCCTTCCAAGAAAATGCATATGAACTCAATGTAAGGAAAATATTTATTTGCAGCTTCTTGTCTGTGATAACTCATTATGTTACATGCAGAATGATTCACCCCAGAATGCTTATCTGTCATGGAGGGTGGGAGGAGGAGAAGGAAAAATTCTAACACCACCTAAAATATATCATTGCCTTGTAGGCAGCGAGAGCATTTCCAGGAGGAATAGCTCAGTTATCTGTTTGGAGGAAATTCCTTCAGCCCCTGGGCCTTGCACCCTTTGTTCCTGATCACCTTGAGACAAGCAATTAGAAAATCTCCACCTTGGGAACCATTTTGCCCTCAGGGCAGCTCCTGCTCCTTGTGAAAAACTCAATTTGGATTGCTGAAATTGTAATGTGTCCTCTGAATATTGTTGTTAATACATTTTAAGAAACTGAAATAATGATGAGGATTGAAGGATTGATTGTTCAGAGCATTTCACAGCCACTGGTCAAAGTTCACACTCTCTTGCTCTCAGTGAGAAGGAAAAAAGTAATATAAGACTAAATTCACAACATTGCAGGACAGGCAACAGAATTATCACTCCTAAGAGAAAATCTAGCTTTGGAGAAAATTTCAGATGGCTGTGAGTTATTTTACTATGGTCTTTACTGTCTTTGTTTCACACATATAAATTCACAAAAAAGAACTACCCATACTTTGGGTTGGAAAAGACCAGTGTCAAATTCAGCTGTGTTTTTATTCATGAAGACAAGACATCTTCATTCTGCTTTGAGTGCTGTGCATGGTTTCAACATGCAACTGCCTGATGGAAGATCACCATTTGTATTGCTGAAGTTGGAAAGAACTTCTTATTTTTTTAATATCAACTTATAGCAGAGGGACTCTCCAGTGGTTTTTGTGGCTAAGAGTACATAAGCTCTCCAATGTGCTTTTCATGTGTGCTCAGCAATGGGCCAGCAAGGTCTGTGAAGTGGCCATGCTGCAGGTAATAGGAAGAAAGCTGTGAGCTGAGCCCAGAACTCCTGTGTCCACAGCTGGACATTGATCATTGTGGGCAGAAATACAGAGAAACTAAAACTTAGCTGTAGGAGAGAGCAAATTCATTCAGAGGGCTGTATTGCATGAACAGATTCAAAATAATTAAGTAAGAAATGGAAGATTTTTTCTACTTTAAAACTAGGATTTGAAAGATGCTATGTCAGATATTTTTCCAACAGTTGGTGTTTTTCTGTACCAATTTAAAGAAACAGGTAGAATACCAATTTGTGTCTTTTTGGACTCTCTCTTGCAGCAGACTGTGATTTGCCAGCTTCTCCACTTCAGATACATTTGCCCTGTGTTCAGCACCATGAGAGTGTAGAGATTTATTCAGGAACCTAAAAGAGGAAACAGATCATCACAGAGGCTCAGGGCAACATTGGAAAGAAACAGGAATATCACCCCATAGTGTGGGTTCTCTGCTTGCTTTTTCTACCTCTGTTGGGGTCAAGATTGAAGGCACTCGAGATAATGGTTCATGTTCACACTCAGGTGTTTATTGTTTCTTATCAATGTCACAGCCTCACAGTCTTCTAAAATCTTTCATTAACAAGGCACAAAATGCCTATCTCTTGTTACAAGGTCTTTTAAGGCTAAACTGTCCAATTAATAAATGACACCTAAATTATTTTCCCTTTTAACCCAGCAACTGATCACTTGAAGCCTGCAATGCAGACTTTTCTGTCCAATTACAAAATATCACCCAAACCCAGTAAGAAGAAGATAAAGAACAACCTGTCTCCACCCTAAAACCTCCATCTTGCTTCATATACTATATTCTGAAACCCCAAACCCTAAGTTTTCCACCCACACACTTCTAACCAACTCCACACCCAGAATCCCAGTGCTATCAATGAATATTGGAAACCCTCTCTACAGCCCCAGGTCAAATGCAGTGCTCTCCTGCGAGTCTGCACCCCTCAGCATAGAAAGCCCGAAATTCTCAGCATCCAGGGTTCTAACATGTACCTAAAGGATAATGGAATTGGTGCTACTGAATATCAGGATCTGGGGAGCATGCAGATTTCTGAGTGTGCAAATTTGCAGGTTTCTGAGTGTGCAGATTTTTGAGCATGCAGATTTCTGAGTGTGCAGATTTGAAGATTTCTGAGTGTGCAGATTTTGAGCATGCATATTTGCGAGCGTGTAGATGTCTGAGTGTGCAGATTTGTGAGCATGTACATGTGTGAGCATGCAGATTTGCAGATTTCTGTGTGTGCAGATTTCTGAGTGTGGAGATTTCTAATTGTGCAGATTTGCAGATTTCTGAGCATGTAGATTTGCAGATTTGTGAGTGTGCAAATTTGCAGATGTCTGCGCGTGCAGATTTGTGAGTGTGCAGATTTCAGATTTCTGAGCATGTGTTCTCAGCATGTTTCTCTGCATGTTTCTCAGCATGCAGATTTCTCTACATGCAGACTTGCAGATTTCTCAGCATGCAGATTTGCAGACTTCTCAGCATGCAGGTTTCTCAGCATGCAGATTTCTCAGCATGCAGATTTCTCCACCTGCAGGTTTGCAGATTCCTCAGCACACAGATTTCCCAGCACACAGATTTGTGGCGGGTCCCAGCGGTGTCGCTGCCCGGCTGCCAGCGCAGCAGTTCCCTTGGAAGGGAGCCCTGGTGGAGGTTTGTGCCCAAGGGAGCTGCATGAATCAGCAATCTGCCGCTGCTGCTTTGGAGGGATGAGAGCTGGGCTGAGCTCCTGGTGAGCAGGCTGAGTGGTTTTGTTGCTGGGACAACGGGGGTAAACTTCAGCTGTGTGCAGACCTTTCCAAGCAGAGTACTGGCACAGTCCAGCTGGGAGCAGAACTGGACTTGTGCAGCTTGTGCATCACAGACACGAACAAACCTTAGTGCTGTTGTGATCAGATGGAGAAAATATTTGTAATCTAATTAGGTTGGGCTGGGAGAAAGTCTGGAGTCATGAACAGGCCACATTGTTTGAAATTGTCTGAAAAGACAAAAAAAATTCTTTTGCAAACATTATCTTGGCAAATTCCTCTCATTTCCAAGAGCAGACAGATGAGTGTTTTAGATATAAAGCATGACTCACAAATTGAATATAAACCTGGAATGTTTTAAGGATTTCAATGTACTGACTAAAAGGACAAAGCCCAAAGCATCTCTCTGCTTTGAGTGACATCAGAAAACATGAAAAAACCCTGCAGCTTTCTTATTTTGCGCCAAATATGAATGCCATGGTAATGATTTTTTAAAAGTCTAGGGTTATTGTTTAAGGTAAGACGATACAAAATAACATAAAAGATGTTAAGTCATTGTGCTGTTATCTCTTGAAGGGTATTTCAGCTGACAGAGGGCAAGTTTAGATTCGATATCAGAGCTGACTCATCACTGCTGTTCCAGGCTGCTCCTACAGCTCCAAGAGGCTGCTGGAAGGGAGGGCAGGGAGCAGCTCCAGGCAGAGCCTCTGGAAGCTGAAGGAGGCAGCTGGAGTTTGTGTCAGAGCAGATCTAACAGAACCGTGTTGGTATCAGGGAGAGCCACAGTGCAAGGCAGGGATATGAAAACTGGGATCTGCACCAGTAATTGGTGATGAGAGTAGATTTAATCCACTGTGCTTGGAATGATGCTATGTGTTGACAAAAGGAAAATGTTAGGGATGAATAAACCCTGTATATATAGGTCTAAATGACATATGACTTATATTGGGCTAAATGACAAAAGACAAGAGAGAAAAGAATATGATAAATTTTGGCATTTCAGACTTTTGCTTTTCATATTCTATATTTTGGATGTACAAAATATTTTGATTTGCTGTTCTGTATTTTATCATAGCCTTTTAAAAATAATGAACCTTTTCCTTACAAAAGAATTTCTTAATGAAAAATTTCAACTTGTTGTAAAAGTAAACAATTCTTTCCTTCACTATTTCCTAAATATTTGGAAACTATAATTCTGTAAAGAACTTTAAAAAAAGGTAGTTTATTGATTTTCCTAGAAGAGAGTTTAGTTACTGTATTTTGTGGTGGAAATGGAGTTTAGTCTGTAGCATTTGTTTTATTGGCAATATCTGTGCTTTTGTGCATTTGCAAAATACACATTCACCCACTCAGATTTTGAGCAGCACAGTTATTATAAGCTTCCTGTAGCACCTTTTTTTTTTTTCATTCTTTCAAGATATCTTCAGTGTCTTTGCCTAGAAAAATTATATTTGTGACTCTTTGCTGAATGGTGGGCCATACCAGATATGAAGGCATGTTGCAAGTGGACAAGAACAGTAATTTTTAACAGAAAATTATTAAGCAAGGACCTAATACTAGAAGATGCTGATTCAAAATATGCCCTGGCCTGCTGGAGAGCTTTGTTTGACTTCCCCATTTGCTACTGATAGGACAACTGTGCTTGGACATCTGCCAAGATGTAGATATTCCAGAAAAAAATACATCATGGTTTAAAATATTTTCTTCCAACAGAAATAAAGCAATTTAAGTAAAAAACCCCACAAACCTATTTTTATTCGGGAGGAAGAGTTTAAGAGTTTTCAATGGGAGTAGCTAGTCTGGAATAGCTATTGTGCTAAACTGCCAGGGGATGAAGGGAGCACTTGCTGATGGGTACTGCTACAGATTTAAATAAACCAAAACATTAAAAATTATATTAGCTGTTGAAAAGGACATCTTGGCTCTTAGAACACAGCCAAGATAGACTCAAAGGAGGCAAGATAGCTAAATAAACTAAATATTTCAACAATAAAAGAGCAGAATATGTTTGGCCCTGTTCAGATTCACAGGAGAGGTGAAGGTCTCAAGGAGCTCTTCTCTTGCAGATGTTCCTGTGTTGCTTACAAGAAAGAAGAGGATAATCCAGTGTCAGCTAAAAAAGGACCCCTGAACAAGTTTATTTCCAGGATGGCTGGGTGCTCAGAGACCTGCACTGAGCTGACAGGTAAAAATGGCTCTTGCCATGAGAGCTCAGCTCCTGCTCTCTGAGCTCTGGTAGGGCACATGCAGCTCTGCAAGCTCTGACCTCACAGCTCCTGGGGAGTGAAGTCTTCAGAGGCACTCACATTCATCTGCAAGTGAATAAACTCTGAGCCCCAGAGTGCTGTGATTTTACTGACACATCCTTGGAGAGGCTAAAATATTGTCATTTCCTATTAAGAAAGGGAGCTTGCAAAAATATAGTGACAATATTAAAGCAAATGGGGAGAAGCAAAATTCTTTTTTGCTGAATTTTCTGTCATCACTAAAATGAGAACATGTTGTTCTCACCATGCATTTGTTAGTGAGGGGATCTTCCTGTTCTCAATTTTTAAACAGTTATTTACACTTCACACAAGGAAAAGTCTGTTGGGACTTTCTCTGCATTCAAAAGAACATATTAGGTGATATTTCATGTATCTTTACTATGTCCTTTGAGCTTTCTTGTTTGAAAAATGGAGTATGAAAATGGTGATACAGAAATACCTGCCAGCATCCTCCTTTAAATTTAAACGGCTCTCTTATGCAAGGATGTGTAATTTTGGACCTGCAATTATCACACAGTGCAGATAATGCACTGGTCAAAATCACACTAGGTCTAGAAAAGGAGATTCACTGCAGTACCCTGATGATGATGATGGCAATGAGGCAGCAGTGATAAAAACCCTTTAATCTTAGCAACAATGGAACCCATTTTTGCCAGGTACCCCTCTGTTCTCTCCTATTGTGCCCTGAAGCCAGATGCACATGTAATGATTTCAGTACATCACATCTTTCAGTTCATTGTGGGCCTCAGAACATAACACAAAAGGCCAGGAAAAGGTAATAATTTCAGTGTCAGTTTTCTGAAGGCACCATTAACTTGATTCTTTCATTGTGTATTTTAATGTACTTCAGGGCATATTTTCTCCCTTTGTTGTAATTCACATTCTCCTGTAGATGCCAATTATTTGAGACTTGAAGAAAATTTTGATTCTCTAAGTGTTCCTTGGTAAACACACAGCATGTGCATCAGAGTGCACAGCTACCTTGCCCTTGAT
Organism: Zonotrichia leucophrys gambelii; assembly: GCF_028769735.1. Lineage (NCBI taxonomy): Eukaryota > Metazoa > Chordata > Aves > Passeriformes > Passerellidae > Zonotrichia > Zonotrichia leucophrys. The sequence continues at coordinate 14,291,067 of NC_088177.1, forward strand.
TAGAGGACACACCCCTATCAGGAGTTTTAAAATCTGATGTTTTTCTGCCTGTAGGTGATAATGCACTTTCAGAGGCTGCTTCAAATAAGTGCTGTAAAAGAAATGTATAGGACTTCAGCAAAGATAGCACAGAGGCCATGCAGGAGAGTTAGAATGAACAGAGAGTCAGCTGGTCAAATGTAAAATGAGTTGGAAAAGCCACAGATTCCAACTCATTTTGCATTTGACCAGCTGACTTCACACGTGGTTGTTAAAAAGAACAGTAAATTTCTTCTTCCCTGTGGTTGTTAAGGAGTTGGTGAATGGAACATGCCAGAAAGGTGTTCCATGGGCAGACTGCATGGATGCTGCTGGTTTGTGAAAATGACAACAGTGCTAGTTCAAGGAGTGGGTGGAAGCAAGCAGGGAAAACTTGCTTAAGTTTTATTTATTTAATGGTGCACACCCACCTGTATTTAACCCAAACTCACACTAGTCCTCTATAAGTTAGTTAGTTGCAGTTCAGAGGGAACCACTACTAAGCTAATCATTCTATAGATTGTTGCTTTCAGATGCAACCAAGGGAGACTTTATTAAGAAAGAATTTTCAACATTTAAAAATGTCATGGTTAGTTCAGGACTGTCAGGATGGTCTGGATGTCTTACCCAAACTGCTTCACTTCAGTCTATGGGAATTTTCCTATCTAGCCTAGACAAGAGAGATAGTATTTAATTCTACACTAAATACCTCTGACAGTGAGTATTGCGTTAACAGAAATAAGAATGATTTCTTTGTCTTGGTGTTCATTGTTGGGAACTGGGATGGATGGCTAAGGAATTCATCATGTAGAATCACTGTAGATAGGGCCAGATGATATCATGTTGAGCATAAAAGAAGGGAAATTAAAAAAAGAGAAGGCAAAAGAAATGTGTGAGGTTGCTCCTCCTTCCTTTCTGCTAAGTGGGTTGTGTCCACTGCTGCTAATTGAGGAAGCCCCAGGCTCCCTCTTAATTTTTTTTTTTTTTTTCTCTCATCAGCATGTCTGTGTTTGGAAAACCAGTGGGGAGTGTGCAAATAGATGGGTGTGAAATTTTTCTTTATTCTAAATTGCAATTAGGACAGAAGAAAGACTGTTTTTGGAATTCTTCAATCAGAGACAGTCCCTTTCTGTACAAGCATCTCTTTTATTCACTTTCTCTTTGGTTTGTGCTCTTTTTGGTTGGTTTGTTTGTTTTTGTAACACTGCTCTATAAGCTCTGCATACTGATGTTGTCTCTGGTCAGATCACAGAATGTTCTGAGCTGGAAGGGACCCACAAGGACTGTTGGGTCCAACTCCAAAGGGAGTGGTCTGTCCAGGGATTGAGCCCATGACCTTGGTGTTATTTGCTCTCAGTGTGCTCTCTATTTCAGTAATTCTATGCTTTATTTATTTTATGCTTCTGCTGGATTTGGAATGGGATAAATTCCTAGATTTGTCTGGCTTTTATTTTGCAGCCATCACTGCATTAGGAACTGTTGGGGATTCCTGCTCCCATCATTGTGTCAACAGCACTAAAAGGCACAAACAAGGAGTGACTGAGGAGAAAGTCAGAGATTCCACAGCTCAGCAGAGAGAGTCCAGCCAGAAGCCAGCTCTGTGCATTCTTCCTTGCAGGAAGGAGCAATGCCAGTTATTCCCAGTGCCAGAACAACTGTGCTTGGGAAATGAGAGAGGTAAAGGCTCTCTGGGGCTGCACTGCCTTCATCCCTGTGCCATGAAACTCAGGGAGTGCTGGTGTCTGCCCCCCTGCACTGCTCCTGCACAGCTGGCAAAGGATGCTGGGCTGGAGCAGTTTCCACCTCCAGTTTCCATCTTTGGGGATGGCTGGTGGAAAGCAAAGCATCTTGCAGAGCACAGATTACTGCTGGGGCCTGGCCTTTGGTGAATACTAAGAAATAGGAGGAAGATTTTATTGGAAATAATAAAAATCATGCCAGTGCTGGAGAAATATTGAGACCTGAGGTGATGGGACAGACAGTAAGGTGTAAAACTCAAAATATTTTGCTGGACTTTAAATAGGAAGTATATTTTACCACTTTGAATGCTTGTACTTTAAAAAAAAAAACCCACTTTACGTGGCTTAAAAGATAAAAATCTTTTTCCATTATATAATGAAAACATAATTATATAATGAAAACATAATTATAAGTAGTGCTGTTGTTGTCTGCAACAAAAACACATTTAGAGAGTTTTGCTACTAGCTTGTTTCTATTTTTGCTTTCAATATTTTCATTATTTCTGTGAAAGCTTCCTGATTGAACCTTCTTCTCTCAGAATTTTTTACACATGAATTGCAGATCATTCTAATAAGCTATTTAATTACAGCTAGAGAAGCCTATTTAGAGCACTCCTGACTGTTAGAAACAAGTCCATGTGGGGAAAAATAAGAGGTAATTAGCTGTACATGAAAAATAGTTGCTGTCATTTTCCACTGACAGAGGGAAAGGAAAACAATTTCTGCACCTCATAGCAAATGCACACTTGGACTGGAAAGGAGTGTTTGGCTCAGAGTCCATACCTTGAATTTATCTGAAATTTAACTATAGTTTTACTACAGATATTTGCTATGAAAATTTTGAAGGCCTTGATATTCTAACTTTCTAAATTCTTGTAGCAAGTCCATTATCATCTGGATAAGGAGCATCCCAGTTATATTAAATGGAGATGCTTTTTGTAAGAGGGTTGGGAATATGAAAAACAAGACACTGTCACTGCAGCGTGCTATAATGCATGGAATAGTATGAATAAATAATAAACTAGTAAAAATAAATAGTGAAAATTAAAATAAAAACAGTAAAATAGTATAAATAAATAAATGAATGAATGATAAACTTGAGGAATCTTCAGGTCATCTCAGACTGAGAGCTCTTGGTGTGAATTTTCTTGTTGCAGATCCTGAAGTATCTCTGGTGGCTGAATGCCTGCAGGCTCTGGAAGCAAACCCTGGAGTAAGGAAATTCTTACTGCAATCATCTGCCCGAACTGTGCCAGAAGGAGCCAGTGCTCAAGGACAGCTGCTGGAGTGCAGTTGGCATCCCAGGATGGGAGCTCCTGGTGAGGAACAGGAGCAGGTCAGGTGTGGGCCCTGCTCTGTGGCTGCAGATGTCTCCAGGACACCCTGCCAAATGCACTTTGGGGATCTCTACTAAATGTGCAGTATCTGGCTCCTGTTCTAGGTTAGCTAAGGAAAACTGGGTTTGTGAATTTGTGTTCCCAGCTCTTCTCTGCTGTTTCAGGTCTACATCCAGGGGAGTGTAAGGGACAAAGTCATTATAATTTCTCTAAGTCTATAAATATGTGGTTTGAAAAGTAGCAATGCTCTGCTTTGAAAACTTTTTATACCACATTTAAAAAAATAGGCACAGAACAGTTTGCCTTTTGTCCCCTTTGCTCTAATTCCCTCATATCTAGCAATGTTTTTTTATCATCATCATGTTTATTGTGTTAACTCTGTGATAGCTATTACTGTTTACTGCAATTTATTTTTGTGTAGCATCTAAATATTTTTCCCTACTAATTCAGTATTTTCTTAAATATTTATATGCAAAGATACTGGAGATACAGTGGGCTGTGACAAAATGGAACAGCTGTCTGTGGACTTCACTGTGTCAGACACCACCATTTTACAGTGATCCCTGTCCAATGGAGAACCTTTGGGAGGAGTTTCTCTGCTACAGGCCAATGTTTGTCACCTTTCATTTGCAAATATCAAGGTAAGGAACCAAGCAAATGCATGAATATTTGTGTTCAAGCCTGTTTTCTCCTTTGATAATTTGTGCTTGGCTTATGATTATGTGTTTGCTGTACAGCTCTGGGATTCCCTGCTGGACTCTGCCCCAAGCACTGGCCAGGGGCCCACTGGCTCCAAACCAGTTCTCTGCATAGAAAGGTTTGCTCCTGGCTCCTTCACAGGGAGAACTCAGTTTAGATTGCCTGAATCCACCAATAAAACTTGGATTCACCAGACAGCACCAGCACCTCTGGGCACTTTTTCCCTTGTGGCAATTTTTCATCTTGATACTGATTGCGAAATCTGAATTTCCAGGAAAGAACATTCATCTTAAATCAGGAATTAACAATAGTGTGCAAGCACTTTTCAGAAAACTGGCTTTAATTTTTTTTGTATTTGTAGTTAAGCTTCAAAGGAATTAGCAATAATCATATGATTTTTTCTCTTTGTAAGAGTTTTTATTTAGAGTGGTGAATCTTGTTGAGGGGTAAGAAAACTTTGAAGTAGTCATTACAAGTAGGGGCTGAAAATGTATTTAATATTTAGGGGACAATGATAAAACTGAGTTTAATTTAAAAAGAATCTTATATTTGCCTCAAATGAAGCGTGAACTCCATGTGGATAAATTTGAGTTGTTAATTTAGGGAGTATGGTTTAAAAGATGTTAAAGAGCTCCAGCTGTAGGGTGATTGATAGATAATTGTAATTATAAACAGGGGTCTGTCACTGCTGCACTTGCAGTCAGACTCACTTTGGACTGGATTTCTAGTCCAAAATGAATTTCGTATTTTCTTGGCACATGGATGTTCAGAGTCAGATAATTTTCAAAAGCTAAAACTTTGGTTTAGAACTGTGACTTTAATGGTGACTGCCACGACAAGGATGTGCAAGGTACACTACTGGAGTAACTGGAATATTTTCAAAGGCAGTAATCTTTGTATCTTGCAGAGAGTGGAACTGGATTCTGTGCCAATATTGATGGAATACTGGTAAGCTTGTTTCAATTATTGTGAGGCTACTTGTGTATAAGGACACTTAGTGTTTAAAAATTAGATAGAAAGTGTAAGGATCACATTTTAGCCTGAGGGGGTTAGGATGCTGGGTTTCATTTTGCTTTTTAATTGCTATTGGGAACCTGCATATACTGCATTGGAATATGCTACTGTAACTGTCACTTATGTTCCTACATTTATGTTTCTACTGCCATGTGAGTTACAATAAAATGCTGTAAGGAGCAGCTTTTGGATTTGGGGACTTGGATTTACTTCTTCTCTACAGTTAATTGCACAACAGTACACAATAATTGTTAAATGGACCAGTTTTAACTCTGTACCTACAGAGAATCAGCAAGGGGAAATACTGGTAAAGAACTGAGGGAACAGACATAACTTAGAGTCTGTATCAATTTCCACTGCCTGACATTTCCTCCCAGGAACTGGAGATCAAAAAAACCTACCTGCAGTTACAGGTTGCTGTTTACAAGTCGTGAAGAGAGGCAGGATATTGTGCATTTTTTGGATGGGTATTGGCACACTTTAAATAGGGATAACAGGCAGACAGCAGTATTAACACCCAGTATTTAAGATCCCCATGTGTTGTTAAATACTCCTTGGGGTTTTTATTTGAGCTCAGGTTTGCTTATCTACCTTCTCCTCAGCTGAGGGGATGAAGAAGACAGATACACCCAATTTAGTCTCTGCTGTTAGTTCCTGATGAAACAGACATTTTGGCTTAAGGTAAGTAAGTATTAACAACTTTTTATTAAAAGGTGGATTCAGAAGACAAGAAATAGGGATATTAAACTTTCAGGTAAATAATTTTATGTCCAGTCATCTTATATTATCTGTACAAACTTCCTCCAGAAATTCAGCACTCTAGTATTAAATATAAGCATTGAAAAACACCTAAAACCAGAATTATTGTTAGTAACTCCATGTAATTACTTTCTCCCTGGGTTAATATTTAACCAGCACAGAGTTAAGACATCTGTGAAAGCCAATTTAGATCAGCTTTGTTATATTACAGCACAAGAGAGATGAATAAATTGAGTAATATTTTATTGATCAGAAACAATACTTTTCTCAGCAATTAAAATGCATGATTCATATGAACAAGGTGAAAATGAAACAACCAAAAAAATAACTTCACATTTTTTCCATTTTCTTCTTAGTGTAAGCAATAAATACAATGCCATAGCTTCTATTAATCTTATTTACATAGTACAATAAATGAATGTTGCCTGGTTGCCAGCCCAAATGTTTCTTGACATCAAAAGGAGTACATGTTGCAGCATTTCTACAGCCAAATACTCTTGTAGATCACCACCATGAAAAACTGAATAACATAAATGCCAACATTAAAAAACCAACTGAGGGACCCTGCAATGCAGCCATTTATTAATTGAAGACAGTAGCATTAAAAATAGACATTTCTCTCATTGAATCATAACATGCTGGTGTTACAGATAAAAAATGTAAGACAACTATTGCTGTAGCCCCTGTAGATTGATACAATAAATCCTCCGTAAAAAAAAAAAAAAAAAAGAAACAGCAAATAACAAGTAATAAACAAGTAATAATCTGCATGTTCAAAGGAATCTCACAGCCCCACCAAAAGAGATTTTACTTCCATCCCAGAGAAGACAGCTATGGACTACAACATTCTGTAAAGTAGAGAGAGACATGAGAAATCAGCATAAAAATCTGATTTTAACTTACAGTGACAGAAAAACATTTTAAGAATCAGACTCTTCTCTTAGCTATGTAGAAACTGAAAAAAGGTGAGGTAGGAAGACAAAATAAGGAATTGGCATTTTGCAATGTAAATGAGAAAACAGATTATCTAGCCTCAGCAGGAGAGGGGAAATACAGCTCTGCTATCCATGTGACCCTTCACAGCCAGAAAGATTTTCTTGCACATCCAGCTGGCTGTGTTTCTTTTCCAAAGTGAAGATGGAGAGGTGCATGCCTAGAAGGAAGCTGTGATTGTCCACCTAGAATTAGGGTAATTTCCAAATAAAATCAATTTTCCCTCCTAAATTATAATTACACATTTCTTTAATAGAAATATATATTAAATGACAAAATCTGTAGCCTGTTAAATTTGAACTGTCTCTCTGAGATTGAAGCTTAATTAAAGTCTAATACTGTATCACACTCTAAACCAACATCTATGAGTTAATTACAGCAACAATCCACCAGATACCATGAAATAATTGTCTAATAATGTGCCATAAATGGTTTACAGCACATTTAAAAGGACAGACACCTGTCTGGGCTTTGAGTCTCAGTGGTACCTTCAGATTGTGCAAAGGGAACTCAAGACAGATTTATACCAGCTGATGATCTGGTCCCACAAATGTAAAGCTGCTACACTGGAGCAGGGATTCTCTGCACCACTGACATTTTCAGAACATGGCACAAATGTTAAGTAACACTACAAAGATCAGCAAGCAGAGTTGTAAATAACCTCTAGTCGTGTTGTAGTCATGTTGTAGCAGACATTGTTACTGTCACTCTTAACATTTAAGAGATTGTGACATCTGATTGCCGTATCTCACACTACTCTACACAATCCAACAGATTCTTCAAATCATCCCCATCAACTGACCAGACAGCCTTGCAGTAAAGTAGAAACCTTCATTTGTGCATCCTAGCTGAAATTCTATATTGTGAAACGATATCATTAATAAAACACTTCCTATGTTCAATCTTCACACAAAAGGACTGTAAAAAAAAACCTAAAAAAAGGTGCAAGTGGTAGGACCTTGCCATGTCCTCCTAATGTTTTCTTTGTCAGTACAAAGCATTAAACACTTTATGAAGTCACAAAGTAATAAACACTGAAAATTACCTAGACACTACTGAAGCATAGAGAAAAGTTACTGACAAAAATGTATAAATGTCAAAGTCAAGGTGGCTTGTATACAATAATTTTGTATGCAAAATTATTTCAAACTGGTCTCAGAAAGAACTGTCTTCCAAATTTTTGACTGGACTACATGCATCAGAAATATGCTCACTAGCAAAACAGTCTGTTACAGTTCCAGCATCTACTTTTTCTTCTGCCTGATTTTGGTTTTTCAAGTAGACTTATCTGCAAATGAAATGTATAAAATTTTTTCTTACATTTTTAATTTTCAGTGAACTCACCTCGTTTCATGCCCTCATTCTTGAGCATTTTTGTCATTTCACTTAACAAAACTACTATTCTTTTAAAGCATAAAGATTTAAGAAAAATATAAGTTTCTATAAAGATACATTTTCTCAAGACCTTCCTGACAACCTCCTAGTTTTCAGTGAGACCTTTATGCACCAGCAGAACCAAAGAAACAACATATACTGTTCTTAGCTAATTAACTGAGACAGAGTTTCAGATTCAACCAATCCAAAATAAAATTGAAATTCTCAATCCATAAACTTTTGAACCTTTGTAATACAAAACTTATACTGGATTTTCCAGATAATGAGAATAACTAACATTAGTTTGCTTGGTTGGTCTGAGTCTTATACTGGCTTTAAAGGTAGTATATAACCTTTGTTATGTGCACTGTGCTCAGTCTTGCACGCTCACCTCAGGCAGCAGAAACAGCCACAAAATTAACCAAAACTTTGCCCCAAGAATGAAGGAATAAGTTATCAGGCATATGGCCAGGGAAATACATAAAAGAAAAATCAGAACAATGCCACAAGGAATTCTGTTCATGATCTTCTCCAGTTGAGTAAATTCCTTAAGCACACAGTGAAGTTCCACCAGCTGCAGTCACTACGAGTGTCTGGAGGGACTTACAGTGACTCAGGTTACTCCTTGCTCTGGCAGTGAGGCCTCATCAGTCTTGTCTTTGTTAAATTCAGAAGAAACTTCCATACAATGCAGGAGAAGGAGACACTTCTGAATATCCTGAAATAGCTTCAATAAAATTGCTCAAATCTTGGTGCAAGATAATACATTGCAGTACAGAAGTACATGAAGGCTCACACTGGAAGTGGTGTCTCTGTGCTTGGTGTAAAACAGTGGGAAGAAAACAAACTGGCCAAACCAAAGCAAAACATCAATCTCTTTAACCAAAACAGCAGTATCTATCTTTGAATCTGTTACCTCAGACTACCTGTCAGGATTTTTGACAGCCAAATGAGTACTGGACCAAAAAAGAACCTGGAAAACTTGTTATTGCACCTACTTAAACCATTTTGCTTTGCTCTATTTTAGGTTGAATTAAGACAACAGAGTACGGTATTTACACTCTAATATTCTATAGGCAAAAGAAGTGGCTTCAACACAGCACAGTCTTATACAAACTTCCAAGAAAATAAGAAATCCTTCATTGATTCCCTTTGTACAAAAATTTGCCAACTTTGTCTACACAGTAGAAACTGAAGAGGCAAAGTTTGTATCCTTGTATAAATGCACATACATACATAGATATATATGCACAGATGTCCATACTGTATAGATACACAAACACAAACAGCAGTATATATGCACGTGTGTATACACACACACACATACACACGAGAAACGTGTTGATTTAGGAGAAGAACATACCCCAAGGTAGCTGAGATCTTCTGGCCATGAAGTCACTGGATCAGCTGTGGATTGGCACAAGGCATGGGGCAGCCCCTCAGCCATAGAGCTTCTCAGTCTTGAGGGCCACGCTGTCCATGTCGTGGTAGCCCTTGCCGTTGAGGTGCTCGCCGGCGCAGTCGTGGCCATAGCCGTAGCCCTGCACGTCGCTGATGGTGGACACAGTGTAGGAGGCCGTGCGCATGGCGTCCGAGTGGCTGAAACTGTGCTCAAACTGGATCTTGTACTGGTTCCAGTGCCTCCTCAGCACTGCCTGCACCTGTGCCCCCAGAGAAGGCAAAATGCATGTAAACCACAGCTCAGGGACTTTGTCTTTGTCTCTTCATTCTGTGTCTCAGCAAATGGGGCAGCACGGCTCAGAAATCCTGGGCAAGGATACCTACCTACAGGTATTTAGCCCTTGAGGCTAAACGTTCTGAATTCTGAATTGTTCACCACTTAGCATCATTTTTCAGCAAATTTGGTGTGAAGTAATGGCACTTTACAATTGTAGTGCACTAGCTGCTCAGGAAAAGCACAGGTTACAGGAGGAACAGCAGCCACGCAATTTTCTGCATCCTCCCCTGTGAACTGCCGTCCAGTGTAGGACAGATCAGAAACAGAGGTGAAAAAGCTAATTTCTGTTCATCCTTATTTTCAAAAGGCTACATCCTCAGCATTTGTAAATCCATTTACTCTCAAAAAACCATAATTTATTGTAATCATTACATGATTTTAGCACAAGTCATTACATGACTTTAGCTCAAGTCAGTCTTTCCAATTTCTGGCCATACCTTAAGCAAATGACAAGAAGGACAAATTCCTGAACTCCACATTTCTAGCAGAGTTAAAAATAAAGCTGATAAAATAGCTGAAGGCCCCACTGGTTTACATGTCTGCACTGAAAGGATGTGATGTTTGTCATGGCCTTCCTCCCCTCCAATATGGTTAAACACCTGTGCAGAGTGGAGCCATGAAGTGTCACATTCATGAAATTCCCACAGAATTAGTCTTTCAGGGCAGATGCCAAGTGGGGAATGCTAACAATGGTAATAGCTCCTGTTGTTGCTTTTCCAAACATTTTTCTACTTTAACAAAAACTGCCTACAGGTCATGAATATTTAATTTCCTTTTCATCCAAACCTTGTACAGAAAGCAGTCCTATCTGCTAACCAGTGAACAGTGACTGCCCCAGTTAATTGTTTATATTATGAGTAAATATTTTTAGGATTTTCCATATGTCTTCAGGGTTTATGTTTGCTTTCCATTTCCCTCAAACAATGGCTCCTTTTGTCTAATTTTACTCTGGCTTTAATAATGAAAAATAAAAATAAATACAAGAAAAGGGATGTAGTTTTTAGACTTCCTGCAGTCTGGTATCAGAAACCTCTGTTTAAAGAGGAACTTCGTATTTCTCAAATCCTTCACAAGGAAATGTTAGAGTGAGGAAAGAAGTATCAACCAATTAACATAGATTAGCATTTTAGGGCAAAGGAAGTGCTTTGCCCTAAAAGAAGAAGGAAGACTGTTCACAAAAACTATCTAATCCACTCTAAGCATCTAAACACAAATCTTCAAACACTGAGAAATCAATTATCTTAATAATTTTGAGTTTCAGAACTTACTGATTTTCATATAAAAATTGTGCACTTCTTCAGAGCCTAAAGGGTGAGTTCTTGATTCAGCATAGGAAGTTTTTGATTAATCATTATATGCATTGCATGGAACCATAGATAGAGCAAATACAGAACCTTAAGTCTTTGCACAATTTGAATCCATCTCCTGTAATCTATCATAAAGCCAAGACAACAAGCATATTCAAAATTCCAGCTTTTCCAAGAGGGAAGCTTGAAATTTAGTTTGGAATCAATCAATCTGTGTTCATCACTAAGCTATGTGATATTTGTTCTCCTTTCACAGTCAGTTATTTTAATAAGCTCAGAGTTTGAACGTAGACACACATGCAAAAAATTACACATTGAGCAATTTTCACTTTAGACAAGACAGGCTGGAGGTGGGGAAAATGCCAGCAACTGGAACTAAATGGCTTAACAAGGTCAAAGAAGTCTCTTGGCTGAGCTAGGAGATTAACTAGGCTTGCCAAATTACACACTCCACTCCTCTCCTCTCCCACACTTCTCCTGGTTCCTTCAGTAACAATTGTCCATCTTATTTTTGCTTGTTAAGAGCATTTGTTAACCAATCCTAAAGGATTCCATAGCTCCTGAGAGCCACCAACATCCCTGCAAGACAAGTGTCTTGGGGCTAGTGCCAGGGAAAAGCAGTCCAGCTGCTCTATGCCAGGGACAGAGCTATAAAAGGGTTTCCTGCATGGGCAAAGAGCATTTCCTCCCTGCCTCCCCAGTGCCCATCACACTCTCTCCATGCATTTCTGACTGAGCCACTATTCCTGGCCTTCTTCCCAAAGCCTCTCCATAACTGCTGAATCAGGACTGCACCCCTGTCCTGCTGTGTGTCTCTTCTTGGAGGGTTTTATACCCTTTCATCTGTTGTGAGTGGCTTTCAGTCTTCTCTAACCTCCCAATCATTTATAGAAAATGATCGAAAAAATCAATTACGCTCTGTTTAACAATGTGTGTCTGCCCACAAAGTGAGAACAGAACTTTCACCACTTTCTCCTCAGCTTTGAGCAGTGACATGGAGCTGTAAATTCAGCTCAGGAGGGGCAGAACTTGGTAAATTTGTTACAAGAAAGTATACTAAGGAAAGCATTGAATGAAAAAATATTATGATAATATAATTGTGTTTCTCAGTCATTAACAGAGACGCTGGTCCCAGCTGGGAGAATCTTTCATTCTTTCTCACCTTATAACTTAATAATGGCTGGATTTGATGAGTTTGCAGGAAGGACTCCTTCCAGTCAGCCCTATAACACTGGTAGCTTGATGTTGGATATCAGACAAATTAAACAGCTCAGTAGCCAGCCAGGAGGAAAAAACCAAAACAAAACAAACCACAAAACAGCCTCATCTATCTCATCTATTGTACAACAGATTGTATAACCTTGCAAACCTGAGACTGTGTGAGCAGTGAAATGAAGGGAAAAAAGCAAACAAACTCCACAAGGCTTACACAGATCATGTAGGTCATTACAGCACCTGCTATTAAAATTTCAACAGGAATCTTCCTACTGGTTTATCAGAGATCTGGGACAAGCTTCTGCTCTGAGCACAGCCTGTATGAGCCCAAAAGCCACTCCAGGCCATCGGAAGCTGGCAAACCTGATGTGCTGAGAGCATCTCACTCTGTGAGCAGACTGGCTGTGAGTGTCCTTGGGGAAGCCCTGCCACAGAGCATCCAAGCTGAAGGGCTCGCACATCCACCCTGGCTGGAGGAGCTCTGTGGCCAGCAGCTGCAGTGCCTGCAAAAACTGGATTTGACAGGCCATCCCTGGCTGCTCTGCTCAGCAAACTGGAGATGTTCCTTGGCTGCAGTCAGCAGCACATACCAGCTATTTTTCTTACACTTCTTAATTCATCTTCACTGAACTTCTATCTTAGCAGAGCACTTTCTTTCACTTCTTAGCCAGAAGTGTCTTGCTTGAACAGGATTTGGCTCCTGATATCTGGTACACACTAAAATGTACAGTAACAGGCTAAGATTTAGAAAGAAACTAGTGCTTTTAGCATTTTTAATTGCTAATACCCCCAGCCTGCAGCCTCACTTGCTGGGGCTGGAACCTTTTAGGAGACAAAGGAAAGACATTTTTTCTGTGCTGGGCATTTTTCCCTACCTACATTCTTCCCCTTAGCATTTCCTTACTGATACAGTTTTTTATAAAGCACTAAATCCTTTCTTGAGCAAGGTGTACAGAAAATAATTTTTAAAAAGCAAATAGTGGTCACTGAAGCACTGAACCCAAAAGTGGTTTAAAAAGGATAAATTTCCACTCTAGAGAGCAAATACAGACATGTATGTTTAATTAAGTCAAGGTCTATGGTCTAAAAATTGAACTCCTAAATTAATAAATGTTAAAATACCTACATCCTCCTTTAAATATTATTCTGCCAGTAGATATTCAAGCAGTGATTCACTTATTAGCAGGAGTTGTGGAAGAGCTCATCTTCTACCACTGATGAGCCCATGGTGAATTAAGGGCATAACTCAGGTTTGGTTTTCTTACACAGCAGAAAAGGATATGCTAAAAAATATGAGTTTGTAACAATGAAATATTAACAGCTACAGGAATAGATTCCAAAATCAATCATAATTTAAAATTAAAAACAGCCTTGGAAGAGGCACAAGGATGAAGACAGAACTGAGCAGTGGATAATATTTTTTCATAAAAACTGCAGAAATTTCACGGTTTTCCACCCCTCCTCCTTAATTTTCTGCTGGAGCACAAAAATTTGATTTTTTTCAAAATATCTGTTTTTAGAAGGCATTCTGAGCTATCCTATGGCATTGTGAAGGCATCCTGAGCTTTCTGCTCTGTAGAAGGGAAAGAGTGTCAATGAGTGAGATGTCAATGCAGAGTGAGGGCAAGTGATCAGATCCAATCCAGAACACTTAATGATGTTCTTGTTTGGAAGTATGTATGAGTAGAGACTTGAACCTACATCAACTCTATGGTAAAATAAGATCAAGGCCCCTACCCCAGACAAAGCCTTTCTTCATTTTTTTTGGCTCCTTGGCAAAAAATAAAATCAGTGAGACTCATGCATTTGGGTGGGGGGACACACAACAAAGACACACAAATAAACCTTCAAAACCCATAGTAGTTTTTCATTGCAATTCTGTCAGCTTTGGACTTGGGAAGAGAAGGAAGGCCAATCTACACTAGTCAATTCTAGCATTAGTGAAATATTTACCTTTGAGTAAAAATTACTCCCCAATAACACTATAGAAACACACTGACACAATTTTAGATAAAAAAACCCTATTCAGTCTGAGGAAAACATATGGTTACTCCCAACTTTCTGTTTACAGCCTACACTGTAACCACACTAAATGTAGAACAAATGAGCAAACAGATGTGTAGGAATAACTATAGCATTGTAATTGTTCCTCTGCCAAAAGTGCTGGCAAATTACCAGTTAGTTTTTTGGTGGGGGTAGTTCTGTTCATTCGTTTTGGGGTTGCTGGGATTTTTTTTTTGCAAGCAAGAGCAACATTAACAATTTCAGATATATTTTTTTAGCCTTCCTACTACTTTGATCTCTGACACTAAGCCTCTGAAAGTGTACTCTCTACAGCCTGGGGCACGAGTTTCCACATGAAAGTCACCCTGTGCACTCCAGGGATCTTGAGCTAGCCAAGATCACAGCAAAGCTTGTTAGCTTCAACAGGATCAATACCATCTATTGCTGACACCTGGCACAATCCTCTAATGTCAGAATGAGGTCTGTCCTTGGAACTGGCTGATCGCGGTGCCTTAAACATACACTTGTGACCCACACAAATTCCTGCCCTAAGTGCACCAAGCTGTTAAGGTCTGACTGTTGGAATGCTGCTTTTCACTTGTGCTAAAAAACACTTTTCCCAACCTCAGCCTAAAATTCTCCCAGGGAGCCTCATAAAACAGTCCCAGACTCATAGAAGGAGTTTGGTTGGAAGAGACCTTAGTGACCATCCAATTCCAGCCCCCTGCCATGGGGTACAGCCATAGCCCAGCCCAGCAACACCTGTGCAGTGTGGTCCTGTTCCTGCTCCAGAGGGACCAAGCAGTGATTCTCCAGGATAACATCTTGTACAGCTTCCAACACAGACAAAAAAACCTTCTGGGTGTTGAACTGCTTTTCAGTGTTATGAAATTTATCTGGACTTTATAGCAAAGTGACAACTCTCTTCAATTTCTTAATCAAGACAAATGTGTATAGCTCAGCACCCAAGAATCAGTCCTAACACACCTAATGGTGCCATGAATGATCCCACAGTCCTTTCCAAGCTCTGCTTTTGGCATCCTGATACTTTGTTTTCTTCTTTTAATTTAGACAAATTTAGACATAAAATTTAAAAAGAAGAAATTACTACCTCCTTAATTTATATGCTTTTGCTGAAACAAAAGCAAATAAAAGAGAAAAATTATTAAAGATATAGTAAAAGTTGTTACTCTACCTCGCCATTGAAGAAGCAGAAAATTGTAGCCACCAGTAGACCCTGTAAAATAAAACCAAAGATTCTGCTTTAATTCATATGCATATGGGCTATTTCAGGTAATTAAAGGTTTCTGATAAAATTCAGATATAGATAGCAGAGAAAATGCAGGACAAATCTAAACATGAAGAACAATTTCTAAAAACAGATCACTAAAAACATGGGGCCGTCTTTCTGCCATGACGTTTCCTTCCTTTGAAAACTGCAAGGCAAATCGATGAAAATCCAGTGTACTGAGAAATCAAAGACTACTGGATGAAATCTTTTAAAAACTGCAAAAACATGACCATATCTATTTTATTAGATTGCCGTGCCAGCTGCTCTGAGCTGAGGGAGGCAGGGCTGCGTGCTGTCCCCACCTGGTAGTGCATGAGGATGTGCATGACGTAGTCGTACACCTCCTCGGCGATCCTGCCCTCGGGCCGCCACGGGAACAGCACAAACTCGATGCCAAGGAGGGGGACAAGAATCAGGGTGGCCCTCACTGCCTTCATGTACAGGTTGGACTCGGCCTTGTGGGTGTCTTTCAGCTTGGTTATGAGAACACGAACGATGTTCAGCAAGAAGAAAAGGTTCACCTGTCAGAAAAGGAAATGACACTGAGAAAGAGGTCTGGAAAATAATCCCACACACTGACTTGTGAGACTGGAAACCAGACAACACAAACACACTGCTTGTATAATCACCCTGGCATTACACAAGAGATATCAGAGAAACATCTTTGAAAATACCTTAAAGCAACTGAGATGTGGCACTAACTTCCAGTATCCACACCCATTCCTCAAACTCTCTAAGCAAAGTACCTGCCAGTGCTAATAGCCCACACACCTTTCTCTCTGATGCCAGTAACAGTGCATGGGTAAAGGAGTGATTCTTTTCTAGCTGGTCAAGAGAGAGGAAGATGCTTTTCCCTCCTTGCATTTAAATATGGTTCTTCAAAGCCCTACTTTTTATTTTTCAAACATGAATTTGGTAAACTTAAAGAGAAGGTAAAATCAGAATAATAATAAAAAAATCACCAAAATGCTGCTACAAGGAGCTGTATATTCCTCTAGACAAACAGTAGATTTGGCACTCTAACAGTAGTCAATGGTTGGATCTTTTATTCTTTCAGCAGAGCTGCCCATGGGACAAGCACTGAGATGATGCTCTATGTCACTCCCTTGCACTACTGAACTTATTTATTTCCATAGTTACTAACGCTTTCTTTTGTTAGAAATCGTCTATCTCTGGTTTTTTTCCAGGTTTGACCAGGAAAGAATCCCAAACTGCCATTGTAAGCAAGCACAAAACTGATACACAGGTATGTGTATGGATACACACACACCGGAATGTGTATGGACACACACAAACCCTCCAGGGATGAGGAACCAGAGCCCCAGCAGCCCTGGGGATGATCCCAGCCCACCCTCACCTCCTGCGCAGCCCCTGGTGGGAGCTGCAGGCAGATGAGACCCTGGGAGCTCAGCCAGTCCCTGCCCTTGTCCCAGGCACAGACAGGACAGAGGTGCTCTGGGGAGCTGCTATGGAAGGGACAGAGGCTCTGCTCCTCTCTGCCTCCACACGACTGTCTGCCCTTGCCAACAGCTACAGACAAAAGGGGGGTAGGGGAAGAAGCTGGCAGACAGACAGAGAAATCCCTTCTAAAATACATCAGAATTTCTGGTCTAGGAGGAATTCTCTGTCTTGCTGTAGCACAAGTGCAAGCAGGGAAGGCATTTCAGACTGTGGCTGTCACGCTCCACAGCCCTGGCAAAATTCTTTCTGTCAGTTCAGGCTTTCAGGATAAATAGCTGTGCGCTATTATAGCAACATGGTCCTTTACAGATATGGGATGTTATTTATATTCTACTTACATGCTATTTAAATAACTCAAACAGGAAGCTGTTTTACATAGGAAACTACTGGATGAAGTTCTCCTGGAAGCCTCCAGCTACCTTTAAGCTTTGTTTAAACAGCCAAGGTCTTCTGACTCTTTCTCAAGGGATTTATTTGGATTTTATGCAGCCCACGATCCCTATCCAACTTCCTATAGTACGTGCAGACAATGAGTCCTTCCTCCATTTCTAAATTTAATCATTCTCAAATCTACTTGTTCAACATTAACACATCTCAAACACTGAGTTTTCTGTCCCCTCATGTTTTGGTAACGTGGCCAATTCCTGTAACACTGTCCTTAAGTGCTAGCTGAAGATGAAAGCTGCAGCAGCCAGGCATAATTTGCAGTACCCAATGAGGGGGTTCTTTTACAATATGCACAGATTTTTTTCCATTTGTTTCACCCACCAAAACCAAAATGCACAAAATTAAGCATGCAAAGAGTTTGCAAATAGCAAAAAGGGAGGAGGCAAAGCAGAGGGCAGAGCTGAGCAGAACAGGATGAGTGTCAGTACAAGTATATAGCACCAGTTTTTGATGAATATCTCTTCTGTCAGAAAATAAGAGTGAGATCGGGATGAACTGAATTTTTAATTAAAGTGATGAAAGCAGGTCCTGGTTTAAGTAAGGCGCTGAGTAGATTTTACATTTAAGCAAAAGTAGGGCAGTGGAACTCCTCGCATGCACATTATCATCAAATTGACTGTGATGGTTTGGAAAAGCCCAAAGGAGCTCTGTTGTGCTATCTGCACAATGAACACAGAGTGAAACAGCCTCACAGTGACCTGAAAATTGAACAAGGCAAGTGAGCAAAAATAGAAACAAAGGCAGAGAAGGCAATCCTAGACACAAAAATATGTGTTGGTGCCTATACTGGAAATTCAGGAGCATTTAGAGTCTGGCTTGAGAGTGGCAATGAACTGAAGCTGAGTTCCCAAGTCAATAGGGGCTGCAGTTTTTGAATTAAACTCTCCTCATGTCCCTGATATTTCTACTTTTCTCCATGCTGAGTTTGCACTAAGTAGTATAGTAATCCTTTTAGTTTAAATTCTGTTCAATTCTTCCTCAGTATGATATAAACAGACCATTCTCACTCAAGGCACTCAGGTATTTTTAGTTATGAGTTGGTAGCCACTTCCTGGCTTTTAGTACAGTTCTTCAGCTCCATTTCTTTGCCTGCTTGGACACAACTGAGCATTCAACTTCTAAACTCCTAAGCCTGGCACCAAGTTGAGCTTAAAGTCATTAAACACAAGGACATAAAAGACAGGGGAGCACCTGAGCTTCATTCTAGCACACCTTCACTCATAACTTGCATCTGTAGAGGTCTGCAACACCAACAAATAACATTATTGCAGGGAGAAAGGAACATGACTGTGACAATATCTATATAAAAAATGGCATAGCTAAGTAATCCAGTGGCACCCAAACAAAGAAAACCACAAGAGCACTGATACATCTGAAGTCTACATGAAATCATTACTGCTTTCACTGAAGTGCAAACCAATTCCTTTTCCCTCCCCCTCAATTTTGATCAATATTTGTCTAGTATGCAAACTAACGTCACCCTCTGCTGTCTCATTCCCACTCTGTTTCTTTAATTGTGAGTGCTTAGGCAGACAGTTGTAATTTAATGGTCAGTTGAAGACAATTCCAATCAAAGTGCAACCTATGTCTGCTCCTGTTTCTTTGGCAGAAGAACTGACCACAGTTACGTAACAACAGGGGCCATAAAAGCAGCGTTGTTTTTAACTTTATGTAATTGTAGGATTTTCAGTGGCGTACAAGAGTTAAATTCCCACTGGTTTCTGCCAATTCTCCCTGGCACCCACTTGACAGTCCCCTTCACGTTCTTTGAGATCTGCTCCTGCAAATAGAAACAGTGTCTTCCCCCTCGTTATCTAATTTGCAGTTTAATGTTGTTGCTTAAACGTCTACTAAAGCAGGTCATGCTTAGTAAAGTGTGGAAATTGTATCTGGCAAGCAAGCTGCTTAAGCAAATGAGGGTTCTGTTCACAAAGCCTAAACACATGCATTTAATCTAACATCTTTAGCCCTGCCTTGTCTTTTCTGAATTGAAACAAAAAAAAAATCTTTTTTCTGCCTCCAGAAAGGAAAACAATTCCTTTAAAGTATTTTCACACTACAGGCAAGATGTACAGTTTAATCTGTTATTCCTAGATGATTTTCAAATAAATTTATTCATTGTACTGAGGCAAGAAAAATACAAGAGAAACACTTTTAGTTTGGTCATGAAACATATATGAATATCAGGTGAACAAAGTTGTAAATTGCAAAGAGGATGGACAAAGACTCTTCCCAGACCAACCCCACAGAGATGATTATTATGCCTCCAGTAAAATCAAAGAACATTCTGAATGTGGCCTTGAATAGAAACAAGACTTGGTCATTTCGGACGGATCCAGAGCATTTGAATCCCACAGGAGTCTGGCCACTTGCAGTGTGATTTTGTGGAGGCCACTGCTTAGAAAAAAATGGCCTTACATCCTAAAATGAGGCCCCTTCATGGAAGATAGTACAGTCTTATAGCTTTTACACAATTTTTTACATTGATATTTAAAGCAAATTCTAATACAAATTATTGTTCTGCTTGAAAGAGTCTTACTTAAGTGATACATCTGTGAAGAGACACCAGAACAATGAAAGCAACAACCCACAAAAAAACCCCAATACTTTTCTGTCAAAACAGGGTTTCATCTTAAAGGATTTAGAACTGGGTTTAAGTTTACAGATTAGAGCACAGCAGATCCTTACATGAACAGATACAGCAGACCTTTCTGACAGGGCAAGAGATTACCAGCAATAATTCACATCCCAAGGGTCACAGCTCTCCATGACTTCATGGGCATTGCTCTGGCTGCCCACACACAGGGGCTCAGGTCTGTCATGGTATCACAGTCTTAAAAATTTAAGTTCACTAGTTAATTTCACTGTGAATGAAAAAGGGATTCACAAGAATCCCAGGATTTATGCAATGGTCTTCTGAAAGAATCCTCTATGCCCTGAATGCCCTCCACAGGTATTAACTAACAAGTTAGCAGAAGGGCAAAGTGTAGATCAAAAAGTGGAATTATTTCCATAAAGTTAGAAAGGAATTTCCACAGATGTTTTTATTCTTAATCAACTTCTTTTTGTGAACTGAAAAGTGGGGAGGAAAGTCAGCAGCCATGGACCCAACAATTTGGCCAGATCAGCCTGAGGATTCTGCTACAATAAAACAAATGACCGTCATACACAGTCAGGGGCTAATGACATATGGAATGCTTCTATGCTAATTATGTTAATTATGATAGTTGTTTAAGGGCACACCTATTTCTATTAGCAACAAGCTACTGCCTGAATTCTATAGGCTAAATCCAGTCCTAGTGCAACTGACCTCCAAGACTGATTTTTATGCAGCAATGTCCTCAGTTACTCACCCAGAATTTCATTTAGCAGTGAACACTGAATAGAGTTGGCACTGACTTGGGGTGTCAGACAGAACACTGTGCTCTAAGATTTCCTGAGCACTACGGAAACAGAAGAGCTGCAATACCCCAGTGGCCAAAGCAGAGAGTGCTAAATTAGCGTCAGAACAGGGCCAGTCACAGGTACTGGCAGAACCATTTGCAATGGTTCTCTCAATCACCTGCTGTGATTTCTCTCCATCCCATATTCCCACCCACAGCCAGTCCTGGCACCCAAACCCCCTCTCCCTGAACCCCAGACAGTCTGGTGGCTGCTTGGCCACAGCACAGCGACACAGTGAGGCTCCTAGCAGGGTCCACTTGGCAATTAGTCCGGCCAGGAGAGGCATTCTCAGCTCAAGGAAGGATTTTAAATTCCCCTCCAGTACTCCAGGTAAGGTTTAGTCCTTCTTTGTCTCTAACATTTGAGTGGAATAATAATCAACACTGCAAACCCTGAGTTTCTCCAAGGACCAGAAGCACAGATCCTTAATAAGGCCAAGACTTCTTGTACCTTGTGTGTCTGAGGCACCTGCTGGGTGAAGCAGCAGACTCACAAGTGTCACTGACTCTAAATGTCAGCTTAAGGCTCTTACCTTTGTAAGCTCATTAAGAGCAGCCAGAAAAAAAACCCAAGAAAACAAAATATTATTTGAAAAATGCTTACCAAGAGAGCTGCACAAATAGGGCCATGGATGATGTAAAGCAGATGAGTGTCAGAGCTGATCCAACAACTACAGAAAACAAACAGGAAAAGAAAAAAAAAAAGGTATTTATTAGCTTTGTTGGGTTTTTGACCTTCAAGAAAATATAAAAGTTTTTCAAAGCAAGCTGAAGCTACTTACTTGTCATTATAATATAAGCTTCTTGCAACAGCATGTATGCAGGCAGGGATCAGTGGAAAACCTGTGGAGAAAAGAAACCAGTATTTTCTTCATTAGTAAAACCTAGTTAATAACTAAGCAAACTTGCATATTTTGTAGGAATCTTCTGTATTTTCACCTCACCCAAACTATATACCTGCAGAGAAAATAAACTAACATGGACCAATTTAAACTTTCTTTCCTCAGAAAGAAATCTGAGGGCTGTGTGAAACCTTATTCCCACTGACTTGCCAAGAAATCCACAGCAACACACAGGAAAGGCAAATCAACTTTTTAGAATACAACAAGTGATCTTCATTAACAGAGGCTTTTCAGGCTGCAATCTGCAGTTACACCAAATAGGAAGGTAATATTAAAATGGTGGTTGCATGCATGAGCACAGCTTTAACAGTGTGGCCAGTGGAGAGCATGTTCTCACTGGTATGAGGACAAAGTATCAACACCTTGCTGTATTTAAAAAAAACAACTTTGAAATTAGACTCAGGAAATTAGGCCAAATGACAAACAAAAAATTGAAAAGAATAAGCAAATTAGTCATCTGGGGCCCTTGACCCTCTGGTGGTGCCTGATCTTCAGGAGCTGCTGAGCACCTGTGAGCTCCCAGCTGTGCCTGCAGTGGGGCAGTGACCCAGGCACCCACCACACTGGAGCTGGGTGTGCCAGGGCAGGGAGGCTGCAGAGCCTTCACTTTCACTTTGTGAACAAGCCCTTGTGCATTATCTGAGGTGAGTGGGCTTGGCTTGTTGGTTTTGATACTGACACTACTCGAGATGTCCAGTTACAGCTATTCTGTGTTTGCTTAGTGAACAATACAGGTCAAATGGAAGTGCTGGAAAAATAAATCCTCAGCCATCTCCAACTCAGTCCTGACCCTCCACCCTCGGCACGGCGAGACTTCTCTGAAAACAAACATTCACTCCTGAATAAACATCTTTGAGGTGAGGAACAATGAATAATTACTTCTTAAGGTCTTTTTTATATAGGAGACTATTTTCTCTATACAAAGGAGGAGTCACTTCCTGACTCCAGAGATGCATAATTTCTCTCTCTCAGCAGAGGTACACACAACTTCCTACATTAATATTTCTAAGCTTGTTAAAACACTCCAGACAAAGAACTGGGGTGTGCCATGGTCACTCAAAGCTACAGCTCAGAGAGGCAAAGGTAGGGGCGTTTGAAGGAGGAAGAGGCTGCATTGACCTGAAAATGCACAAGGTGAAAGCACATACCCCAGCCAAGAAGGTAATACCACATCAAGTGCTGCTTCTCAGCAAAAACAGCCACCACAATCAGTGTGTGCAGGTAAATGCCTTCACACAGCATCCAAAAGTAGTTGCAACCCATCAGGTACAGGTAGATGAACTGTGACACTTTGCAACTAACCTGCAGAAAAAAGAGCAGAGTATAACATAAATTTTTGATTTGCAGAAATCTCAGAGCTTTATTTGCAAAGTGGAAAAAAATATCACTGGAAGTAATGTTTATTCAGCTTTCCACTACAATTACATATTTATTTACTTTTTAAAATAGAATTTTCTTCCCATTACAATCCCCTAATTTGTGGTGACATAAAACTAATAACTGAGTCTGGATTTTTATTATTCAAACACGAGGACCCTGAGATCCTCCAGCGTGACAGAATGCTGCTATGATATTTTGCCTTATTGCAAACCTTACCACACTTAACCATTCCAAATCTTTAAATTATCTGATAATAACCCCACAAGAAATGTACTTTGATGTGGGTAACCCCCTCTCAGTTTTACCCATCACAACATATAACTACCTCAGAGAACAATTCATGTTTTTAAAACGCTTACAATACTTCCAGTTTTAACCTACTCATAACTGCACATAGGGACTGAGAGCTCACAGCAGGTTCTGGAGGAGCCTGGCATTAATTATTTGTATTTAGCTTCATTCAAAATATATTCTACAGTTCAAATGCTATAAATATAATTTATTGAGAAGTATGTGAGATTGTGAACAAGGAGCAACAGCTAACTTGCAGATTTGGTCACAATAAAACATTTTTTCCCCTCCTTCCAATATTGCTGCCTTCCAATATTGTTTGATTGTTCTATTTCTGCCACTTGGCTTAAAACAAACCAAAACCCAATACTGTTTTACCATTTTCTGCTACCTAACTCACTTGATGATGTTTATTAGCAGCTATCTCAGGTATGTTTTCCAGCACATTGATGACTGCTTCTACAGAAGAAAAGGAAATAATCTTTTTACTCAATTCAACTTCTGCAGTGTTTAACCTAACTTCAGAATTAAGATTTATCTTCCATGTCTAAAAAACAATAAAGCCAGAGCTAGGGATTTGTTTGTTTATGTACTTTATCTTTAGAATATTGTGTTGCAAAAATATAAATTTTTCTTAATTTAACTGAAGATGGCCATGCTAAAGCCATAAGAAATTAGAAGACAGATCCAAAATGTCTTGCAAAACCTTTTTTCCTGCCCTTCCTTGGTGAATTCAGCTGTCAGCCTCCCTGAACCTTATACTCACAATAAAGCACAGCCATCTAGAATAGATGCAGCTGTTTCAGGGCAAAAACCACTCTGTGGAGCTGGGAAGAGGCATCCAGTGAGCTCAGTCCCACTTTTCCTATTTCACAGCCTGGAGAGTGCAGCGTGCCAGGCACTGAGAGACATCTGCAGAGAGCATTCCATCAGCTGTGCACTCCCACCTCTGCTGCTGCACTCTGAGCCACTCACCTACAAACACACACACTCTGCCAGACTTTCACTTACTGGGTTGGTTGCAACTAATTCCTGGTTGTTGGCAACGGCCGTCAGTGAAATTATTGTTACAACAGAGTTGCAAACAAAAGAGAAAAACAGATTTTTATGCAGGGTAATCCTTTGGCAGCTCAAGCTCCTGGAAAAGAGAAACAAGAACAAATGAGTACATGGGAGGACAGCTATGTGTACTTGGGGACAACTCTGACATTTGTAAATGCTAGAGCTCTTGATTTTACTAACAAGTCCTACACCAACACTTTCTTCATGTCCAGAGCAAATTTAATACAGCAAACGGAAGAAAGAGAGTACATTAAATCCAATATGCTCATAGTTTCCAGCTAAAAATTATTTAAATGTTGATAATAATTTTCAGAAGATTTACTTTTCTTTTGGTTAGTACCTGAAGAATTTCCCAATTACCTATCACACCTGTGTTTGATGAAGCTGTCTTACCCTGTTTCCATTTACCCAAATCAGACCTTTCATATCCTTTTCTTCTCTTTTCTTCAGCCCAAAGCTAGAGAATTATCTAAATAAGCAAAGTAATGCAAATCTCCCCCTGACTTTTGTGTATAACTAAGTTATAAACAATTTATAGGACATAATTATAAAATCCCTAGAGAACTGCATTTAATTGTCTTAATTTCTAAAATTTGCTTTTAATCTTACAATAAAATTAAAGAGACAATATCTTTGGAAGATAAAACAAACAAACAAAAAAATCAAACAGAAATTCAACTATATCAAAAAATTTTGAACTTAGGTGCAGCAACTTTCTGTTTTTCTGCCATTCTAGAGGAAGCAGGAATAACTTAGTGTAACCAAGGAGGAGGGACTGCTTCTCATTCAAGTTTTTCAGTGAACTCCTGGGTTGCTTCAGAGACAGCACTGAGTTGCTGCAGAGTCCCCACACTTGCCTGTCCCCAGGTAATGGTCAGAGAGATGGAGTGCAGCTGACTGACCCTTGGGAATGATAACTGGGGGAGAAAATCCACCACTTATGGATCCACCACACATGCCACTGAGAGAAATCAGAAATACATTCAAAAGGGCAGCAGGGGACATGTCTAAACTGTCACCCAAGGGTAAAAAAAACTAAATCAAGTTTTCTGGCCTCTTCAAATAGCATGCCTGGAAGAAGAGATAAAGGAGGGAGATCGATGATTTGTTTTTAATTTGAGGGGATAGAAGGGACACCTTTATGTTTTTTCAAAGAAATGCAGATATGGAGGAGTAAAATGAAAACTGCTGACAGATGAAACAACAACCAAGGTGACCAAAGAAAAAAGAGGATAGCCCCATAAGCCTGGCCATAGGGCAGACCTTGGCTGCATCCTTGCAGCTCTCACAAGGGCAGGGCACCAAGCACCCACAGATCCCTGCACTGAGCTCACAGTACTCACTGCCCTGAGACAGTCCAAGCCCGTGGCACTAAAAACAGGGCAAGGAAAATGAAACCCCTCTAGAAACCAGCGATGCCATTTAACAGGGACCTACAGGAAGCTTTGGTTGCCACGTGTCATTTGGCTGAACAAAACACAAAAGTTTCAAGATTTGGAAAACAGGGTTGCATATGAGTTTGAAGAAAAAAATATATTCCATTAGGCTCTTTTAGACTTTGAGTCTTGTTTTAATGCCCTAAAAGGATAAAATTTAATTATTATAACATGCAGGGTCTTACACTCGTTGCTACGTTTTTTTTTCCCCCTGTATGTTTTACATATGAAAAGAGAGACAATGCTAGATTGCAGCGAAGGGCTTTGTGTAAACAAGTCCTGAACAGCTCTGGAATTCTGTCTGCTTATTGTTAAGACTCAAGGCTCAGGCGAGGAAGAGCACGTACAGCTGATGGGGCCATCGCTCCGGGTCATCCCGCAGCTGTTCCTGTTGAATATTCAAACACACCCATCCACACCCACCTCCACCCATGCATGAAAGGACTGAGAGGATCACCGGACAAGAAACAGAAAGCAAGACTGATGACATTTAAAAACTAAGACTGTTTTTGGTAATAAAAAGATTTTTCCTAAGCTTCCCCACCCTCTCTCTTCTGTTATCCTTCCTATAGTCCTTTATTCTCACTGTTTATCTTAATGACATAATATCCTTTAATCACTTAATTCTCATGTTTATGATCTAAGTAAATCTGAACGACCAACCCCTCAATTAAACCTCAAATAAAAAGAGACTTCCTACTATATTATTTATTTCCCTTCTTTTTTTTTTCTTTTTTTTTTTTTTGACTCCTGTATATCTTGGGAATCAGGGAACAATTAAATTCTCCAAAAGGAAAAAGGGTGACATTCTCAAAAGCCCCAAAGTGGGTTTGAGATCTAAGTTTTTTAGGTATTTCAATACTGCAAAACTCAACCAGTGAGATCCACATAAGCAGCTAGGGAAATGATCTGTAAAGATGACATTAACTGAGTGATTTAGGTAGCTCTGTCTCCATAACAATCCAATAATCAGCGCTTTGCCCACTCTCTCTTTCTTTAACACACTGCTGCTCTCCTGCGTGAATGCTGTCATGGGATTTGATGTGACACTTGATAAAAACTCCATTGTTTCAGGTAGGTTTGTGTGTTGGTTTTCTTGTCCGCTTAGATTTTTAGGTGGGGACACCTCTGAAACTGCAGCTCCCCTTTATCCTAAATCACTGCTTTTTAAAGTATTCTCTTGCCTCATTTTTCATTCAATTATTTTTAACATTTGCATCACATGCATGATCTCGAGTATGTTACAGAATGACAAAGCAGAGACACTGCAGGAAGTTACTTTTATGTCTTTTATGTCTCATAGATGAGTTTTCAGAGATGTTCAGAGTTCCAAGCTTATGACCCATCTCATTCTGTTAAACTAAGAACTCCAATGCACTTGGGGAACACAAGTCACAAGCTGGACAAGTATTTCCAAGGAGAAAATTTTATGAAGAAACATCAAAACCTAAAATGCAGAAAAAATTTAGTCCTAAAAAATAATTTGAACCCCAAACAATTGATATTTCCTTTGAGGAAAAGTTCCAAATTCCTAGCCAGATCTAAAGATATCCTAATGATCAGAAATCCAGAAAATGTTGTCTGGAAACTGTCAGTTGACTTACAGATTAAATGTTTTGGAAATGACAAATTCAAAGACACCCCCCACAATAGGAAAAAAAAAAGTCCACCTGTTAAAGCTATGAATAATTATCCAAGCCTTAGCTGATACATAATACATCCTGGTATTAATCTAGATCCTTAAATACCCTTCTGCTACTAAAAATACTTTAGAGGAACTGTACATCCCAAGAGAACAGCTTGCAGAGGACTTTCTTCAGCTTCCTTTGAATTTTGTAATTTCCTTTTATATCCAAACATAACCACAGTCTAGAAAATGTGGTTTGTGGGTCTGGATTCATTCCCTGTGGTTCTCTGAGGAAGGATGATCCTGCTCCCAGAGAAGAAAATCCCTGGATGGTGAGACAAACACGACACAGGATGGCAGCACAGCAGATCACCTGCTTTTGCAGTAAATGCCACAAGCAAAGATGAAATTACTTTGGTTTTCATATTATGGTATAGAAAAATCATGCTTGACTCTCTGTGAACTTATAAAATCATCTCCTACTCCAATTTCTTTTCTTTTCCCATGTGTTAAAGCATTTTTCCTGTCACATTAGAGATTTAGTCTGCTAAACTTTGTGACATTTATTGCAACAGTACTGTCCATTTTTATGCAAAATCAAAGTTCTTATGATGACTCAGAGTCATTTCACACATTGAGTTTGTGGAAGGAAAGTGAATTTGGAAAGAAGTGTTGTTTTTATAAATCATACAAAAGAAATTGATTGAAAACCAATTATATGTGTTCTCCTCATGAAATGAGATCAGAAAAAACTGAAATGCCATCTTGAATAGTGGATTTTCAAAGGAAAGGCTACAAAGTTGAAACCCTCCTGTTTGTGGGGGATTTGCAGGAATGCTGTGGAAGCCTGGGGAAATAATGCACAGCTAAAGTGGGAGTGCTGCTTTCAGACAGACTAAAAAGAACTTTTTTTCTTTTTAATCAGCTATCAGCTGCCTCCACCTAATCAAAGCCCACAGCATGGGAAGAGCAGCATCCACGAGCACTGGCAGTACCTGCTATTGCTATTTAAATGTCAGGAGGAAATGGA